>NW_009650176.1:1437343-1458587 GCF_000708025.1 Charadrius vociferus
TACAGTTACTGTTTAAAAGTTTTAAAATATGAGATTATTTTAAAACAAATTTTTGAACTAAAACACGGCCTATTGTATTTCTCATTTAATTTTCAAATACCTACCTATTGAACTACGTTTACTCCGGCATAAGTTTCTTGTTTTCCATTAGATAAAGCAGTTAATTTTATTTGCCCATTCCTACTACTAAGTTGGAACATAATTATTGCAGCTAGAAAATAACACCACTTTCCTCACCTGTATTCTGCATCGCTAAGTAAAATGACAAAGATGCTTCCTGCATACGCTCATTGAAGGGAAAAATGCCGGGTGTATCTATAATCCATATTTCTGTAACACCTGATGGATATTTAAGTTGTCATGTGTTGTTGGAAGTGACAGAGAGCCATCTGTACATCGCTCGTTGGGTAAACCAGAGTGTCCAGAAAGCTGGAGCTTATTTACAATATGTCAATCTAAAGTTGATTGACAAAGACTCTAATCAAAGACCCTAATCTTCATTTAACCATTCACAGATGAGGTTCTTTTACGAAGCCAGTTTCAGGGATCCCCTCCCCGCTGCCCTGTCTTTATGCCCGGAACGGCGGGGTGCGCGTGTCCCCAGCACGGACACCCAGGGAAAACCCCAGGGAGGGAAGCAGGTGCCTTTGGTAAGCCCAAACGCACGGCACAGCACCTCCCCATCTGCATCTCTCCCAATTTATCCTACCTTCCCGGCGGGGGGGGGAGGGGGGAGATAATTTAACAAAATAAAGCCATAATTCTTATCCTGAACCTTTAGGCATAAATTAGTTTTGCTTTTTCCCACAACATTTGAGATACATATGTGGCTACTGCTATAAACATTGTGTTTTAAACAGCATTTATATGAGACAGAGCCAAATGAAACACACCATTAACGCCACGGGCACAACCGGTCTTCGGTCCTTCAGCACTGCTTAGTGCTGGAACTTAAATCGAAGTGTTGGTGCCCCACAGCGCTTGTAAAAGCAGCTGCTTTCTTCTGGATCAAACCCTCCCCAGGGAGCGCATAAGAGACCTTCAACCAAAATAGTGCAAGGCAAGGAAAAAATTAAATAAAGTCATAATAATGGTAAATAATGATAGGATTATTTCCCGGTCCATAATTTTTGCACATTTCCGCTCAAAGAAAAGGTGAGATGTTGCGTTGGGTTTTGCTGGCACAAGCACAAGGGGGCTGAGCATCACCCTCCTGTGGAGCCACCAACCGGGCAGGACTGACCCCCAAAAGTCCCTCCCTGGGCCCATCCTCCCCCATCCCTGCTGCCATCTCCTCGGCCTGGGGCAGAGCCACACAACGTCTCTTATCGCTGCGATTCAAAAACCTGTTGTTCATTTAGTTTCCCCCAGCAGCCTACACTGCAGTCTACCATGGGTTAATGCCATCCTGGCTTATCACAGCTCCTAATTCAGGCACATTCCCCTTTCAAACAAGAACACTATAATCCTTGGGTTGAGCTAGGGTAAGAAACAGTGGTTGAAACATCCAAATTTAAAATTAGGAATTTACAAAAAAAAAAAACCAACCCAAACCCACACAAATAACAGAGTGGGTTTGGGATACACAATGATGGAAACCATATTGAAATGAGGAAGAACACTTACTGTGATTTTCCGTGCTGGTTAGGAAAAAACAAGTGTTTCGACGAGTTTCCTGTCCTCGGTGGTTTTACACCCGCTTAATTCAGCAGCGTCTGTGAAGCTTTCCCAGTTTTTACCCAGCGCATCAGAGCACAGCCCTAGGTATTACATTTCCTATTTGTTTCCCTTCGGTTAGTCATTCAGACGGCACCTGACGGATTAGGGGGTGAACACGCACAGCTGGTATTTACGTTAGTTGCAGTTTTCTCATTCCCGTGAAAATCGGGCCATGTGGTTAGCTGTCTGCCTGTGCGCCTCTGTGCCAAACCCCAGCGCCATGGTGGGCATTTCTGTGGAAGACTCGCTGCACGCTCCAAGATCGGGCTGTCCCGCAGCCAAGTGAAATGAAGACCCGTTGTTGTTTCACCGTACTATCACCGCATTATTCTGACAGCTTTGCTGTCTTAAATCAATAAAAATAGGTGTTTGGAAATCAACGTGCAACGGAGTGATGCAGTCAACTGGAATTACAATAACCCAAATTGAAAGGGCTGGTGAGCACAGGCATTGAAAACAAAGCGGTGCGGGCGCGGGAGCCGTTCCCCCGCCAGCAGACGCCCTTTCCCATTTCTCTGCGTGCAATAGAAAACAGCAGTTATTGTCGGGGCAGCCTGTGCCTGAGCCAGCAGCGAGTCCAGAAATGAAATCTCTCATTTCAATGGGCTCCCGGACTGATGGCACCGTCTCGGCAACGAGCAGGAACACAACATTAAGCACTATATGAGTTTTGCTACAGTCAACACATAAACAAGAGAAGCACTCCGATACCCTTTATTACAAATAACTGCAGGTAAAATGTAATCTTCCAAACCAGTTTGGCCTTCAGATGCAAAATGAAGAAGACACACTGTGGTGCTTTGATGATGATAGGTTCTTTCTGACAATAAAAAAGCCCATCCTGGAGCTTTACTTTTAATGTAGCTGATCTCAGACTCCAGTTTGGCACGTGCTGGGGAGGTTAATACGCTCACGGTACCGGCATGGTGAGTAAAAACACGGTCCTTTGGACCACAGCAGCTGAGCTTCATCCTGAAGCTTTCCTTTCTAAAGAACTGTGCTTTTAAGGAGAAAAAGGCTGATTTTTGTGGGGGTGCACGTGTTGTGTTTGCTTTAAATTGTTTCTCTCAAAACTTGTAGAGGACAGAGTAGTTTTTTATAAGGGGAAACCTTCATTCAAAGGCGGCCACAACCGCCCCGGAAAGAGTTTGAAGTAGAACCCCCTCACACCATTTCTTTTAAAAATTATGATGTTCCTGCTGGGGAATTCGTTGTCTTTCTTTAGGCTGTGCCCGAGTTACCCATCTTCTGTCGAGCGTTTATGCATCGATAGCTGGGTGACATGAGAGTAAACAAATCAGAAATGCTCAGAGTCAGACAGACAACTAGACAGAATTAATATGATCTTGTACCTTTCAGATAATGATCTTTTTCTAAATACTGGTTTAATGTAGCCTAGAGGTCACACGCTTCCATTCCCACTCAAATTTTTCTATTGTGGAACATAAAAATGATCTACAGACTTCGTACGTTGTCAGGTCTAAAGCGCCGGGCTAATGGCACGGTGATAAATCGGTAATGCGTTTTCTATTGTCATCTTGACAGTTCCCCAAGAGTTGTTTTCAATGTCAAGCTTTCACTGGGTTTGGTGAAATATCCTTATCCTGTGTTAAGGAGATGCATTGCGTCTCCTTCTCCCCATCCGTTACGCAGGCACCCTTCACAGACAGCAAGAATACTATTTATTTTGTGTACCGTTAATAATTAGGGATTACCTGTAAGGCCAAGGTAACCTATTTTAAAAGCTGTGAAAACCAGTTCACTGAACATACCCAATGTGTACCTACGTTTTTCTAAGTACAGCCCAGATAGATGCAGACATTTTAGCCAAAATAAAGGGTGTGATGCTTTAAGAAAAAGCAAAATATATTACCTCTGTTGAGGCACTGTCTGAAGACTTGTAAGGACCGGAGTACTTCAGCTGCAGCTGATTAAGAAATCCAATTTTTTACTTTGTCCAGTAAAGAACAGAGTGCATACAGCAGACACTGATGCTCTCATTAAAGCTGTAGTACTAATTAAAGTAATTACACACATGAGGCTGGCAAATTGCTGGAGCCTCACAGTAAAAAAAGCCTCACATAATTCAAAAGGGCAACGATTTTTTAAGCATAAAATTGTTGGGGAAAGATATGTAAATGAAATGTAACAATCCATTAGCAAAAAATTATACCCTTACTTCACTTAATACAAGACTTGTTTTAATGTCAGGCTGATAATTTTTCAGTTGTATGAAAAGTAACATAAATGTCACACTAGAAACATTAGAGTTCATAAATAGCTCTTTACTGACCTGTTATCCTTCCCTTATATTTGGGATACTGATAACTGCTGCTGTCTTCGACAAGAGCGAGTCCTCATTTGGTGAGTAGATTTATGTGTTATATGGCATTGGGCAGTAGAAGTGCAATAAAAAACGTGATATCACCAAAAAGAGAGAGATGCTTGAAAGAAGTATATTAGTTACACATTCAGACAATGGGAAAAATTTAGAAATACCATTTATTTGCTCCGAGGGCTACATGTCATGTAGTTCAGCTCTGTCTCCAGTGAGGGAACGTGCACGGGTAGCATTGCAGTAAGCACCAGAGAACTTGGTTCTGCCTCTCTGAGCTAAGTGTAAGGAGGGAGCACAGTCACTCGGGTGAAACCACAACAAAAATCTACTCCTGGGTAGAAGCTTTTACCAAAATCCCATTCGCGTACTGTGCTGTTGATGGATTACCGTCACAGTATGCCCAGAAATTATTCTTCTACAGGGTAGCTCCATCAGTTACAAGACCCAACGCACCTGTTTTCCCTCAGTTCTATTAGTTCAAGCATACCCGCATTTCACTTCAATTAATGTCAACGTTATATATTTCTTAATGACTGCAGTGTATTTGTTTCGTGTACAACACAGAGGCACATTTGTTCTTGCAAATAAGAGTGCAGATCTACACCGAGTATTTTATATTCATAAAAGTATATCGCTTAGATTTATCTTGCACAGAGGAAATTTCCATTTTGTTACTGTTAACAAGCTGTTTTCTGTTTACAACAACACCTGTAGAGGAACCCGGAGTTAAAAATAAGCATGCAGAGTTTAGAAAAACTTGAGAGAAGTTTTCTACCCATTCCCACTTACTCCTACTTACTTTATAAGCTTCAATATATCGGATATCCTCAGAGTAGGTAGAGGGCAAAGCCACAGTTAAGATACAGCTCCAGACCAAGTCAGGAACAAAACTGCCCGACTGCTGCCCACCAGGAAAAGAGGGAATCCTTGGCAAGAGGAGGATGGGGAAAGCAGGCAGCAAAATAGGATGCCCGCAGCTTCTTCATCACTGAAAGGGTGCGGGGACCAGAGTATTTTAAGAGATTTTAATCGGTATTGTCTCCTTCGGGTGGGAGCTCTGGAATTGAGTTTCGCACGAATATTCACAATTTTAGTGTGAAAGACTAAAAGACTTACAGACTTTTCTCTGTAAAGCCAGAGAAGCGCGGGCCTTGGAAGTCAGCTTTGGCGTTTGGCATCCTGAGGTGCAGGAGCAGTACATCAATGTCACGCTGCATATTATGACCCAGAAAAACTGTTGTGTTAAGCACTAACAGGTCCTCAGAGACCAGACAATTATTTTTCGAGCAATATAAGCCCTGACAGCTTTAGCAATGGTGCGCTATTCCGGCATTGTAATAAAAGGCCCATCAAGCACCTCGGATATGTATATGTATTAGGTGAACGTACATGTAATGCCGCACACCCTCTGCGGCACTGCAGCTCTTCAATTAGGCACTGACAGGCTGATAACGAGGTGATATGTGCCTTTCTCACCCGTCTGCACGTTACTGTTGAGTCCGAGATACAGATGCTGCAACACCGCTTGTGCTCCAGATGTTCCCAGATGTGCGCTGCTTTCTTTGAAAAACAAGCCCTTGCCTTAAGAATACGGAATTGAATTCAATCCACTTAACATGAAACGAGTATATTTCCACACAAAGTTTCACTCTGGGCAAACATATCAGAGAAATTATTAGCAGCTGGGAAAAAAGGAGGGGAAATGATGGAAAAGCCGATAGACCCCTTAAATAAGTGCAACAGCACCACTGGGCCTCACCATAACGATCCCGATACCTGCAGGTTGTATTTTTTCCTCCTTTTCCTGGTGATACATTAGGTTACGCATAGCATAGATGACACTCACCAGTTTTCAGAAAGACAAATAAACAAAAATTCCCTTGTAACCCATTTTTCTTTTTCCTATCAGAGAAAGCAAAGACAAGGCAGTCTGCTGGAAACAGAATTTCATCCTGGGTATATATGACTGCAAGTGTTTAAAGATATTTTGTAGTTATAACTGTAGAAGAAATTGCCCTGCTATCTTTCCATTTCTCCTTGACACGCATCCGAAAGAACATCAATATTTCTGTTAAGACATCGCTAGACTTGACTGCTGCGATGCTGCTATTACTCTTGCCTTTCCTTTAATTATTTTTTTCTGTATATAGCAATTTGTTTTCCCCAACTGATAAATATCATCAATTTAAGGAATGTTACTATAATATAAATCCATGAATATATTTAGCATATAGAAAGTATGTTCTCCCTTCGTCACTATAATAGAAATACAACTTGATTTATAATATTATTTGCTCCTACAATCAATTCATTTTTTCTATGAAAAATCTGCAGGTGTTGAAAAGAGAAGAGACAGTATTTGCCAGTGTGTCTCTTTATCTCTTTTTTTGTGTTTAAAATTGCCTTCGTGGCTCTTTTGAACGGGGGAGGTGGGCTGGCGCTGAAGCACCCCGCAGCCCGACACTCCTCACAGCCCAACCTCCGAATCCAGACCAAGACTTCACCCTTGGCTTCTGGGCATCGCTCTTCAGAGGGATGGGAGACGTGTCCCACATTCCCACAGACCCGTGGATATCTGAGCATCTTCCCCGGACACCATCAAACCTTTCCCGGTGGAGGGGCGGCAGTGGGTAAGGAGATGCCCCTCTCCAGCCGCTCCCAGCCATCCATCCCCCGGGATGCAGGAGCCCACCTCGCCAAGTTATCTATTGCAGAGCAGATGGGATTAGCTCAAACTGCTGCTGAACAGGGTTTATGTTAATCTGCTTTACTTCCCGGAGCAACAGCTACAAGTGGTGGTGAGATCCTTAGTCACCATGCCTCCTCTGAGGGCTGGAAATTAATAGCTGAGAGGCAATAACTTACATTTCTACATCTGTTCCACCAGTGAGCTCCCAACTGCGCCTTATTTGCAATCGCTAACGATCACATTTCAACCGCTCTACCAGCAAGACCAAGTGATGGCATTATTCATCCGCGCGCTGCACGTTCCCGCTCATTTCCCAGGCTGGCACTTGGCGGAGCGCAAGGTAACTGTTTAAAAAGCTTTTCACCGTCTTTCTGGACACGGGTGAATTTTGTTCCCTGACAACGATGCGCAAATCCACGCTGGGTTTGACATTACGAAGTGAAAGTCGGATCGGAGACTCACTGAAAAACACACCTATAATTTCTGGTGCATTCGTCTCCGCTGCTCAGGGAGTTATTCATTCTGAGGAAATTTCTGTCCGTCTCTAATGCCGCTTCTCACAAGATATTTTCCCTCTGCCAGACCTCTCCATCAGCTAGGTTTTATTACCACAGTCCCAATATTTGCAAATTCTTGATTGTCATTTCTTTTCCGTAACACCTGTTATCTTTTCTTAAATGGTTGCTCAGAAATACACAGAGTTGCCCCCCTGCTTTGCTCTGTAAGGGAGGCATTTGTTTAATGAGACCTTGACGGATCTCAGCTGCCAACTGGAAGTGGCACAGTGGGTTTGTACATTTTCAACAGCAGCTTTTGTTCTCAGGCTGTGGTTTTCCAACCCACAGTTCTCACAACACTCAACGCTGATGCCATTGTCTCAACCACAGTGATTTCTGCCTCTAAACTTGCAATACCTTCTGGTACTTTTAATATCCTTGGAGATGCTGACAACTCAAGGGGGCAAGACCTGCTTGCGCTGGCCCGCTCCGAGCAGGGGCTGGGCTGGAGGAGCTCTGGAGATCTATTTCCACCCCCATCATCCTGTGATTACCTTTTTCCTTAACAAATGGCAAAATTTTTCTCTCGACTAGTGATTTTTTTAAACATACACCATAGATACTGCCATTTGCTGCATTTTCAACTCATCTTGAACAGTCAGAGGGGATTTAAAGTGTTTTTCAAAGTGCATATTTGTTATTATTTCTTTACCAGAGGCCTTTTTACATTGACTGTGTCCTGGAGTAATGAGTATGTATCAGGCAGCAGGTACTGCATGATGCTGCCAAATTGTCTAAAGTACTATAATTTTTGCTAAAGAAGTGCGAATCTTTGAATCTTTTATGTATCCCCAATCTATTTCCTTATAAAATAAATACCTACCAGACACGATTTCTTCTTCATGTAGACACGCTCAGGGAAGAGCTCACTTGTTTGTGCGCTGCTCCTTGTCTGTCCCACTCCTCCTCATTACTCTCAACTTTTGCTTCAAGAAATCAGCTCCGAGTGATGATGTATGACCCCACAGGTCCGTGCCCAGGTGGGACTGGTGGCTGGAGCCTGCAAGGTGTGACAATGCTGTGTAAATGCACCAGCCCGGGGTGATGTCTGCCTGGACTTGTGCAAAGCATTTGACACTGTCCCACATGATATCCTTGTCTCTAAATTGGAGAGACATGGATTTGATGAATGGAACTCTCGGTGGACAAGGAACTGGCTGGAGGGTTGCACTAAAAGAGTTGTGATCAACGGCTCAATGTCCAAGTGGACATCAGTGATGAGTGGCATTCCTTAGGGGTCAGGACTGGGACCGGTGCTGTCTAACATCTTTGTCGGTGACACAGATGTTGGGATTGAGTGCACCCTCAGCCAGCTTGTCAATGACACCAAGCTGTGTGGAGTGGTCAATGTACTGGTGGGAAGGGATGCCATCCAGAGGGACCTCGACAAGCTTGAGAAGTGGGCCTCATGAAGTTCAACAAGGCCAAGTGCAAGGTCCTGCACGTGTGCCAGGGCAATCCCAAGCATAAATCCAGGCTGGGTGGAGAATGGATTGAGAGCAGCCCTGAGGAAAAGGACCTGGGGGTGTTGGTTGATGAGAAGCTCACCATGAGCCGGCAGTGTGCGCTGGCAGCCCAGCGAGCGCCCCGCACCCCGGGCTGCATCCCCAGCAGCGTGGCCAGCAGGGCGAGGGGGGATTGTGCCCCTCTGCTGCGCTCTGCTCTGGGGAGACCCCCCTCAGTGCTGCCTCCAGCTCGGGGGGTCCCACCAGCAGAAGGACACGGAGCTGTTGGAGCGGGGCCAGAGGAGGGCACGGAGATGCTGGGAGGGCTGGAGCCCCTCTGCTGGGAGGACAGGCTGGGAGAGTTGGGGGGGTTCAGCCTGGAGAAGAGAAGGCCAAAAAGGGGAGACCTCAGAGCCCCTTCCAGTGCCTGAAGGGGCTCCAGGAGAGCTGGGGGGGGACTCTGGATCAGGGAGGGGAGTGATGGGATGAGGGGGAACGGTTTTAAACTAAATAGAGGGGAGATTTAGATGAGATATGAGGAAGAAGTTCTCTCCTGTGAGGGTGGTGATCCCCTGGGGCAGGTTGGCCCGAGAAGCTGTGGCTGCCCCATCCCTGGAGGTGTTCAAGGCCAGGTTGGACAGGGCTTGGAGCAACCTGGGCTGGTGGGAGGTGGCCCTGCCCAGGGCAGGGGGTGGCACTGGATGATCTTCAAGGTCCCTTCCGACCCAAAGCATTCTCTGATTCTATGACAGAGACCACTAAAGGTGGTTGCATGAATGTTGGGTGGAAATTCTTGTAAAACATTGGCTTGAAACTCCTATTCTTCCATCTATATAAAAATGAATCATGACTATAATGCATATCTTCTCTACTCCTTTCTAATTAGAAATTACAACAAACTATCCGCCTACTTAGACCTTTCGATTCTCCTGTTCTCCTCTTCCTGGATTTATGTACTATCAGTTATTAAAAAATCCTTCCCTTTCTGATATAAATATTCACTAGATGCAGTTTCTTTTGTCTGCACAATAAATATTACTGTGAAGCTCACCAGGAAATTAAAGCAGAGCCTGAAGCTGACTGTCCTTGGATGATGTACTGCGAATGAACTGTGTCCTATGGGGATTATTCCAGTCCCCGAACATCATACTTCTTGTATCTAAACATCAAAATATGTTTTCTTCCAACTTCCAAACAGCAGTACACATATAAATTTTCTAATGGATTTTCTGTTTAGCTGTCACTTTAGCTGATCCAGTAGACAGAAATATAGCAGCGACATCCACTTATTTTAAAAGTACCTTAACATACCCAAAGTTGCTTTGAATTTGGTTTGATAGTCTGAGACTTCAAGTAACACAGGAAATTGCATAATAAGCACTTTCTTTTAAACTCCTTCCTATTTTCCATTATGAGAATTATCAGTGCTGGGTGGGGATTAAGAAAAGCTATTAAAGCCATTCTTCCAAGCTGGTTTTTCAAATTTAGTGAGAACAAAGCCTTGCAGTTGAGGATGTCTATTCCCTTGTTCCCACGCACTCCTTTCAGCTCTGCCTGGGACATCAGTTGCTCAAAATTACTGTTTTCCTCCTCTCAGTTGTGTTCTTTAGGATGCTGTCAAAACCAATGACAGTACAGGGCCACTGTGCATGTATAAAGCTGCACAAGTTCAGCACTTACCTTATTAATCTTTAAATAATAAAAAATCAATGTTATGTCCTTAGTTCACAGCTGCAGCTTCCTCCTACGGACCGCGGTGCTGTTCTCCGTAAAGGTATGAGCTGATCCTTTCCTAGGACAGGGCTATCTTTACGGTTTTAGCAATGTGTAGGTTAAAGATGATGCATAGGATATTCAGACTCTGCTGCCGGCCAGCCTGGGCTAGAGCTGAGTCTTGCCAAGCTCCGTGGTCAGCCCTAGTCGCAGAAACACAATTTTCTGTCACTGCTTCTTGGGAAACAAGCTCAAAATGGGTTGGTACATTCTCGAACACTTTGCCCTTACTTTCCGGCAGGATACTGGTACAGGATTGAATGCCAGAGTGGCCTAGAAGGATAAAAGGCGATGTCTGTTCTCCATCCATCAGCAGCTAAACTGCATTAATCAGTGTCACGAAGGCTGCTCCTGGCTTACATCCTGGCCCGAGTCCAGCTTGTGCTGGGACTGGTATATTGGTTTTGGATAGATTAGCTCTCAGTCAGTCTTTAGCTGTCTTGCTGGGGAATTATTGCGCTATAATACAGTCTGTAATTACATGCTCACATGATATCTTTTCCATTCAATGCACAGGATGGAAATGTATGGAGAAGCATTAAGGTTGCAGGGACAAATATGAATTTGACCTTCAAGTGCTTGCCTTTACAATCTAAAAAACTTCCTTTTAGCACAGCCTTTCAAAAATTATGTTCATTACGTAGCGGCCTGATTTGCCAGGCTGCGACAAGCAGGCAAAGTTTCTGCTCTGAGTGGGACATAGTCAAAAATCCGTAAAAAGTAGAACAGCCCAAGTGAAATTCAGCCACGGACAGGCGCGGGCAGAGAAGCTATGCAAGAGCAACGCTTGCAACAGCCACACGGCGCGGGGACGCCTCATCCAGGGGTCAGAGCAGTGGCTCCGTTCGTACATCCACCCACGAACAAAAAAAGGAGACGATGTTACTATAGCTCATGAAACCCCATTTTAAATGTCGCTATCTTTAGTTTTATCGTTCAAAGATTATTATAGCCGGTCGCAGACTTAAATGACCAAGTGGGAAAACACACTGTGGCAACAAAAGCAATAACGCAAATATTCAATAGGGCTTTGTAATGATGGGCATCAGCACGTCTGACTTTCACATGTTCTGTGCATGTGCAACAGCGCACTGCTGAGGTTACTGGAAAAGCTTTAAATGTGTCACAAATAATAACAAGCTGAGGTTTGTAAAATTCCTTTTGCTAAGGGAAGGAGCCGTTAAACCATCCACTGGAAGCTATTAATATGTTCCATAATTATTAGCAGACAGCTAGCGAGGCCATTTTTTTACCACCATCTCAGCAGGTGTAATGCAGTAACAACACACTCCACTGCTAAGCCCGCTTGTAGTAGAGTTTGCCCAAGTAATTCTGCTTTTGGATTCAAGCAGATATTTTTTCCTCACATTATTATTAGTTACTGCCTGAGATATGCACGTGTCTCCTGAACGTGTGCAAAGTCTCTTTTAACTCAGCAAGGAGGGAAAGATGGACTCACACGACTGCAGTGCCCAAGTCCTATCTACGCTGATAACAAAGTGCATCTGGACTCATCACAACTGAAAGCTTCTGTATGATAGAGAAATAAGGAAAACAGAATTTGTCCAAAAAAGGGCTCCTTTGGTACAGCCCCTCTAAAGGGCAGGAAGGGACTGAGCTCACGAGTTTGGTTCCTCCTGGTCTTCCCTACTGTCCTCAATTCAGATGTTCTGTGTTTTGCAGTGCCGTGTAATAAATATGTCTTATATTAAAATAACTTTTTTTTTTTTTTGATGATCCACATTCAGAATTTGCTTCTGTTGCACTGAAGGGATGATGGGTTGAGTTAACACTTTAGGACTAACATAGGAGTAATTTTAGAACTCACCTAAGCTAGTTTAGGACTAACTAATTTTAGGACATTTTAAGACTTAACATTTTTAGGACTAACTTTAGGGCTACTTAGGTCTTTGTTTCAGAACACCAAGCACTGGGTTTCATATCAAAGGCTGCTGTCCCCTGTTTGCATAGAGTGGGTTTCAGTCACAGTTGGAGACCAGTAGCTCACTGTCTTTGGGATTCTTACAGGTGTGTTTTTTTTCTTTTCTTAGGCCTGCTTGTTCTTGTTTGTTTGATAGTTTATGGTTTTTTTCCCCTAGCTTTTCAGTTTAAGCAAAAGCTAAATGATTTAATTCTATTTAGCTTGTCATTACCTCCTACTCTGAGCTACCATGACAGCAGTTTTCATCTACAGGTTCTGCATCTGCTTTTTATTTACTCTCCATGATGAAGCCGCATTGCTCCATTCAGACATTGTCATAGTTACGAAGTGCCTGTTCCGTTGTGCACTGCAAGCTTGGACAGAGAAAATGTAAAAATGTGCAGCAGATCCAGAGATGTCAATGGGATGGAAAGAATACGTGGTAGTACTCAATTGCCAAGTCAGAGCCTGTTCCCGAGGAAAATAGATGTAAACTAGCTTTTGCATCTGTCTGGTGGGCATTTTTTGATAGAGGTATTCAAAACAGATTCATTTTCCACGGTAGAGGCTTCCCTCGGGACTATTCCATCCTTCGGCTAATAACTCCTCTATCTCTAAGCCAATGAGTGCTGAAACACAACAAAACCCACCCCAGCTCTGATCCCGCAGGCCTTGAACGTCTGGAACATAAATGGATATAGGGGAGGGAGGGTGATTATACTCTTATTCAGTTTGGGTTTTTGACTTGCCATATCCAGCCAGGAGGGATATCCATATGCAGATGGATTTGTTGAACAACACAGCTAACAGTAACAGCGAAACATGCCTAAAGTTCTACTTTATAGACCTCCTTGATTCCATAGCCTTGAACTCTTAAGGTATATTCTCTTGAATATACCAAGGTCACAGTAATATGACTGGCGTTTTTCCCCTTCTAATTCTTTAGAATTCTAAAAAGATACGAAAAATCTTATTTTTTCACAATTTCTATTTTTCTTTTTTTTTCACCCTAGATAACATTGCCTTTGCCATGAAAAAAACCCAACATAAGAACATAAAAAACCTAACATAAGAACAATAGAATAGGGACCTTAAGGAGTAAATGTAACACATGCTATTATCCACTAGGTGCATTAGAATCTATCTATGAACAGATATATATGCACACATAAATATCAAATATCAAAGGAAAAGTCCCTGCAAAGCAAGATTCAGCATCTCAGATGTAGAAGACAGCAGCAAGGTCTGACAGTCTCGGGCAGTGCATGTAGGGATGTGGAGGGATCCCACGCTTATTCTCAGGTGCGGTGGCAATCACCTTTCCGAGCAGCCTGCGAAGGTCAGAGCAGGTTTGTATGGTGAGTGACGTCAAGGGAAAACACGCCTCTGGAAGCAGTACCAGTAATACAGAAGAGAAAGGGCTTTGGGGGGTTCCTCGTAATAGGAACAAAAGTAACCATAGGAATCGTGTGAGCCCATTAGTGCATGGGGCTTACAACAAGTATTAAGAGTGATGGACAGAAATCAAGTCTATTCATTGAATGTTTTCTTTCTGAATATATACAAAAGCAGAATGATATCCTTGTGCTCTAAGAAGCTGAAGTATTTTCTAGTTTGTTCATGGCAAACAAAAAGAGAAATATCCTCCTGCCAGGGAAACAACGAGCCAGGACGGCTCCTGCTCGGCGATTGAGGAGGTGATATACGGGATCTCTGCTCTGCAGAGGCTCTTTTCTAACAAACCACTGAGTCAAAGCCCGTGACCTCTTCTTTTGCTCCCCGGACCTTGAGGTCTCTCACTTTTCCACAGAAGAAAATGAGTTTCATTTGACACATATTTCATCCTGACAAGCGTTTGCTGGTTGCCACTCACTGTGGTGTTAACTCCAGTGGTGCCTGGACCTCGTCCCCGTCCCCACGCAGCCTGCGGGCACCGGCACCAGGGCTGACCCCATCCCTCTGTCCTGAGTCCCAAAACACTCAACCAGCGTGACCACACCACCTCCTCCTGAGGAAGGGCATATTATGGTGACCTGAAACACCTAGGAGGGTCTGCAGGGGGAATCTCAGTAGAATCATAGAATAGTTTAGGTTGGAAAGGACCTTGAAGATCATCGAGTTCCACCCCCCCTGCCACAGACAGGGACACCTCCCACCAGCCCAGGTTGCTCAAGGCCCCCTCCAGCCTGGCCTTGAACACCTCCAGGGATGGGGCCTCAACAGCCTCTCTGGGCAACCTGTGCCAGTGCCTCTCCACACTTAAAGTGAAAAACTTCTTCCTAATGTTTAATCTAAACCTGCCCTCTTCCAGTTTGAAGCCATTCCCCCTCGTCCTATCACTACATGCCCCAGTAAAAAGTCCCCCCCAGCTCTCCTGGAGCCCCTTTAGGCACTGGAAGGCCGCAATAAGGTCTCCCCGGAGCCTTCTCTTCTCCAGGCTGAACAGCCCCAACTCTCTCAGCCTTCCTCATAGGAGAGGGTCTCCAGAAAATTAGTCTGTGAGCTGTTGCGCTTATCAGAGTGCCTCCTATTGCAAATGGAAAATAAGAAACACGCGATATGCCAAATGCTACAAAGAGACAATGAACGTTACTGGTGTGGAAGGCTGAGCATCACAGTGGGCATTTGCAGCATTGTGCCCGATTTGGAATCATAATGATGCTATTCCAAAGGTCGCCACGGGCAGATCAGACAACGAGAGCAGAAGCGCGGTGGCAGGGAGCCATCCACACCTCTTATCTGGGCACTCAGGTGGAAACAGTCCTGGGAGGAGGCTCTTTTTATGCAAAAAGAACTAAGACTTCCAAGACAGATGTGCATTTTCAAGACTCAGAAAGGCATAGGATCAACTATTTTCCATCTTTCAAAAGACCATATATCTTTAAATATCTGTATTAGTGCATACATGCAATGCTTTCAATGCAACTGTGACTTTTTTACTGCTTAAGATTTCCATCTCTCTGTTTAGATGACCTTAAATTTCCTTTTCCTTCTCCCTTCAAAACCAAGATAAAATAATGAATTATATTACAGCTCTGGAAAACAATGAGCTTTTTGTTGCTTACTAATTTCTATCATCTCGTCACTAATCCCCAAAGCGATGGTATCACATTTTCACCTACAATGCACAGAGGTGGTCAAGCCCATAGTGTATGACGGACTCATTCTGTACATATTTCTCATCAGCAGTTCCCTTAATAGATACAATGAGATTTGTTTGCATTTCTAGCATATGTTGTTTCTCTTTCCAGTGTAGCAGTTCCTGAAAGGCTGATACCCTCCAACATGACAAATCCGACTGTGGCGCAGGAAGCATGAAATCTTCAAAGAGCCTTCGCTGAGAGTGCGGTGTGCATCTATGTACATCACACAGTGGGAGAGTTTCCTGGGGAAACCACTCACTTAGGGAGTAATTAATGTAAATCACTGCTCCACATGTTCATATATATACTGGTTCTGCTTCAAGAAGCTTGCTGTACAAAGAAGGAAGACTGCATAAAGAGACAGCCATAATTTGCTCAAAAAGGAATAAGCCCAGCACATACCAAACCCAAGTGGGACCTGCAAGACCTTGGGGGAAGGTAGGGAGTTATGATATGTGTCCAGGAAAGCTGCACTTTCTCTCTGCAACATATATTTGCTTAGTAATGCTTTCGCCCGAAACTCATGGCTCTACTTTTTAAAAAAGAAAAACCAAAAACAAACGTGCTGAGGATTCATAATTGCTATTGCCTGGGAGACAGACGAGACATGACGAGCATCATACTGATCCATGCTGGGAGGAAAGGAGCCCATGCTGTTACTCCCAGGTCTGGAACCTTCACTGCTGCGCTCCTGGAGAGCCCAAAGACAGTGGGATGTGCTGCAGCTTTAAAATACAGAGAAGTTTTGGTACTCTGGAGATAGGGGGACATCCCACCTTAGGCACATTTGCAATTTTGGGACCACCACCTGCATACCTCCAAGGTCAATATTTAAAAAAAAAAAACAAACTGATCTCTAGATTTGTGTTATCACCTCTAGAAGTTGAAGACTTCCAGAGCCTCTGTGGTGACCAGAAGACCATACAGACACGTGCAATAGCATGGGTCAAAAGCAACTCCTGGTAGAGACTAACCTGCAGTCCTGAGGAAACAGGAGCCTCACTCCATGCCACAGACTGTACCATCTCCAAGCAGAAAGCAGTCCTGGGTGAATTATTAACGCATCTGATTATAAGGCTCAGAGCAGAGTTTGTAAAAACATCTCTCAGCATGTTTTCTGTGGTGATTCTTGCGTACATTTGTTATTTAAATCCATCTTCCTTTTTTCTGCATACTAGATTTGCTAGTGTTAGCTAATCTGCTTCGTGTCAGATGAAAGTTAAATAACGTGAATACTTAAAGGTTCCTTTTGATACAAATTTTTAGATAAGACACAGTGAAATGGAAGAAATTTCTGAAACAATTCACTTGACATTTCTCTACAGTTCATTTCCTTCATTTTCATTTTACTGGCATCTCATTTTCCCTGCAAATTCTCCCATCCAGGTTGTAAATTCTGCAAAATGTGATAGCAGTCAAAGGTGACCCTTTCAAAACCATGTAGGTGACACAGAAACTCAAGACTTAGTTTCAAGAATGAGTTACAATGCCTCATTGAAAGTCAATTCATGTTTCTAAGTTGGTTGATCCTTTTTGAAGATTTTGCCCAGATATAAGGAAGACATTTTTTATGCTGAGGGTGGTGAGACACTGGCCCGGGTTGCCCAGAGAGGTGGGAGATGTCCCATCCATGGAAACATTCCAGGTCAGGTTGGACGGGGCTCTGAACAACCTGGTCTAGTTGAAGATGTTCCTGCTTGTTGCAGGGGAGTTGGACTAGATGGCCTTTAACGGCCTCTTCCAACCCAAACTGTTCTGTGATTCCACCATCTTTTACCCTATACCTTTTAGCCAACACTCTGATCTCCTCTGTCTTTTGAGCCTCTTCTTGTCCATGCTCGTAGTGTACAAATAGCTTGTAGATGTTTCAGTCACTCAATGCCTCAGCGAGTTTGCAGATGACACAAGAGCAGGAGGAGTGGTTGATGCACCCAGTGCCTGTGCTGCCAGCCAGAGGGACCTGGACCAGCTGGAGACATGGGCCAGCAGGAACCTCATGAAGCTCAACAAAGGGAAATGTTGAGTCCTGCCCCAGGAAGGAAAACCCCATGCACCTGTACATGCTGGGGACTGACTGGCTGGAAAGAAGCTCTACAGAAAATGACCTGAGGGTCTCAGTGGGCAACAAGATGGCCATGAACCAGCAAAGCACCCTTGCGGTAAAGAAGGCCACCATCATCCTGGGCTGCATGAGGCAAACTGTTGCCAGCAGGTGGGGGAAGCCATCCTTCCCTTCTGCTCAGCACTAGTGAGGAACTTCTGGAGCACTGGGACCAAGGCTGGGCTCCCCAGGACCAAGAGAGACAATGACTTATTGGAGTTATTCTGGCAAAGGACCATGAAGATGATGAAAGGAGTGGAGCAGAGAGATAGCTCAGATGCTTCAGCCTGGAGAAGAGATGGCTCAGCGAGATCTTATTTGTGTCCATAAAAACCTGATGAGGGAATGTAAAGAAGATGTACCCAGACCAATCTCAGCAGTCCCCAGGGACAGGACAGGAGGCAGAAGACACAAATTCAGTTCCTGAAAAAGCTTAAATATAAGTTAAACTTTTGGCAGTGAGGATGGCTGAACACTGAAGCAGGCAGCCCAGAGTGGTCATGGGGTCTCCATCCTTGAGATGCTCAAATCTGCCTGGACATGTCCCTGAGCAACTTTCTTTGGGGACCTGCTGGGATGGGGTGGGTCAGAGACCCGCCAGCTCCTGCCAGCTGCCTCCCCCGTGGGGCTACATGGTTTTTACAGCTCTCCAGATAACTGACAAACAAATCAAGTCAAACTCGGTCCTTCAAGCCAAAATGATAAAAATATATCCACCTCATTCTATATGAAAAATTCATGTACATCCAGGAATCTGCTTCAAAAAGTAACTTCCATTATCAGAAATTCAGAGATATTATCTACCAGATTTTGCAACCCTTCCCTCCCTAAGGTGAACTACGCATACAAAGTGGCTCTGTAAAAGCTTCTTGTTAAACCACATTATAATTTTTTCTCATCATCAAATTACTATAAACTATGACAACTAAGACAATATCTGGATATCCGTAGCACGTGGCCAATTTTTAATTGTTCCTGGAAGATGGTAATCAAACTGGTGTTAGCCTTGACTTTGTGCTTTATTTTGATTTTATGTACAACATTTTCCTTTTCCATTTGACAGAAACTTGATTGCAAAAGGGGAAAAAAAAAACCCCAACAAACAAACACCAGAACAAACCCAAAGTGTGATTCAGTGCAGTCTAGTCACTTGCAATTTCCAGAGAGTGGGTTTGAGGGGGGAATTCCTCAATATATAATAGATTTCTTTGTATAGGAATTAATTGTTCATGTTGGCCCAGACTCACCTGCAGAGCGGTGCCCTCCCACTCAGCTCACAGCAGACGCCAGAAATTGAATTGTATGCTTTTTCTCAGCTTTTTATAATTATCAGTAGTAGTACTGCCCTATGGGAGTGGTGACTCGGTGGTCCCCTGCCCTACAGTGTGTCACCTCCCATTGCTGGAGAAGAGAGACTTTGGGGGATGGGAATTCAACTCAACCACAACAGAGCGCTTCCCCACGGGGGGATTTCTGTTCTGCCTCAATAATGATATTTTCCAAACAATGCACACATCTTTTGTTGGAAAGGTTCCTTGCAATCCTATTAAGACACTTTTGAGCTTTCCAAAAATGTAAGGAGGTAAAATATAGCTCTAAGTAGCTGGCTTGACAAAATTCAATCATTTATAGCTTAGATGGCTCTGAGAAGGGAAAATGTCACTATGGCGTTTTTGTCAGAACTTTTGAGTTGTTTGGTAAAGTTGGTTCCCATATTAAATAAGATCAAGCTTAACTAACACTAATAATAACACAACTAGGGTCGTAAACTACCATATGTTGATGAGAGACTGACAAAAATATAAATTAGCAATTCATATAGTCAATATGAATACATATTTATCGACAGCATAAGATGTCTAGCAGTAGAGGAAAGTTTGGGAAAGTAAAACACACAAAAATGTGTGAGACTGGTTCTTTGGAAATGTTCTTACGAATTTTTCAACATCATCCTTTTACCACATAGTGTTAATTTGAATTTTGCTGAAATAAAGCTGTGGCTTTCTATGATAATCTCAGTGTGGATGAGAAATTTAAGGGAAAGAATGAATATGGTGTAATGTCTAAACTCAATCTAATGTAACAATCCTGGTTTTATTTTGGAAAAAAAAAAATCAATTAAAAGTAGTTTTGATCAGTATTTTTTGGTCCAGCCTGCTGGTAGTGTGCCAATATGAATTTATATTTCCTTCCTCTGTTTTCACTCTTGTAAATCATCTGGTTCCACACCAAACTTCAGCACCCAGTGCTATTTTTCTGCCCAGTGAATCTGAGATTTGTGCACTGGATGAGAAAACAATGAAGCGATGCAAATCTTGTATTGCTCAACAAACACGAGGGCCTTTCAGATTACAGAAGCCAAGATCTCAAGACTCAGAAAACATCCTTTTGTTTGCTATGGCATCTTTCCAACACATAACAAGATCTCGCGCCTACATCCATAATTATTTCTCCTTCTGGAGTACTGCGGCAGATGGGTGTATTAAATATCAACATAAAGCTCGATTCATATTGCCAGAATTGTGATGCTTATTAGAGAAGATTAAAATTTGGGATGGTAACGATGGATATTGCTCCTCATTTTCTGTGTGTGCCTAACTTGAGCTTTGGGGTCTGGTTTGCAGGTAGGTCTGGTACTCATTTGGATATAAAATTCGGCAAAGGGCAGTGCAGGCAACGTTGGCAAAGCCGTTCCGCACCTCTAAGAGGGTTTGGCAGAGGCTGTTGAAGCTCTTATGGTTGCAGACGCTCAGGTTGCACAGTATTAGATGTATCCCAGAAAAATTGTTCTGTTCAGACAGCTAGTCCCCAAATTAACAACCAGGGTTACTGCTGGAACTGCAAATAGCTCAAAAGCAGAGTTACCGGGTAAGACCAGGCTTCACAAGCTGCTGGTGAGGTCGCTCAGTGGGCATGGGGAGAACTGGACAAAGCTGGTCCCATCCCTGTGTTGGGCTCTCACGGGGCGCAGAGCACTTGTGTCACCCACGGGTTTTCTCCGCGCACCACAACTCCCAAATCCCCACTCAAGCCCATGTCAGGGCACCTCCGTGCTGTTGCTGTGCTCTGTAATTAGCACTGCACGATGGCAGGAATGACCATCACGCTCGGCATTTCTGCTGTGGGCAGCAACGTACAGTGTTATTTCACAACCGAACGGAAAGGTCTTAGTCCAGAGGTGGGAACCACCCCCAAAAGCAAAACCTCCACTCTGCAGTGTCAGATTGGCCTTGTGAGCCACCCATAGCTACAGCAAACTTTCAGGTGACCTGCAGCAGAATGGTTGTTCGCTGCCTACAGAAATGAATGAATAAATAAATAAATTGGAATCAATGCAGTAGCTCAGGATGGACCTTTCCAAAAGCAGAGTGGTAAACAGAAGAGTGAGAGAATCACATAATCAAGAATAGTGGGGGTTGGGAGGGACCTTCAGACATCATCTTGTCCACCCCCCGCCAGAGCAAGGGCACCTCCAGCAGTGGCACAGGATGGCGTCCAGACGGGTTTGGGATGGCTCCAGAGGGGGAGACTCCCCCACCTCTCCGGGCAGCCTCCCGC
>NW_009650176.1:1458679-1503168 GCF_000708025.1 Charadrius vociferus
CACCACTGAACAGAGTCTGGCCCCATCCTCTTGCCACCCGCCCTTTAGATACCAATCAGCATTGATGAGATCCCCTCTCAGTCTCCTCTTCTCCAGGGAGAACAGCCCCAGGGCTCTCAGCCTTACCTCATAAGAAAGATGCTTCATTCCCTTGATCATCTTTGTAGCCCTTTGCTGGACCCTCTCCAGCAGTTCCCTGTCCTTCTTGACCCGGGGAGCCCCGAACTGGACACAGTGCTCCAGATGTGGCCTCCCCAGGGCAGAGCAGAGGGGGAGGATGACCTCCCTCCACCTGCTGGCCACGCTGTGCTTGATGCCCCCCAGGATGCCATTGGCCTTCTTGGCCACCAGGGCACATTGTGACCAAGAAGAGAGAAGCCCAAGGCAGGTTCTTCACAGATGAGCATGGACATGTAGTGCAGACCCTTCGGCCCCTTCTTTGGCACTTGCCTGTCCTGATCACCCCATGGTCTCAGCTGTCCTCTCAGGGTCCAGTTCTCCCACAAACCCTTAGAGCCTGACCTGTGATTTCATTTTGGCTTCAACTAAACTGAATGCAACACAGTCGTCTTAAAATCTTTCACTAGTAAAACCTATCATGAACATCAAACCACTGCAGCCTTCTCATCCACTCTGTACAGAGTCTGGTAACACTTCTCAGAACATAAACCAAAACCAAAACCCAAACTGGAAACATGGCTTAAAAAATCCCTTCACTTGTCCAGTAATAAAGCTCCTACTTTAAAGGTGATGCCTTAAAAGTAAAATTAATATCTGTTTATGAGGGAATGAAGCAATGAAGTGATAGATTGGCCTGTACCTCATCAGAAATCAATCAGAAAGTTAGGAGAAAATGGTTTTGGACAAGTTCAGGAAACAAATTGTTATTTTATAGTAATTAATAGTATTCTGTCTTTGTTGTCTTTTTCTTTTATCTTATTTACCCCCTGCCAAGTTAACCAGGCTTTTGTACACTACCCTTGCTGCCGGCTGCCCCAACCTCTGCCCCAGGGCTCCTGCGAGCGCTGCCCTGGCGGTGTCATGTACACTCCTGTGTTTCACAAACGTTTAACAACTTCAGTTCAAAGATCTGTCTTCAGTAAGCAACATGCACTACATTTGCTAGATGCATCCAAAAAAACCACACTGACTGAAAAAGACAGACACATTTTACCTGCTGTAGCAATAATTAACAAGGGTTTAACGTTCCTATCAAGCAACAGCTATGGTGTGACGGGGCGCAGTTATGGCATGAAGAGTGGCTGCCCACACCACCAGCAGCTCATATACCGCCCCCAAAAGATGGGGGGAAACCCTCATTTGCTCAGAGACAATGCATTTCCAAAAAAAATTTAAAAAAAAAAAGATGCGTTTTGCAGACGACAGCCAAACCCAAACCAGCTAGTTAGTACACACCAATTAAACATGAGGGTCTCTGGATGATCAACGTCTAAACGTCTGCAATAAATAATTTGAGTAGCTTTACTTTTTATGATTCCCCTTTCCCTATTACTAATTGCAAGCTTTCCATTAGCTTTAATTACAGCTACTGAACATTCAGCAGTCATACAATATTAATCAATCTAGCTGCAATGACCCCTAGATGTTTTTCCTGAGATATGGCTAATTTTGTATAGTACTGAAACCAAATGATGTGCCTCCTCAGTACAAGGAATATGCAAGAAACCATTAAAGACTCAGAAGTGAGTAGCCGAACAATAAACACATTTAGAAAATCCTTCAAAAGCCTCGTGCTAGAGGCAGCAAGCGTGCTGTGCTCCAAACAATGCCCTCCCCAGTCCTCCTCAGTTCCTTGCTATGACAATGGGATCTCTCAGACACAGAGGGCAATATTTAGCTCAAATTGCCCTTCGCCTCATTGTCTGCAAGCATTAATTAACTCTAACCCCAGTCCCATTTTGCTGCACCTCTCCAGGCGGTTTGTGCCACAGGTGGAGATGCCGCGGAGCCACAGCACTCCCACCTAGAGAAGTGCTACCGCGGGTATCGGCATTCGGAATAAAGTGCATCTGACAGAGCTGACAATAACTGCCACGGTGATGGGGGAAATAAACAGCACACCTAACGGCAGCTCCTGCGTGATTTCCCACCAGAGCACCTCCTTAAGCAGTGTGTGCACTTGAAGCCAACGCTGCTGCCCCCCTGACCGGTCATGAACCCGCGCTGCCCAGAGGAACGGCGGTGAGATGCGCTCCGTTGACGTGCTACAGTCAGAGGGGAAATTAGTGAATGTGCTATAGATTACCCCACTTATTTCATCCTCTATATGTTCCGCTATAGATACTCCTCCTGTTTGGCAGCGCCAGGTCGTGGGAGCACCCACCTGAAGCAGGAGGGTGAGCGTGTAAGTGAAGCACAGAGCCCCATCCCGTGCAACTTCTGCCCCAGCTGAAGGCATCTAAACTCACCAAGTACCGCCCTGTCTAACAGGACCCCCGGCGCGTTTTCCCACAAAAGGCTCAAGGGAACACTGTTTTCCAATAAAGGCATCCCAAAGAAGAAGAAATACCTGACGGAGACCTTAAAGGATTATTCCAGAAATGGTAATAAGCACTATAAATTATTACTGTATTTTTTTTACAGTCAAGAGTGTATGTCATAGCTATGAGTTTTAACAGCCTTTAAAATGTCCTTATAGTGGATTTTTAGTGGTAGGTACTATATAAAAGAGAAAACATTTACGATGTAGAGAATGATTATTTTGCATAAAAGCTGATCTCTTTCATTTTAATTTATCTACTACAATTTATCCTTTTTGTTGCTACAATTTATCCTTTTTGTTCTTTCATAGCCTTTTTTCTAACCTACTGAAGAACTTTGTGTTCACTGAAATTACCACTGTCTTAGCTTTGAATCAGTTGGCTTAATGTTATGTTCCATTATGGAGCTAGATAGTGGTGCTAATCATATTCTCCAGTCTAAAGGTAAATACATTTACCCCAAAAAACAAAGGCATGAAGAAAGCACATGTGCAAGCTGCTGGTTTTGAAGTTGGAGACAGAAAAAACAGGAAAAAAGAAAAAAAAAAGAAAAAAAAAAAGAAGAATACTGGAATCACAGGAAAATCTGCACCAAAGAGCTTTTGAGCTAAGCCTCGGCCCAAAGGAGGCTACAGAAGTGGGAGATAAGACACTATTTCTTTTTTGATTCCTCAAGAAAAATAAGACTTTCATGTTTTCTGTAATAAACACACATTTCTACCAGAAATGCCTGGTGCTGTGACCAATTTCTCGTACGGAGTGTGAGCAGCTCTGGCAGCGGGGACCTCTGACACCCCATTCGCACCCGAAGAGGTCACACGGCATCTCCAGGATTTACACAAATTCTGACTGTGACATTGCGTTGCCAACTAAACCTATCTTTGGCTTAAATGGAAATGTTTTAAGGCCACAGAAGAAGTTTCAAAGTTCAAGTTGAAATGGTTTTGAAGAGCTATGGGAAAGATTCACATCCATCGTGAATTGCCTTTTTTTAAAGGTATTTCATGGCAGGTTAGTTTATTACTCATGTGCTACAAATCCTTCCACATTTAGTGCGTACCTACTATGGCCAGGTCCTGAATTAAACCCAACTTGCACGGTTGGTAGATCAGACACTTTGGACGTGGTTCCCTTCCCTGTGACCTGGAGGGAGACCCAGCCGAGGCAGCAAGCAGACACCTTTCTCCCTGGGAATGCCCTCGGTTCTGCATTTTACAGCTAATTTTAAGCCAGAGGCCAAAGTGCTCATACTGCAGCATGCACAAGGAGGCACATCTCTTACTGCCCTGAGTGCGAGATCTCGATTCCTGCTAGTCTGCCTTTACTGTTCCCGGCCTTTTTGTGGGAACTCAGACGCATTTTCTTACCTTTGTGGCCAAAGTCAGAGCAATCACTCATACAAATAACGAGCTCCCTGGTGAAAACGTGCATTTCTTCAGTGACCGTGAAGAGGAACCTGGAAGACAAGGTAAATTCCATTTTCCATCAATGATAACATGAAAATATGCTGAAGTCGTGTATGATGACGGTGCTTTCTGTCTGTAATTTAATGTAAGTGACTAGGTAGGAGACTGAAGGTAAAGGAGGAGATTATAGTAATTAAGATAGAGTGATTTAGATAACAGGATTTAAGTGTCTAATAAGGACATTCTTATTAGCCGTTGCTTCCTAATCATTAGGTACCGTGCAACCAGTTCAATCAGGAACCCGTGGGGTGGAAACACAGGCGTGTAGCAGGCTTTGGTAAAGATACCCTTCCCACATTCCCATTTCCAGCTATCTAGGACAAATACGTGTAATTTAAAGAGTACATTGTACTGATCTTATACTCGCAGACATCAAAGTTTTTTCCCCATCTGCAAAGTGTGAAACTTGCTCTATTACAATATTTAAATCAGGCAAGAAAACCTACCTGTTTGATGTAGTTGTTATTACTTCCTGAATTCTGTTTGCCCAGGGAAGTAAGATATGTATCTTAAGAAACCTCTATAAAAATTGTCTCTGGTACAGGGTACGACAGCCAAGCGGACACGGTTCATAAACATTTGTGACGCATTAATCAAACCAAGACAATCTTCCCTCCAAACATGCAGGTAACCATATAAACAACTTTGTCAGCATTGACATAAAAATATATGATTTAGTAGTCATTAATGGGTGTGAATTGTCATATTTAAGCTGATTGTTAAGCACACAAAAAGTATGCAAAGTGGTTTAGCTGGATATGCCAACTGTACCTGTGCGTACACATAAGGTGGATTAAAGATTGCATCCCAGATGAAAACGCAGTCCTGGCGGATCAGAGCCATTTGTGTAAGTAAGAATAAGAATAACACTGCCAGATAGATATCAGGAAGAAAACCCATTAAGCAATATTGAAAGCCAGGGTGTCCCCTCCAGCTAAGAAAAGTTATTAGTCTGACAAATGTCAAATGCTAATCTAGAATTAATGGGATTTAATTTTACGAATTGTTTTCATAAATATTCTAAAACCTCTTCAGAGAGACATATTATATACTTTCGTATCTTTTGAATTCATAAAAATACTTTAGCAAAGAATATGAGTAACTCATTACTACAATTTTATTTATATAGGGAAATGACATTTTACTTGTTTGTGTGTCAAACCGTAGTGTCTGGAGCTCTCTGCTTGCCGCGGCCCCAGTCAGACTCCACAGCTTGTGGGAGCGAGCGAAGCAGGGACAGTCAAAATGCTGCTGCACAGAACCTCCCCGCCTTAGATAGTACACAGCCAACTCCATTATTTTATCCCTGTTCTGAGATAGTACTTAGGACTGTTGTTTCAGAAGACGCATTGCTTTCTTTGCTCTTTTTCAGGGGAGCCAGGGAGGGGAGCGTTGGCTTTCCCGCGCTCTTCGTGCAAGCCACCCGCTCTCAACAAGAGACTTCTCTCTGTTCCCTTTTCCTCCTTCCATCAGAGAAATAATGTTAGGAGGTGAGTTTGGAAAGATGTGAAAAATAATTCAGAAGGTACAGGAAGGGAAAGTGAGAGGCTGGGACTTGTTTATTTATTTGATTTGGTTTGTTCCTGAGATCGTTTTTGAGGGACAGTAAAAAGCTCTTTCCCGGCCGCCCCCGGGATGAGAGGAAAGAGCCTGATGGAACCCGCAGCCTCCTTCGTGCTCCCCGGGGAGGAGACAGAGGGGGCTTTCAGCCTGGGCCTTGCTGTCCCTGACAGAGATGAATCCACAAAGCCTGTGCCCACTGGTTTCTGAACTTCTAAATGAGTAAATTACACCATTTATATTTTTTCACCATTTTTACTGCATAAAGCACGTAATCTTCAAACACACGGTGAAAGACAGGGTTTGGTTCTTCCATCGTAAGGAGGTGGGTGGCCACAGCTAATGTGTCCAGCTGGAAAACCCCAACGTTGGACGCCTGGTGTTCAAACGCCAAAACTCTGCTTGTCTCTTTTTAGTTCAGAGACAATCATACGGCGGCTGCTGCTGCGAGAGCAACTCCCAGTCTAACTTGGCTTCGCCATCAAAACTCTTCCTTATACGTCTTCGGTGACATATACCTTACCCTTCCCTACAATCCTGAAGTTACCACTGAGGTTGTAACAAAGATCGTATAGACAGTAAATCAACAAGCACCCTGTCTCTCTTTCGTTACTCTCCTACCAGTTCTGATTATACTTTATTTAAGGTCACGCTCCCTGTCCCCGGGTCTCCATCCCCTCCTCCCCAGGAGCACTGGCAGCCTGTGCTGCTGGGAACGGTGCTGTTGGCGCCTCTTCTCTTCTGTCACCCTCCCCAAATTTCATTCTTTCACTCATACCTGTTGACCTTGTTCAAAGGCCCTGAGTATAGAACGCATTTCTGAGAGTGGAAAGCATTTGACAGGAATTTCTCTCTTCGTGGCAGGGGGAAAGTGCGTATCTTATAATAACAGTTCTCGATCAGCTGTTGCATCCTTATGAAAGAGACTTCAGGTACGAGGTATTGCAACAAGGTATTTCAGCAGTAAATAAGATAGTACTGACCTGAATTTATTCCCTGATATCAACGTGATCTGGAGTGTCATCCAAGTACCCAATTCCAACTCTCCATCACTCTGCAAAGCGCAGTGCGATGCTATTTTGGCGTAACGGCATTTGCCATCAGCCCTGGCGCGCTGTCCACGGGGGCGTTTCTGAGCAGTGTCTGCACTCCCGTCCCCTCACGCCTGTCACAGAAAGAGAAAAAAAAACCAAAATATTTTACCCATGGCAGATTAGCTTCTGCTTTCTAAAAGGAAGAGCATGTTATTTTATAACTAGATCAACTGAAAAGCCAGGTCTGCTCCCTACCTATATTGCGTTTAATTGTGAAGTCATTTTGCATGCAGAGAGGGACAGAACAAATATCATTATTATTAGCAGAGACAGTTTCTGCCATTTTGCTCTACCTCATTATACAAGAACAACCACACTCCTGACTACATAAAAAATTAAGTGCCAAAACTTCAGAAAACTACACTTTATAAAAAGGAAAAAAACACAGTACGTACCTCCTAAGACATTTTATCTAAGGTTTGATCATATGAGGAAATGTGACTATGCAGAAGCCTTCTGAGGTACCTGTGAACTACGATGCAAACACAATGAGGCATTTTTCCAAACTGTTGCCCCTGCTGCCCCGGTGCACAGGGACCTTCCCTTTGGGCAGCCCTAAAAACTGAGCCGTGTCAGGAGAGCTCGAATTCCCGCTCCTGGTTATTTTCCTAAAACCTCTCTTGATGATATGGGCACAAAATGCTTTTTGCAAGACAAAACTAGAAACAATTTCACTACCTGGAGGAGATAGAAACAAACATCCAATTATGTCTCGGAAGCTGAAATCCCACAGGTTGTTTTTCTAGCTCCTAAAGGTTTGTCCTCTCTGGGGGACGTGTTTCCCCATGAGAACACAATGTCTTAAATTGCTTTAACTTCAAATGGAGTGACACCATGCCAGATTAGTGCTTTCATTAATTATAAGGTCTTGAATTCACTTTTAAGGTTTTGCCCCTTCAGTCCTAAAGTTACATTCCCTACCTGCGCTGCCTCCACATTTAGATGTTAATATAGTGGCCACTGTGTAAAGAGAAGAAGGGCTCGACGTTTCTTTGTTATTACACTTGGCTTATTTTCCAGGTGAAAATACCAACGCCACTGAACAGGAGTTACCTGCGTACCATGGGAAAGTGCCACCAATCCTCAAAAATACCATGAGAACCCAAAATATCTGCTGCCTTCAGCTGAACACACACAACGAGGATGGCATCGGGAAGGGACGTGCTCTGCAGCTCAAACCTCTTGCCTGGCTTTGGCTCCTCCCTATGTTGAGCGCAACTGTGGTTATAAAAGATGGAAAGCACCCTATGAGAGTAGAGGTGGGTTACATTTTCCCATTTTACTTATTATCTTTATTTCACCATTTTCTACTTCCATTTCTCAAAGAAGAGATGCAAAAAAAAAAAAAGTCTGGGCCAATCAGAACTGTTTCCAGTCTTAACTCTGCAGATAAGTGATGCTGAAGAGCAGTTTTTCCTGGGGAGCCGTTGGAGCTGCCCTCCCCTCTGTCCCCTCTCTCCCCTCCTCTGGATTTACCAACACAGAAATTTCCCTATGAAAACTCGTATTTTGATTTAATCAGCTTCCCTCCCTAAAAGTTCAGCCAAACAATTCCAGGTCACATCTACATTTCTGGGTCAGTGCTTAAGCGTCACCTAATCTGCGGTGGCTCAGACCACAACTGAGACGCTAACTCTGTACGGGACCACACGTGGTGCAGTATTTCCCGGGACATTCCATAAATCTCCACTCATATAAAAACTGTTTACTCCAAAAGTGTTAACTTTATAGAGACTGGAGTGGCAGAGAGCTCCTGCCGCTGGAGATATTACTTCTGTCTATCACAGCGGGAACCTGTCCAACGAAATTTCTTATCTGTCACCCAGACGCAAGCTGAAGCTCAGCCGGGATGCGCCGGTTATCTGTCTCGGAGTTGCAGGGCGAGTGCCATGTCGGGAAGCGATTTGTATAGATCGCTGGGTTTTAACGATAAGTATAAAGTACTTCACCTCTTCAGGAGTGTCACAGAAGAAATCAAGAGCTTAACACGATCTCCTTGGAAAGCAATTTGTACTGCAATTACAAAACACCGGTGTCTGTGTCACAGGGAGCCAGTGGGTTTCAGAGGTTTAATTTACAATTTACTGGAGGCAGGGCATTAAAATATCACTGACATCCCTGTAATATATGGCGTATTCATCGGTGACTTTCACACATTAAAACAAATAAAAGAATTGTCTCTTGCAAAAAGGTCTACCTTCTCCTAAGTGCCTTTATTCACTGAATGCCCAGCTTTGTCGATAATAGAAGTTGTAGGGAATGCATAACAGTTAATCAGCTAGCTTTGTAGAACCGAAATCATCATATCTTCAATAAAATCTCAAAGATTGCCTCCAAGTTAGTGAACTCAGACATAAGAGAATCAAATCTTGTGGTCTGGTTTCTTTTTGGCAGGAGGGAAGACAGGTGGGATAATCATAACATTTTAAACCCCTTTTTTATCTTTAAATAAAAGAAATAACATCATTGTAAAAATATATTTTAGATTATATTTTAAAAAAATAATGGGAAAAGATATTGTATTTAAATAAGCTAACTATTTTTCATTATTGCTAACTGCTTTGCATTGTCTGGCATAATCATCTTAACCATATTCTTTAACAGTAATTATAAATGCTAACAGACGAAGAAAATACGTTTATTGCAGCACAAGTTAGGATGGCAGAAGAATTCTCTGTAGGCATGGAGAAGAGGTATTTTGGCTCATTCCTCTGGGAAAGCTATTTTTCAGCTCATCCCTCTGAGTTGGAAAAATAAGCTTTTCAAAAATAAAAATAAAACATAAAAATCAGGAAATCTGGGTTATTTCAAACTTTGGGGGAAACACATTTGAAATTCACGGGCTCTGGAGAGAGCCTGCGGTGTCCCTCCCACTTGGGAGCTCCTCGGTGCTCTCACCTGTCAGCCAAGCGCTGAGAACCCAAAATGGGGTACATCTGACAAATCCTGGATTCCCTTGCATTCAAGGCACCTCGGGAACTGTGGCTGTGAGGTCAAGCAGCACAGAAAGTGGACCTGAGCACAGAAGAAAAAGCTCTCTCAGATATTATTTGCCGTGTCCAGATTTGCATTTTCCCTGCCCTCTTTAAAGTTCGCATGACCATGAGCATTAAGGAAAAAAAGTTGCAAAAAGCAGAGGGAATTTTTGGGGGCAGCACAGCCTCAGACCCGTGCTCATCTATTATTGTCTCATTGCATCTTGGACTGAAATCTTATCAGATTTAACGTTGTCTTTCTTTGGAAGGGGTAGGGAGAGTGCCAGAATTAATGTGATGGTGCACTTTAATAACTGGAACACTTGAAATAGTAATAAACGATATGAGAACCTTCCCCAAACCTCATCATCGCCGATGTATGAAAGAGGCAACACGCTGGATGTTGAAGGTCTGAGCCCCCGAGGGCTCAAGTACAAGTGTACTTTAATCCTGGAAATGGTTAGAGGCACTGTTATTAAAAACACAACTACATACAGTTGAGTTGAGGAGTTCAGTGTTTCCTTTGCTCAAAAATACTCCCTTCTTGATAAAAAATACTATGTATTCTAGGCACTGCGCAGCTAGCGTTATTACGGAGTGGCCAGAGGGAAGGGAATTGCCCGTCCTGTTTGTATCATCTTGAGATGGTGCAGCATCCATCCCTCACTCACGCTCCACCCATTGGGCGGTTGTTCCAAAGCACCGCAAACAAGTAGCAGAGGTTTTGACTGCTCGCTGTTCTCCTCAGAAATAGGCATAGATAAAAATGTGCCAATTAAAAGGCTGTATATATAGTTAGAGCTAATGAGTGAGCTTCCACTTTGCCGCACCACTTCAGCTCCACCAAAGCCAATCACTGTCCGCTTGGAGTGGGAATCGGCTGCTGCGGGCCAAGCCGGGCAACGGGGGGTGGTGGCGATTTCATCACGGGGTCGGGCAATCTGTGCTGAGAAAGTACACTTTTAGATGCGGTGGTTCTAAGAATATGCTATTTAAGTAAAATTGGAAGTGAGGAAAGAATTTAGACAATGTTGTCTATTAATAATATCATAAATCCCGTTACCTCAGGAGCATGGCAACAGGTTTGATCTTAAATTACAAGTAGGACTAGTTTTCCTTGTGGAAGTAATTGTCACAATGTTTGAAATAAACAGTGAGTTTTACATTTTGTGAACTAGTCGAGAAATACCACCCAAATAATGCAATATGAAATAATTAAAGATATGCTATATAATTGTTGCATTAAATTCCTAAACTGACTCTGACGTTACTTGAAGCTCGGTGGGAAAACTAATGAAAATCTCTGTGAGGTTATTTTTCCTGTGTTGTCAGCACATTGCTAGTTAATGGCTTTTAGAGTAGGTCAACTGAAAAGTGGTTTCTTTCACACTTATGTGTTACTACCAACCTTTTATTTCCTTTGTCAGCTGTTATTTCTAAATTACAGGAGCTGTGGACATGATTTTTGATTTATTTATTGTTAAAGATGATTATTTTTTAGTCACAAAGCAGCTGATTTTCAAAAGTTATTCTTTTTTATGACTGTACTGTCCTATCTCATATCTCAAACACCACAGCGAAGGAAAGTTGCTTTCTAATTACAAAAACTGTATATATTGTTGTTTGCCTTGCCAGCTTTTATTAAATGTAGTTTTTTTTCTCAAAGGCATCAACCTGAAAACGTGTCTCTGTGTGAGCAGCCCTTCCAGGGAAATGGCTGTTGCCCTGTGAGTTATCCCAAAGGAGCTCCGGGCTCCCAAGGCCACCCCACATGGTCGGAGATCAGTACCCCGAATACGGCCGTACAGAGCCGGCTACATCGACCAAACGCAACTGGCATTGGGAAGGGGGGGGGGGGAATAGTAAAAATCAAATTTATATCTTGCTAAGTCACTATGGCAATGTTCTGAGGAAACAATTTTATTTTTTTTTTTTATTTCACCCTGTGCACAGCCTAAAGCAAAGCTTTCTTTGGCGGTGTCTCAAAGCCAGTAATCCATTTCTCACTTTGGGATGACGCATGGCCTGTTCTGGTTCCACCATCATCAGCCGTGAGCCACTCAGAACAGGGTCAAGCAGAGATAGTGGGTAAAGCATCATGAGTGGAGGCCAACAGGTTACACACACACACACAAAAACCTAAATTATCCAGAGTACACCTCAAAATGGAGAGCATATGGCACTGATACCTTACAACGTGCTGGGTAAAAATGACTTCTATTGCTTTTATGACTTCTTTTTTCAATTTAAACAATCAAGAGCATTATCTGGCAGCAAACGCCACAGCCCGATACCACCAGCTCTCCTGCTCCTGCCACGGGCAATATTCACAACGTAAGCGCTGGTTCTAAAAGACCTTAAAAAACACCATCACTAAAGCTGCTATAGCACACGGCCATTACAGCAGCTTCCAAAAGAAATGGCCAAAACATATGTACGCTGCCCCAGACAGTCATCCACACAAGGCTACGCTTCCCATCAAGAAACTCGAACAAATCTGAAATGAACTTTCAATGAAATTTTAATAGTCATGTATTTTCTGCGTATAAGTGATGGCAGAATTTGGATCACTGTCTATACTTTCAAAAGCACAGACCTGAATAATACATGGGAGGTAGGAGTTAAAGAGGTGTCTTCTCTAGGAGGAGATGAAGTTGCACTCTCATATTCTTTTAGTTTCCTAGTCATTAGATTTATAACCAGCTCCTCACTAGTTCATGAATATTAGAAGAATATGACAGTGAAATATATTGTAATTGAAAGAATATTAATTAAGGTTCATCTCATATTCTATGACTCTCTGTAATATCCTCTGAAAAAGAGTCATTATACAAAGCTAGAAAGTCATGCTTTATTCAGGACAGTGTTATCTTTCTAAGCAGATGTGAAGTTATTAATTTAAAACAGTAAAACAGTTCAAAACCTGTATTCTTCATTGTTTCAGATATTAGGAAAAGCTGTTACTCACTTAAGCAATCAAGATTTTACTCGATTAATTTTCTTCTCAGCGAACAGGAACGGTGGGTTCGTCGTGATTATAACTTTCCTCCTAACAAATCAATGCAGAGAGAAGGACATGGAAATTATATCTCGAACGACCACTGGGCGAGTGGGTGGTAAGTGCCCAACACAGACCATTTTCTTTGGCATTTCTGATACTTTGCATTACAGCATATCAGTTTTCTCACACCAGTGCCAATGCCCACTTACTGCAAATGAGCACTACCGGAAAAGCTGCATAATTTATTTCTTCTGATTCTCATAAACGCCTACTTAAACACTCCAGGGATCATCCATTCCAACACGTTAGCGAGCTCTGTATCACGTTTTTCAGACCCGTAGCGATACGCTTATTAAGATCCCAACAGTTCTATGACCTTATGGAAGCCAATCCTAAAATTTTGGCGGCTGCTAATTTTAAATACAGTAAATAGCAAATGCTGCCATTGGTCAAAAAAACCTCACGGCTCCATTCTGCTTTTTGAGATGTGATGCAGACAAAAGATATTTGGACTTTTTCAGTCTTGAGGTAGTTAAGTTATCCATGGAAAACTGATGTGAGTCGTGGTTTTTACTCTATTCATCACATACTTCAAAATGATTAATACAAGGATGGTTTAATGATAATATTAGTCTCTACCGTTTGCTAGAAATTCAGCTAGACACAGTTTTCTGTGGTAGAGACAGCTTCACAATTCAGCAGTCATCGCAGTTCATGTCTTTAGAAAAATTGCAAAAGCTGGGATTAAATATAGAACTTTGGGGAGAGCAGCGTTGGGAAACATAGTGAAAGTATTCAATTTTTTTAAAAAAATAATTTTTTTCCTCTTATCTGTTTTATCACTTGGGTTGACAAAACACCAGTTTCCCAAAGATAACATCATGATAAATTTGTACAGATTAAAACCAGAAATAAATACTCTGTTTTCTGTAATTTCCTGAAGTATTCCTAGTGCGTGTCATTCACCCCAACAGGAGGGCCATATGTCTGTTCCATAATTTCTCCTAAAACACAGATATTATGTAATGATTTTAAGAGCCAATTAAGCTAAAAAGCCTAAAATGATTCTGAGAACCAGTAATGTTCCAGGAACCAAAATGGTGAAGCCGAAAGGCAAGGTCAGGTTCCTGCTTATTGCTGGTAATGTGTAGGACAGAAGATTATAGGAAAGAAAGAAAATCAGATCCTTCTTTTCAAGGCAATGAAAGGGAAAGGTGATGTGATCTACTAATATTCTGTACATCCTTTATTCAGTGTTCTCCTTAATTCTTAGTTAAAAATTCTTGTTAAAATCCAATGGATTCGAACTCTTTAACATCTGCATTTCTAACGCAGATGAAAGATGAATAAAATGCACCATATCGTGCAGCCTCCCAAACAAACACGTGAAAAACATATTTTTTCTAAGAAAGCTTTGCAAAAGTTTTGTTTGTTGAATTTTCTCCAGATTAGCTCTTACAAACGAGGACAAATAACTTCATTGGACAAATTCTCCTGATTCTGATGGATTCATCAATCCCTGAGATACAAAAAGGGGATACAAATCTGAACATGCAGACTTTTTAGTTTTGTTTTCCTATGAAAAAGTTACTGTATTTAAAAGCCACATTTTTGCAGCTACTGCATTGTCTGCTACTCACATGTCCCCTGGATGTCACAGGTCAACGTGTATGAGTAACATCTGTTCAAAGTTGCTCAAGTTTTCACAACTCTTAACAAGTATCACAACTTTTATTTCTTCCACTACTTCTATACTCCGACTTGGTATAAAATAGAAGTACAGGATTTTGTTGAAAATGCATTATTTTTAAAACCTTATTCTAGCATCAAAATCAGTGCAAGTCTATTCTTAAAATTCCGCATATAACATTTAATTAGCAGCGGAAATTTATTTATTCAATAGGAAACCTTCCATTAAAGTTTAGCAATGAATGTATTTTCTTACACAGGCTGCAAAATTCACTTTAATGCTAATTTTGGTTATATTCTTGGAATGATCATGAATTAATGGCCTATGAACTGAATAAATAAGTCTGGGTTTGCTAGCCTGTGAATAAATAATGCAGTCTACAATGCCATCACCGTCCTCCCAGTTTTAACGCAGTCTATCAAGTGCCGTCAGGGTTGAAAGATCACGGAAACAGTGAGATACTGCAATCTTTTGATTTAGTCACTCCTCTCGCTGACTCTACGCTGTTCCAAACCCCAGCCAAATTGGTAGTGAGATGTCTAAGACTATACACCTTGTTTTACCAAACTCCAGACGTGGCTTTCCTTACCGTTTTCTATCCAGCTTCACTTTGGTCCTTCTGCAAATAATTTGGGCTTCAGATTAACTTGAATGTAAAGACAGAAAAACAGGAAAATAACATGGTCACATACTACAAAGTAATGTGGTGAATGTCCCCGTATACCCGTCCCCCCCTCCCCAGTTAAGATGAGGCCAGGACGCAGCGGGACAGCACACAGCCCAGTCCCACAAGGCAGACGTTGCCGGATCCCAGTGTGTTTCTAAGCATCCAGTAAGAAAGGGGACCCCAGCACAGGTTCCTGGATGGTGCTAGTGGACGTTTGCTGGTGGCAAACCCGTGCCAGTCTGCAAGGATGGGTTCAAGATAACGTAGAGCAAGACCCCCCACCTACCAAGCATCAAGGTCAACCAGCGCGGCCAACAGCGGTTGTGGTACCTCTACATGATGCGCAGCCACAGCCCGGCTCGGACCAGACTTGCCCTTCGGTTTATCACGCTGACAGCGTTGGCTGCGCTACAGCTTTATTAATTGCTGTCCCACCTGTAGGTATCCTTTCAGTAAAGTTCTCCTCAGATGAAAACACGAACCAGTCTGTCTGTCCAAGGACTCATCCCCTTCTGTGAGAAAGCGAACATCGCAAAACCATTAATCTTTGCTGAATTCCCAGTTTTATTGCAATTCTCAGGCACACAGAAGAAAGGCAACCAGGCAGACAATTTCACTGCAATCAGGTCACAATTCTTTTAATTTCTGCTCCATTTCTGAACAGTGATTCAACACGCTTCGCTTCCTTGCTTACCTGCAAATGTTTGCCTTCCAAATAATTTATTGCTTGCATGAAGACAGGTCAAAATACTAAATCACTGTTCAGAAATAATAGCCTCTTAGATGGTTTTAAAGTAATTCTTTAATTAAAATGGAGAATCTTAGAAAGTGTCTTAAAAACCCATCAGGATTCTTATATTATACTATATAGATATAATTACTGCCCACTTTAACGTGCCCTGAAAGTAATGATGAAGTCTTAAATGACTGAAGTTAAAGTTCAATTAAACCTGACTAAGGAAATGTTGAAAACTGGCCAACTTATTAAAATCTGTATAAATTGACAGTACGCAGCATCTAGATGTGCTGAATGGAGTCAGAGGAGATATTAACAATAATAATGCTGTTTCGTCTGAGAACTGATGGACTCTGATGTCCACAATAACAAGAAAGAAGAACCCAAAGGCACCCCGGGGAGCAGGGGAAAACCAGCCACGAGCCGGGGGGGAGGACATGGGGGAGCACAGGGCTGCAACAGCAAACAGAACGGGAACACTTTACTTTTTAAAATTACAGAAACTGTATACAGTATTATTTTTCCTTCAGTCTCCCCGTCGAGCAAAAGCAGTCCGGAGACACCAAGAGATGGACACTGCTTTCTCTTGCCACTGCCAAGAGAAAATCTGAAGAGACAACCCTTCTTTTTAAACTCCCAGACTCATGCTGCAAATCAAAGGTGAAGATGAACGGTCAAGCGTTCTACCTCCATAATTCTTGAAATCTCCAAAACCAAAGCCCCAAACGTAGATAGCCTTCAAGCTCTGCTGTTCCAACATACAAATTAACAGTAGCAAAAAATTACAATGCCTATTTTAGTCTGCCGAAAGCTCATTCGAAAGAGACACAGCTGCGAAACAAATCTCACGTGGGGTTTTAGAAGGATGAACAGTTTTTGAAGAAAACTTCATCACAAGTAAACCCAGGAATCTTCTCCAGTTTTATCACCGCCTCCAAAATCAGTAAAATAAAACCTATAAAATTGTTACTGGCAGTGCTACCGTGCAGCATCCTATACAGAAGGGGGAGAGGGCAGGAGCCAGCATCCCTCCCAGGAGGGGGAGGAGATGGTGAAGCCGGAGCAGGAGGGGAGGGAAGGGGCGTTAGAAAGAAGCAGGTTTGCTGTGCACGTAGGAGACAAGTGGCTTCGGCCGGCCGGACCTCCCCCAGCCCTTCAGGGCTGGCTGGCAGGTACGCACACATGCGATGGGAAAAGATGCGTCTAAAAGACTGACTTTAGAAATTAAATTAGCTGATTTCTGTATCCGGGAGCCCAACAGTGCTCTGGGCAATTTGGCGAGACACAGTAAAATAAAATTGGTGCCAAACATGCATAATGATGACAACAGCAATCTCAAAAACAAATCTATTTATTTCTGCTCTGCGCTTTGTCTGGAGGATGTGTACTGACTTTGTAGAATCACTGCAGCAAGTTGTAAATGATGTATGAAATGAAAAACCCCCGTTCAGCCACTGCAGAGAGAAATTGCAGACCGGGCTTTTCAGTCACTTTTGAACTGTGCTATTTGCTGTAATATTGAGCACAATCATATTCAAAAAGGCCACCCAGCATGCATGTGGACACACGTGCCCCAAGAAAACCGCTTAATGTGAACATATTAAACACAGCAGCACTGCATAGAAATGAAATGTATTGCAACCTGTAGAGGAATTCTGATTTTAAGGTAACCTTTGCTCTGATTGAAATTATAAGTACCTTGCCTGCCTTCTGCTGTATATATGAGAATGTTATAGCAGTTTGACTGAACTGACCACTATGAGTTATACTGCACATCTGTTTATATCATAACTCCTTGCCTTTAACCAACATACATCTTTTTCATACCGCATCTCTGTCCAAAAGAGAATGAAAACTACAGCCATCAGGGTTGGTTAAGATATTTTTCCTTTTGGTCTTATGAGTCCCAGAGGGTTTTTACATTTTCTCCTCTCTTTCTTTCAATCATTCCCCTCTGTGAAACTGCAGAAACTGGAAGAATAGAGTATAGCAAGTTGAGCCATAACATCCTCTGACGTTCTTCTGGAGATCGTGAACTTTATAATGCAGAATTTTTATTTCCTTTAAAATAGCAAAGTGTATGTGTTAGTTTATATAACTGATATTTCCTTTCCCAAATGCACAGATTTAGGTCAAAGTACCCCACAGTATTACCCAGGTGAAGGAGCAGAACACTAGGTTCTACGCGAAGAGGATATGCCAGAGGACTTTGGGTTTCTATTTTGTGTGTAATAAAGGCAAAGCAACGGACTCCAATGGACAAATTAGCTCTGCACAATTTCTCTCCCTGAGATATAGCTGAGCCGCACTTGCTGAGGAACATGGTCTTTTCCTTAGCTCACTTCAGAAGGATGAAATGCCTTGCATCTCTTTTCATACTTGAGGAAAAATCACTTTCTGACTTCTGTGTTCTGGCGATTGCTGTGGGCCAGAGGCTAATGGCCAGTTTGTAAATTAACGCAGGGGGGAGCACGCCTGCATCTTTTTTGCCTCCCAGCTGTTTTGGTTTTAAGTTATTTTATTGTTCTATTTTTTCTCTCACTTTCTCCATCACATAGAGTGCTTGCAATTTTTTACCCTTAGCATGAATGGTTTTGTCATGAAATTACGAGACCAGGAAATACATCCCAGATGAAGGGTTTTTTTCTTGAATACAAAACCCAAATCTAATCTTCTTGGGTGCTGTTTAGGTTCCCTTGCTATGCTACTTAGGAAAGAATATATATGATCTGTGTGTAGACATTAGCAAAACGGAAACCTGGAATAACGGTTTAACACTAAGTAGCTCTCTGCTAGGTAGATAGATGCAAAAATTAGCCAGTAAAAATCCATAAACTTATTTTAAAATTTTCATTTTAATTTTTCTCCTTGAATCTAGTAGGAGAGTAGAGCTTTTTGTCCCACAGCCACGCCTGCAGGCGCCCTCCAGTCCAGAGAAAATTCCCAGGGCCCTTCTCCTCCGACACAGCACTTAAACACCAGCAGCGCCGACAAGGGTCTGGGGGTTTCGGTTGCCTCACTGTTGGAGTGCTCAGCGCTTGAAAGAATAATTGAATAGTAAGAGCAGGAGTGATATCAAAGATCTGGGGGAAAGGAAAAAAAAAACAGTCTAAAGATCTGTTCCTGTAAATCTCTGCAGTCGGAAGATTTGTTTTGAGGATTTTTGCAGATGAGAAGCACGGCTCACGAGCGGTTCTGAACAGCCGTGGAAAATTGGGAGAGGGACCAAAAGGCAACAATGGATCTAGCACCAACCGAAATGTTGGATTCCCATACAATAATTGCATTCCCAAGGATAACGGTTGGACTCGATGATCTCAAGGGTCCTTTCCAGCCTAAATGACTCTGTGGCTCTATAACTAAAGACTGCCTTTAGCTCCCTACGAGTTCTAGGTTAAAAAAAAATTGGAAATGAAGTACACATTTGGAAATTCCAAATTAGAAAACCCCTTCGCAAATTTAGCCCTCGGGGACAACCAGGAGCATCCGCAAAGCACCTTGAACAGGAGCCGCACTGCGCACAGGCAGAGGAGGGACGGCTGCTGAGCACCGTGCTGAGCTGCTTCCCGGTGTTAAAAAGCAGATTCTCGTAGCGTGGGAACAAAAAGAAATTGTGAACAAGTTGTGATCTACTTTTTTGCCACAAGCTGTATCCACACCCCCAAACTCCATCTACTCATAATGCCTTCGTGATAAAAGAGAAGATTAAACACAGTTTCATTACAGTCAGGGTTTTGCCCCTCAGTTCTCAGCTTAAATAAAATTTCTGTCTCTAAAGACACACCATTTAAATGAATGGAGGCAATTAAGAAGAAATAGGATAATCTCTGTTAATGAGGCTATCTGATTAAGGCATTATGCAGCCAATAAATCTCATCTTTTTTTTGTTTTTACATTTTGGTGAACAGTCAAGAAGTTAACAAAGCTAATGCTGAGATATCTCAGTGAGCTTCTGAACTATGTCCCTTACTAAGATAAAAAGACTTTTATACTTTTATTTTCTAATTAAGCACAAATACAAATTCTATTGGTGTCTAAGCCAGCTACCAATTGAAGTATTGCTCCCATTTTGAATATTACCTTTCGTAGGTCCAAGGGAAAAACACCCGCTTGCCGAGCGGGGAGCCCGGGGGGGGGCTGGTGGTGGGGAGCGAGCTCAGCATCGCTCCGGGGGTCTCCAGACCCCTCCCAGGAGGATGTGGAGGGGCCAACGGTCACCGCAGAGCTGGGCTGACACCGTCCCCTCTGGGGAAGTTTCCCTCACCTAGAGGAAGCCTGGGGAATTACAGCTTTACCATTTTGACTTGCTCCAAGTCTGGTTTTTATTCCTGATTAGCAGTAGCATGTTCTCCGAACTTCAGGAAACCTTCAAAATTTTAATGATTATTTCTGATGTGAAGAACCAACCTTTTGAGCTCTCCTTTTTTTGTTCCAGGAGATCTGGTCTCTCCCATTTTGCTTTAATTTCCACAGGCAGATGGAGAACAATTAATACTGCTACAACAGCAACAGTATTTCACTTTCTTCTGTCTTTCCTTCTGCGTAATTCATTTACTCAGTGCATCCTGCCACTTCGTAATTAATCAATTAGGTAAAAAGGCTTGCCTGTTAATTTAAACACACCGGGATATTTGATGGATATTCTCTTTTTTAGTTAGCACTTCATGGACTATCATACCCAGACAAAAGTCTTTTTCAGTCTGTGCACAAAGACGTCACTTGGGTTTTATGAGGACTGGCGGTGACTGAGGTTTGCTCTTGGGCTTTCCAGAGATAATTCCCCCTCTCCCATAAAGACATCTCTTATGCAGCAGGACGCAGCACTGATCAACTATATCCAAATCTCTTTATTTTCTAGGAGAAGAACAAGTAATAAATGCATTCCTGATCGCAACATACTCCTGCCTGGAATGAGCCGGTTCCTCGAGATATTCAGACGACCGCGCGTCTATTTCGGTGTTTGCACAACTCACCTGCAGCCTGTACCTGGTCGGGGCGCTGCTCCCCGGGGAGCATCTCCCACCTTTGCTGGTTCTGGATAGCAAAACCTCACCGTGGAAAAACATGCAATAGATGACAGCAAAAATCTTCCTCATTTCAGCCATCGGTGGTATGTTTCCACTCAGAAACAAAAGCATTTTGAGCCTCTTCAGTATATTCACCCTGCTTAATGAATAGCTGAATATTCTTATTACCCATATAAATATTTAATCCTTTCAAATTCCTTTAAATCCTTAAACTTAGTAATGTTAGTATCGGTGATCTGCGTGGGCTAACTATGGCTTGTACAAGAAATGAAGGGGTTTATTAATTGCTTGGAATTAGCCTGGGTGGTCTTCATTTTTCTATTCAGCAAGAACATCCAGAGGAGCTTCACTACGCACTCGCCACCTTCTTCGGAAGGGGAAAAACCTCAAAAGCTGGATTTTTAATTTTTTTTTTTTTTCTTTTAACAGTTCACTCCGGACTGAGTTTTGGGAAGACCCAGAATCAAAAGCGATTTCGATTCACCCAACCCTGCTGCCACCCATGTTTCTAACACAGCCTTTACAGACGGCGCCTGCGCAAGGCGCGTCCCCCCCGGCAAGCTGTGCGCTCGTGCGCTTTGCCGGGCGGAGGCAGAGGGGATGAATCTGGGCTGCAGAGCCACACAAAGGAAGCCAGAGGTGGGATCTTGCCTCTTGGTACCACTTTGAACCCATATATTTAGAAGTACAGCACTGCTGCCGTGCTGACACAGCGCTCGCCGCTGCCAGTCGCGTGAGAAAATCATGTTTAAGTTGGCGAGAAGCAACCTGTGCTTAAGGACTGCAAAGCCCAGACCTGAACATCAGCTAAAATCGGTTATTCAGATTTCATCCCCTGCGTCTCTGTGGGGTTTTTTCGAGTACCTGGCACCAGAGCGACTCTCAGAGACATCAATTTAAAGAAGTGCTGAAAACATTCAATCCTCTTTGCTCTCAGTTTAGTCAAGGAACTCTCTCGTGAGAGGGGATGCTGAGGAACGGCGCCTTTGAAACGCGGCTCCCCAGGAGAGTCCTCAGGAGAGGATCACTGGCAGGTTTTAAAAGTAACCTCTAATGTAATTAACTCACTGGCAGACTTTAACGGTTTAATCGTTGGAATATTAATCTACCAGAGCACGTTCAGCAAAGGACAGCAGAGCTGCAAAGCAAACTGCGGGAGAGGAAAGCAGCGTCAGGGAGACTGCTCGCCACCACCACGGGAATGGCTGCAGAATGACCGGTGGCCACGAACACAAAAAGCCCCCCGGGAGATGTACAGCTCGTGTTCATCCCAGCCAGCCAAAACACGCAACAAAAGTCTGCGAAAATGTCTCATTTACGGGCAGTTCTTAAACACATTTTCAGGACATTGAATACTGCCTTTCCGCAGAGCAATACTTAGCTTTATTTGCAAAATTAATCGTTCAGAAAAATAAATGAAAAGTTATGTTTTCTTAGTCCTAAACCAAGGTCTGCCATCCTTTCCTGCAGATGCTGGCTCTATAAAGCAAAACTTCCACCAAGCTTGCTGCACTTATTTCCCCCACTTTTAATAAAACTGCATCTTTCTCAAAATACATTCAGCAGTGAATGCACATCAGCAGTCAATATGTAATTACTTCCAAAGAAAAGATCATTTTTATGATGCTGACAAAAAAAAAAAATCAGTGTGATGTTAAGACCAGTTAGAGGGATACAAAAACTTTACCAGCAGGAAATTTTTTTTTAGTCCATTCTAATAAAATACAGCAGCTTTAAACAGTTTGTCATGACAGAAAAACAATTAGCTCATAGGGTCAGTGTTGCAAACTCATCTGCGAGAGCCCAAGCACCGTGTTTTCCTCCTCAATACCACTTAAATACACTTGATCAGAAATGATAAAATTATCCTTGATATAGAAATACAGTAGAAATTACAGTCGAAAAGGAAGCACAAACATCTTTGATTATTCTTTGTGTCTGTTTATGGGTATTCTGAAATACTGGAGATGGCAATAGCAATGTCATGAAGAAGCTAATTCAAGCCTGGTGAACAAAATCACTCACTTCGCATGAAGTGGGATTCATCAAGGGTCTCTGAACCTACCGGAGCTCTGCACAGGAGGTAGATGCTCACATTTTGGTGGTGGAAACCCCAGCAGCGACTACTGCATCCAGCTTTTGGCACTGCACTTGACAAACCTGTGGACCGTTTGGAGGGTCCAGCGGAGAGCAGGAAGATTGCTTCCTGGTGTGGAAAAAAAAACCCAAGAGCAGGGTTTGATAACACTGAGGGGTTTTAGGAAGAAGCAACATGGGACAGCGGGACCTTCCCACTATGGTAGTGGTGGTGCTTTCCATGGGGCATCAAGGACCTCACCATTAATCACATCCACCACTGCACCATCGCTTCTCTACCCCCTCCCTCCAGACCACCCAAGATCTCTCTTCTCACCGCATGCCTCACATGCTAGGTTGAGATTTTTTCAAATCCTTTTCTCTTTCCCCAAAATGTTCCTAACATCGTCACATGGTTCTTCCTCCAGTCTTCTTTTCCCAGTCTCATTTCTGTGTTTTCCATCATTTGACCGGTCATCCTGAATCACAGAATCTTCTAGATTGGAAAAGACCCGTAAGATCATCCAGTCCAATCATTACCCTAACCCTGCCAAGCCCACCACTAAACCACATCCCTCAGCACTATATCTACCCGACGCCTAAATCCCTCCAGGGATGGGGACTCCACCACTGCCCTGGGTAACGCGTTCCAGTGCCTGATGGCCCTTTCAGTAAAGGAATTCTTCTGAGTATCCAATCTAAACTTCCCCTGGCGCAGCTTGAAGCCATTTCTTCCTGCTCTATCACTTGCTACTGGACAGAACAGGTTAACTCCCACCTCTCTGCAACCTCCTTTCAGATAGTTGATCATGCTTCCTCTTTTTTCTGTAGATACATTACTTTTATCACCCTGTATCTTTCAGTCACTTTTAGCCTCCACTCGCTCATTCACTTCTTCCTTTCCTCCGCTCATCAGTAACTTCCTTATCAGACAAAACCAAAGACTTGTTAAGTCTCTACCATGACTTAGTGCATTTGCAAGAACAAAAAGCCCTGTTTGGAAATTGCCACGCAAACCTGTAGCATGAAATGTTTGATCCAAAGAGTTCATTGTTGTACGGGACTCGTCCTGCTTACACTGAAAAGAATTATTCAGCTGAGTGAAAACCTCACTAGACTCTATATACTATTATTGGTAAATCATCACAACTTTTTCCTTTAGTCTTTTTCTAGATACATTTGTGGACATCATAAAAAATATTTAATACATGGCGATCACAAATCTGTATGCTGAACTTGTATTTGATGCTGGTTAACTGTTGTTTTTTCATCTCAGTCTTATATAGATTGAGTAATCCTTCCTCAGGCAAGGATTGCATTCCTTCTCCAACTACTGCTCCGTATCTTCAGACTACAGAAAATCAATCGCACTCCTCCTGTGCTTGGCTGTTCAATTAAGTCTGCTCCACACCGGGAAGTACTGCAAGTACATTTGGTCTATAGCTAATGCACACACACACAGTAGCTACACTCTTGATAAGAAGGGGTTGACGTGCGGTTTGGAGGCACATGGGAAGTGCTCATTGCTAAAATCTGTCATTCCCTTTGAAGATGCTTTTATCACCTTGTGATCTTCCCACTTCATGAAAAAGCAGCACGCAAGTTCTGGGAAACACTGCATTCTCCTTTTTGTTTTCTCCTGAGAAGGCCAGAAGCTAGGGTGGCAATATGTGTAAGTGGATTTTGTGAAGTGTATTAGAAATAGCACCCCCCCAAAAAAAAAACAAACAAAACAAACCAAAAAAAAAACCACAATAAAAAAAAATCCCCCGAAAATAAAACAAAACAAAAAAATCAAGCAAACATAACTTTACGCATACACAAATTGACAGAAATCTACTATTTTTTTCAGAGCTGTTGATCACATCTCTAGGCTGGAAGGCTTAACATCTTTGTGGTAATGACCAGGATGTTTCTGGACCTTCAATCTGACCCACTGGGGCATTTCTAATGCTCCGAACATCACCGTTTTCCCCAGCAGACATTTGCCTCAGGGTCTGCCCGGTGTCGGCGTGAGCGAGGGTGGCACAGCCAACCCTGGGCCAAGGCAGCAGCACTCGGTGAGTACGTTGGGGCACTCCAAGAAGAGAGGGTGTTTGTGTTAGTGGGGAAAAAAAATAAATAAAAAATAAAAAAGGCATTTCCTTTGCCATAAACCTCCTGATCCTGCCCTGGAACAGCATTGTCTTTGATGCTGTGCTCCCCACTTAAACTCAGCATCTCACAGTTAACTGCTAATTGCAACATCTCTGAGCAGCCAAAGGTGGGGCAGGAGCCAGATTTGCAGAGCGGCTGTACGCTCCTGTAAGCTTGCAAAAACATCTACTGGGCCAGCACTTAGATCAGGGAAAATGATAAAGCAGGTAAGACCTAAAAAACCCTCAAGCTGAGCAACAAAAGCAGCAGCCCCAGAAGACGATTTTGAGCTTACCTTCTCTATAATGATCTCAGGCTTCATGTCACCCCACAGAAGCATCATGAAAATAGCGTCACTTGGTGCTACGGTAAGAACCTGACAATTCTTAGAGAAACGGCCAAAGACAAATACCCAAATGTCTAATCCAAATTATCCCATGCAATCAGTTCAAGTAACTTGTCACAGGTTGCTCAGAAATAAAACAGCTATTTGGTAAAAACACAGCCACTCATTATAATTCATTGAAAAGCCCTTAAATCTGCAGTTACAGATGCCAGTATCAAATCATATCAAATTCTTCAAAAGAGGTGAAAATACTGAGATGTTTATATTCAGTAATTTAAGTTGAATAGTTCTTCTGAGCATTTACTGCATTTTCTTAACAGTTCTTTGATGCCACTCAGCATCGGCAACGCAGCTTCAATACAGCACTCAGTTACAGCTCTTCGAACAACGACTAATTCTCAGCATTCCTCCCAGAAACATTCCAACACCTCACCTTCCCAGCGCCTAGAGAAGCCGTAGAAAGACAAACCTCTTCCCCAGGGCTCGACTGAACAGTATTTTCCCAGCCCATAGTCACTGTTCCACCCCTGAGCCAGAAGCAGCCAAGAAATATTTTCTTTTTCAGACATATATCTTATGAAAATAACATAATTCTTTAAATTAACAGCATCCAAGTACCAGTCCAGAAAATGAAAATAAATCCATTAGCAATAAATTTACTGCCCCAAGCTTATCTTTAAGACACAGCCCACCAACGCAGCTTTCTCCCTGCGGAAAGCCACACATCGAATGCACATAATCCTTTTATTGTGATGTTTTCATATAATGTGCCAGTGTCCTATATGTGTTTTAGGCAACTACCCTGCTTGCTTGTATTTGTAGATCAATGAAACTAACACCAACAGCTTGACAAATTCCAAAGTAAAGCATACGTTAAAAAAAAAAATTTCCAAACAATTCTACAGATAAACCATAGCATGAAATGCCACGAGCAGAGCACAAAGGGAGAGCGGCAGTGGCATCCTCCAGGCTCACAGGCTGGGAACACAAAAACCCTTGAGGAAAAACAAATTTTTAGCCTTTGGTAGGCTGAGGATCAATCTCTGGGAATTAAAAAAAAAAATTAAAAAGTGTTATTATAAAGGGAAATCAATTCCAAATGGCAAGCAACGACTGGTTGTGGTAAAGTAATGAGATGATGATCTCAAAGTTCATCTTTATACCTTCATGCTGTAGGAATACCTGTAACTATTAAAAGAGCTGCACTTCCCATACAAAACCAGGGTGCACGTCTGCAGCCTGAAAAGAAAACAAACAAAATAGGACATTTTAAAAAACATTAAAAGCATTTGACTGGGGGTCCAGAATGAGGTAGGAAGGATGAGAGACAGAGGACACGAGATTTCCTCAGTCCGAGAGGACGGCGTCGGGGTTTCAGCGGGGCTGAGGGGGTGTGCAGTGCTGTGGGAAACCACCGCGCAGCACCGACGCGTGAAGATTGCAGCAGATGGCGTGAGACAGATCCACGCTGGTCTGCTCACCCACCGCCACGGGGAGTGCAGGAACCTGAACACCAAGTCAACCTCCGTACAGCTGCTGGTGACTGGAAGTAAAAATAATTTCCCTGATTGCAGCGGCATCTCCATGGCATTTCCCAACCTGCTAGCTTTCCCTTACCACACAAGAAAACTTCTAACTACCAACATGGCACCAAGGAACCAACCGCCTTTTCTCATATTGACATTTTTTAATTATACGTCATATATACTATAGATACAAGGACTGGATTTTTTTTGGTTATTATTGCTAATCTTTCAGTTTATTTACTGCACTAGACCAGCAGAGCATCCTTTTTCTTTTTAATGTAGAGTCTGTTACATAGTTTGCACTCTGCACAAACCACAGTTAAAGTACATAAAGAAATCATTTATTTCTGTGATTCAACAGAGATGGCAACTGACTGGCAGTTTCTTAATCAAGAGATATCTCTATTTGAACTGAACCGAATTACCATCCCTTCATACACACACTTTATGAAATATGTATCGTTCAGCAATATACGATCACTTCTAATGTAGACTGAGTCACAAAGCAAAATAATGTGGTATAAACCAGATCTCTCAAACTGACCTTAATCCACTTGGTTGAGCTGTCCTCTATCTGCGATGGTTTTGATAAAATATTTCTGAAAAGAGCTAAGTGATAGGTTGAGAAGCAGCTTAACAAAGCCATCATGCTGGTTTTGGTCCTTTACCAGGCAGCTTTTGGAAATGAGGTGCTCCTGGGGCTCTACAGCATGTCCATTTAGCATCCCTCATCAGTGCCTAATCCCACTCCTTCCGCCCTTGCAGGACTAACCGGTTATCTGGGAAAACCAGCGGCAGCTTCTGGTCTTCACGCCAAGAGCTGTGCCGTAGCTGAGGAGCAGGGAGGTGAGATGGAGAGGGCCAGGGTAAACCCGAGGAGCTCAACTCCTCCAAACCCTTTGTGCTTTGTCCCGGCCCTTGTCAAGCCGGGGTGGAACTGGGCCAGCACGTGGCCATGCAGCACCCCAGCGAGACGAGGGATGGGAAGGGGCACTCATCCCTGTTGACGCTGCAGATGGTTCCAATTCATGGTACTGTTTGTGGATCGAAGCACTCTCATGCTGGGTAAATTGTAGAGAAAATGCATACCAAAGGTTTCCATCCAATTGTTGAAAATCAAATGAGGCTCCAGCAGCAGATTTGAGACAAAGCAGTTAGTTGTTATCAATTTTCAGCACTTGCTGGGCAAAGCAGTTAGTTGTTGTTATCAATTTTCAGCACTTGCTGGGTCAGCTCTGAGACAGGGCCAACATTATCTGAAGGAGGAAATGGGTTTTTTTGCCAGGGTGCCATGCTGCATCTCTAGCAAAGGCGCTGCTGGCTTTTCACTGCTGAGTTGACAGTATTTCGGTGACCAAACTAGCAGCAAAGAGAGCAAAGAGCATCGCTATCCACTCCTTTGCTGCCAGAGGAACGATGAGCCATTACATGGTTTCCCATTATGCCCTAATGAAGGAGGCAATTTGCGCTTTTGCTCACATGTTTCGCTTACGTGAGCCTTTGGTTTCACTTGAAAGTGATTTGGGGAAAACTTGTATCTAGTATAATATTCTTCCAGATAATAAATTAAGCTCCTAAATTAGCATGTCTCTATAGAAACAGCCGAAAGAGAAATATTAAATTAAAAAAGCAATTTTCTTTATGATGTGATGATTTAGCAAGGATTTCATTCTACCGTATGAGTTACAGCCTGCTGCTTGTTCAGCTTATTATAATAAATATTTGAGAATCAACCTTTTGATCTGTATTTCTCAAGCCTATTGGTTGACCATTGTTAGAAATAATCATGAAGTGATTTGTATTTTCTCATGCCCGAGACAGAGGTTTGGCATAAAGCTTCAAAAACCTAATTAGAGACATTCCTGTGCTCTATATTTTATAGCATTAGAAAAGAAAACATTTCAAGTTTCCGCCGCATTGATTTCACTTATAGTTATTTTGAATTAATTGCAAACTGTTGGACCTTACACTGGCTCCGCACAGCGCTCTCACCCGCTCCTCAGCCCGCAGCATCTTTCCTGATACCTGCTGCTTCATCCCGAACTTGGGCCATCATCTCCCTGAAGTTGCCTTGGCAACTTGTCGAGGGCTTGAAGGGGTTTTCCCTTTTCCTTTCTCTTTCCCAAAAACCTTAGTTTCAGGCTTTCACCTTAATTTTCGTAAGCCAAGTGTAAATATTGAAGTTACAAAAGAAAGGACAACAGAGGTGGAGGGTCTGTTGTGACTGCCTGTGGGATTTACAGAGAAATCACCCCCCCCATGTTTACAGTTTACAAAGGCAAAACTGTAAAAGCATGGGTTATTTGACAGTTTAAATCACATCTTCTTGTTCTGCTCACCTTAAATTGGAGTAGCTTTTGCTCCCACGTTTGCGTCCCGGAGGAGGGCAGGGGAGGGGAAGCGTTGTTATCCCCAGGGGTAACGATGGCAAAAGACAAATTGCAAAAGAGCAGCTGGGAAATCAAACCTCTCCCTGCTCACAGCATGCAAGCAACAGAAATTCATCTGGCGACAGATTTCTTACATTTACAGAGCACATCCAGAAGTGAGAAATCATCATGCGCTCAGCAGTAACACTTCCACAGAGCAGTGTCTATTACATGATCTCAAACTCCTAAAAAGATGCACGCGAGTGGAGCTGAACCAACCCTCCACTGCAGCAGGAACAGCTTTTGCGGAGACACAAACGCATCCCCGATAGCGCTGGGCTCTGCCCTGGGGCAGGCGATGGGCCTCAGAGCTCAGCAGGAAGCATCTTCCAGCTTCTCACAGCTCAGGGTACCCCCAGAGCTCAGAAGCGCCATCGCCTCATCCTCCCTCTCTCCCAAACCACTCTCCACCTTTCCACTTATTTCTTCATTCCCTAATTCCCCTCCCAGCTCTCCTCCCTCCCCCTTTAGCTTCCAACCTCCCTTATTCCCCCTCTCCAGCCCTCTCTGCTTAAGTCATTCCCCTGTTTTTTGACCATCTATAAACAAATAAATAATGCCAGGCCCTCCCAAGTTCCATTAAAAAAAAAAAAAGTAGAATTTTGTTATATATGAAGAAATATTTTTACCTTTTTAATTTGTAGCTCAATTCTCTGTCCCCAGTATATTCCCATGCAGCTTCCTCTTAGTAAAATATTTCCTGTAGAAGCTACTTTCATTGTCTAGGCTTCCTATGCTATATTTCTTATCAATTAGATAATAAATTAAGTCTCTGACAGTGTTACTTAAATGGAGTTCACGCTCACAGTGACTTCTGAAGATTAAAATAAAAGTTAATCCGTCCTGGGCAGTCCTGTTTGCTCCCTTTAGCTGGAAAACCAAGGGACCAGCATTGTTTAACCCTCAGAATTTCTGACTATATCTCAAGGGAAAATGTGGAAAAGAGGGGAAAGGATAAAATTAGGATCTTGCTTAATAGAGGCTTCTTTAAAGTCTGAGATTTGCCTCAAGATTATTCACAGCGTCTTCAAAATCTTTTTCCTAAAAATCTCATTTTTCCTATTGGCAGCCAAGCCAAAGTCCCTTCAAGTGAAATAAAAAGCAATTATGTTAGAAAGGTGATGTCACCACATCCATCGCGAGAGAGTAATGCTTCCCATTTTTCTTCCCGACTACTTTTTTCTTTCCTTTCAGAGGCGCGTGCTCTGCAGCTGCACCCGCAGTCGGTCAGATGTGCGTTCGCTAAATTTATGCATCTGTACTTTTTTCCACCTTCCATCTGCGACAGTTTCCGCGCTCGCAGGTTGTAAATATCTGTGACAATCGCTGAACCTTGCAGTGGTGAAGCTCTTGATGCAGTGAAAAACTCTCAAGACTAAAAGCAGTTTGCTATATAAATTATTTTGCCCACCTTTGCAGGACACGAGATTGTCCGAAGCTCCTTTTTCTTTCTGCCTCCCCGCTCTGTAGGAGAGCGTTGCGTTGCATCGCTCTGCCCCTGTGGTCCATTGCGCCGGGCAGCCGGGGCTGAGTTCCACTGACGAAATTGAAACTTCTAGAGAAAACCAAAGTTGTAATAATTCTCACATGGAAAACTCTCACTAAATCTAGAGATCTGGAAACAGGAGGAGGAGGTAAACTGGGTGAGCCAACTGGAAAACCCCAGCAACTGCAAAGGTGCTGTAAAAAACCCGACATAATATGAAACAACTTGTACAAAAGAGAAGTTTATTCTAGCAAAATACATTCCCCAGGAGATAACTCTAATAGAGTTTTGAGGCTTAATGTTTTATTCTCTCTGACGTATCTTTGGATGTTCCTCCTACACAACTGCTTTTCCCCGAAGGAGGAGGTGTGCCGACTGCCGGCGAGATGCATCTGGGGCTGGCTGACAGGCGTGATGCCCGCGGCTGACATGGATGGGAGCAAAAGCACTTTAACAGACTGTTTTAAGAGGGTGGCATGGCAGAAAATAAATGGTTATACCACAGAAATTAAACACTGAGTATGTTCATTACCTGCTGGAGGTGCCCCTGCTCTGGCAGGGAGGTTGGACTAGATGATCTCCAGAGGTCCCTTCCAACCCTGACCACTCTGTGATTCTGTGATTCACGAGCACCAAGCGCACCAGACTCAGCCTCTCCTCATCTCCAGAAGACAGAGCGGTTAGTCTGCCACACAACCGTGGGGCACAGTTTATCACCATGTAGCAAACGTAACCTCTGCTCAGCAGACCCCAGGACTTGGCCATAATGTTCCATGAATTACCTCCGAGTCCACGTTAAACACAGCGATATGATGAACTGGTGTGATATCTGACCCGTGGACATAAACACAGGGCTTCATGCCACAGCACCTCTGGCCCTTAATCTTCACGAGCAGAAAAATGATCTCCTCATTCAGAGAAAATAAAGGCCATTTTTTGAAAAAAAAAAAAAAAAAAGCAAAGAACTAAAAAAAGACCCCACCTTGACATATTCAGAACATACTACATTGCACTGAATATATCACTTAAAAGAAAATGAGTTTGGTAAAAGCAATATGTATGAATGGCTATCAGAGCAGCTGATGTAAAATACCACCTAAGGGAAGAAAATCTTTACCGTCATTTTAGTGGGTTTATTCACTGGAATCAGGAACAGCTAAAAGGCCCATGAGCAACAACTTTACTTACTTTGGGGCATTTTTTTAATATACAGCTGTTGTCCTCAAGAGAAATTGTGTATTCAGTGTATCAGGTGCCTCTTAACCAAGAACTGAAGCACCAGCCGGACCCCATCAAGGGCGTAAGTACTTCCAGGGAGCCTTCAGCACAACCCTTTCGGGCACGGGTCTCCTGGGGGTTTTCCACCCTTCTGGAGACCAAGCCCTTCCTCCAGGCTTTGTTAGCACAGAAAACATTTTAAAAAGGAATAAAATCCCAGTGCTAATATGTTTTACTCCTTATTGTTTGACTTATGCAACCTGAGTCATTTGTTATTGATTGGGTTTCTTTTAAGCTGCTAAAAACTCACAGAAATTCCATCCTGTAGGCGAGATGAGCACATACATATGTAGACATATATATATATGCACACACCCCCATACATACAAACATCTCAATAGTTCCGATGTCTCTACGCGCATATACACACGTCTTCACAGAGGTGGGGCAGCACCATGGAATCACGGAATGGTTTGGGTTGGAAGCGACCTTGAAGATCATCTAATTCCAACCCCCCTGCCAGGGGCAGGGACACCTTCCACAAAATCTGGAACTTGTAGATTCATCCCATGGACCAACACCACCATGCAGTAATTAATGCAGTCACTAATGCAGAGGAAGAGAAAAAAAACTTGGCAATAAGATCACAGGGGACCGCTGGCAGCAGGGGAGCGATGAGGCTCAGCCACACTCTACTCCAGGCACATACCAGTGGGAATCCTGCCTGGAAATGGCAAAAACACTGAGAAGAGGCTGTTTTCTCTGTTGTCTTTGCTGCAGATCGGTGCAGTCTGTGTTTTTCCTCCTAAGCCTTTGCTGCTTTCTTTTTGGGAGAGGGGGGCATGAAGAAGGAGAAGAATCAAAAGAAGACAATTATTTCCTGCGTTTCCTCTTATCTGTTACTGAGGCAATTCCAACTCGGTCCCAGGTGTGCACATCACCTGAAGCATGAATTCTTATATGGAATATGTAAAAAGCAGTAGGAAAAAAAAAACCCAAACACAAAACCAAAAAAGCAGTAGGAAAAAAATACATAAAAAGAAAAGAAGCAATCTGCAGCAGGAAACATGCTCTCCCTCCCAGCGTCATCACGGCCAACAAAAATATTTATCCAAAGCAAAAAACCAATATTGTATTACTTAGAGAGGAAAACATTCTCTCACACTGCTAACAACCCCCCTGCATTCCCATGCACGCTTCCCCCTCCCCGAGAGGGTAAATCAATGTGCTTTCTGCTCGTTGCAAGTACGCTGTGACATTCACCGTTGGCTGGTGCCGTCCTGCCAAACCCAGCGACCAGCGCCACAAACAAGCGATGGTGACCCATGCAGGAGAAAGGGGGGAAAGGCGAAGGCACGGGCTGTGAAGGAAGAGCCTGGGCTCACCAGAGGAGTGGGCTCAGGTGGAAAGTAGGCAGCTCCAGGTATCCGCATTAACGATGGAAACCTCACCGCGTGAACGGAGACGTGGCCACTTCGTTTTCTGCTGCTGCTATTAGGAGATCATGTCCTGCAACAAACGTGGAAGGCCACAAAATTATGAGGGCTGGAGCACCTCTCCTATGAAGATTAGCTAGGAGAGTTGGGGGTGTTCAGCCTGGAGAAGAGAAGGCGAAAAAGGGGAGACCTCAGAGCCCCTTCCAGTGCCTAAAGGGGCTCCAGCAGAGCCGGGGAGGGACTTTTTACAAGGGCATGGAGTGATAGGATGAGGGGGAATGGCTTCAAACTGGAAGAGGGGACATTTAGATTAGATATTAGGAGGAAATTCTTGGCTGTGAGGGCGGTGATCCCCTGGGGCAGGTTGCCCCGAGAAGCTGTGGCTGCCCCATCCCTGGAGGTGGTCAAGGCCAGGTTGGACGGGGCTCGGAGCAACCTGGGCTGGTGGGAGGTGTCCCTGCCCAGGGCAGGGGGTGGCACTGGGTGATCTTCAAGGTCCCTTCCAGCCCAAACCATTCTGTGATTCTATGATTCCCTGTAGTCTGTCCCTCCATACAGTTAACAAGGACCCAGCGCAGGAAACACAACACGTTAACCACACTTCAGCTTCGCACAAGAAGTACAGACCCACAGGGCCACCGCGTTTGGCCTTTTCTGCTCAAGGGAGGAACTCGCCGTGGATGCAGCAGACCCATGTTCAAAGCACCGAGGGCCGAGAAGGCAGCCAGCGGTCCCAAGCCCTGTTAGCTTAGTTGGATTCTATGAAACTTCTAGACACTGTTACCGAGTGCTTTCCTTGTTTTGCATTATTATTTTTGGTATTTAAGGGGCTGGTTTTCCTGCAGTCAAGCTCCTCTTTCTCAGATATCAGCAGTCTGACAACCCAAAACAACATTTACTGAATCTCATTAGTCCATTTGAACATGAGGATTCAGCACTATGGTAACACTTCTTTCTTATTTCTTAGACAGAGAGTCAAAAACGGCTTAGGTTGGAAGGGCGGTTTTGGGTCCAATCCATGCAGGTCACCTTTGTGCAGGGCACTTGGGGTTGCCCACATGATCTCTGGGTCAGAGAGCCACAACCTCAGAGCTCATCACACAAGCATCTGAACTTGCCCTAACACATTTAATATAAGAAATTGTTTTGAGAACCTAACTTCCAAGAACTGATGGTTTCAGGGAAACAAGCTTTCTTTACGCATCCTTTGCACTACATGAAAGTTACCTGGAAATTCAAGTTAACTCTAAAAATGAGCAAATATTTTATTTGTAAATCATTTATCTGTGGGGTTTTTTTGCAAGTATCTTATTATGAAAGCCATTTAAAGAAAACCTAATGAGTTGCCATTTATGCGGAAAAAACCCCACATACCAGAAGTCCGCTATTCACCAAGAAAACCTATGTGCAGCCGAACCAAACCACACATTTGGGCAAGCAAACAAAGCTGATTAAGTGACTTACAACATCTAATGAAGTCATACCCATAACAGCTATTTCAGCTGGAGGTGGGAAACCTGCGCAGTGAAGGATAAATGAAGACACCGTATACCAGATTTCAGACACCGGTATCACAGCTCACGCTGGTCTGGAAGAGGCTGCTGAGCAATGAAGTAAAATGCACTTGATGCTCATAGCAGCAATTCTGCCCAGGAGACAATCCACCAAGGGTCAAGAGTTTGACCCAGCCTTTGTCACCGTAACCACCTTGGATCTTCACTCTTCATACAATCCCAGCAGGTTCACAGCGTTATATTGCCATTTCCCAGTAACACGGACCTTTCTAATGATACCGTGCCCTTCCTCCCACCATCTCACGCCTTTCCAACTGCTGTGCCCTCCTGGTAAGAAACTTCTATAGGGATAACTTCACACCACATCACTTACAAAACTACCTCTGCTTCTGGGCTTGGTGGGGTCTGTTAACTATCTTTAACTATTTTTTTCCCCTAACAAATACTCAGTTAATAATTATGCCTTATTTTAAAACTGAAGAGATAATAAAACCTAGAAACATCAACCAACCAAGGCAATTACTGCTTACACATCTCCCTCTAAAAAGAAGGAAAGAAAGAAGCCTACGAGAGAAATCAGTCACACTGTTTAAATGGGAGGTTTTCAGATACTGCAGTGACAAGAAAAATATGAGAATTGTATAAAGACTTGAGAACAAAGCAGGAAAAGGATCATTTGCTTAATTCCACCGTTACCAGAGGCAGGTGTCCTCGGATTTAATCAGAATATCTATCTGTGAGGTTGGTTTTTTTTTCTTCCCATTGCAGTGGGGAAAAAAAAGACAATAAATAGAACATCTTTTCTATGTTTTCATATTTTCATCACCATTACCGTTTTTGTTTCTAGCACCCGGTGTTAGTAGCCCTCATTGCACTGGCAGCTGAAGCGCCCACCCCTGTTCTGCCCAGGGGACTTCTGCAAGCTCAGGGAACCACTAGCATTTGTCCTTGATGCCTTCAGTTAGCTTGGTTCAGCTCCCTGGCGGGCTGTTGTTCTCTTTAGCTCACATTTTCCAAGTTAGCATTCAATTCTTGACTTTGAAACTCAAGTTTTGCAGCACTGAGTTCTAAAAAAAAAAAATTATAAACAGAAGAACTGAATGACTAGCGCAATCCTGGATTCTTGTTTGGAGAAAACCACGAGGATACAGGTCAACAGAAGAACTTTGTGGCAATGTATTGGCTTAAAAATTTAGAACGTCCTTTTGTTTTGAAGAGTTTCCTCCCATACAACTAAGGATACATGTTTGAATCGACCCCTCCATACATTCTAAAACAACTTTATCTAGTAAAGTGGTTGTAGTCATTTATCAGACAATTCATTCCCTTGAATGAATTTGATGATGAAAAGGCGATGATTGCCGGTCACCATGCAGCAGTGACAAATCAGCCCTGAGGTGTGTCAGGGCTGCAGAGTTTTGTGAAGTGCATGGTTCCAGGCTAGACTTAGTTTTAAGTTTCTTTTTCACAGTTCTGCTATAACTGTGTGGATTTAAGTCTTTCTGTCCAATTATTCACCTACTGGCACTGAGTTTTGACAATACACTTGATGGAAATTATCTGCATCTCTGTGAAACTTCAAAGAAAAAGGTTTCCAGAGGGGATGAGGCACCATAACTGAATATTAAGAAAATTAGGAAAACATTGCCCAAATACTTTATCGTTTACTTTGGTTTGGCTTTCCCCGAAAAGAAGGTCTGTTAGTGAGGAGAGAGCTTGGAATGACACCAGCATTTTCTTCAGACTACAACTGTAATAAGTAAAGTTTAGTGCAAATATTAATAGCTCATCCACCCCCTGCAAGTGCCTCCGGTTCCCAGCAGGAGGATTCGAGACGTTGTAAGGCCCATTAGCTGCAGCTACACACTAATTTTCAGTTTTCTGATGTTGCCAATCGCATTGGTAAGATGAATTTTTTGAGGCTCATCTCTTTCTTTCAGCCTCCGCAGAGCTCACAAATAGCCATTTTCTTAGCTCTGCTACTATAACAAACCGGCTTCTGCCTGGAAGAAAAAAGGAAAAAAAAAAAGAAAAAAGAAATCCGAGAATTAAGACCTCTTTCACCATAGGATCGAGTAGTTGTTTCTGTTACCTCCAACGCAGCACTCCAGAGAACAAACTGTCTTTATTGCAGTTTAATTCTTGAGAGCTTTTGCCAGAAAACCTCTCCACGTCCCTCCTATTCAAATTTTGGTTTCCCCCTTTTATTGTTTCCGATAAGTCTGCTCAACATCACTAACATTAAATGTTCAGCAGAAGGACAGTATGCCTGGGATAAGATTTCTCAAAATATTAGGTCTGTATCAAACCCATTAATTAACAATTTGACAAGATCAACACTGAAAAAGAACTGCCTTTCAGGCAGCTGGCCGGGACCTTACGCTCATCAATAGGCGAGCGAATGCAAACATCATCCAGACTCGGAATCTGCAGAGTTCCAACATACAGTAAAAGAAACCAAATTTGCTACCTTTTAAAAGATATATGATGCTGCTCCTGATGTGGTTTCATTCTCACAGCCTTGACATTTGAGGCTCCGTACCGCTCAGTGCTTTCTTTGCCGGGCTGTTGTGGCGTCACAGGAAGGTGTATCACCACAGTGACTTTCTCTCAACCTCTCCACCAGAGGAATTGTTCACTCTTGCATATGAATAATAATTTAAATCCAACAGCACAGTGTAAATAATAATGTTAGCTATATATAGAAAAGGAAAGAGTCACAAGTAAGACAGGCACAACTCGTTTCAAGTTCTGCAATTAGAGAAAAACATGAATTACTGATGTCATTTTGATCACCCTACATAGATTCATGGTCTATGCAACTCAAACCCAGAGGCCCTGAGAAACTTTTTGGATTTTTTTTTTTTTAATACACTTCCTGATGGTATTCTATGAAATGAACCATCTGTCAATGACAGATATAAGCAGTTTATGTTTCTATACTGCGTGCTAACAGCTCAACGTACTGTACCAGATCCCCATAGCGTTCGTGCATGGTCAAATTAAGTTGATGAAATTGCTCTTTGATATAGTCACTTTCAAACACTTCTGGCACCTCCACAATATAATTTCTCTTTACCTCTAATTTGCATAGCTGAGAAATTTGTTTGGACTGAGATTTTAAAGCTTTATTACAAAGATGATTTTTATACCCAACTCTCAAGCGCTTGGAAATAATCGGTGAGTGACTGCTGACACGAACTTCACCTGCAGTGGTTCGAACAGCGCCGACATGCAGTCATTTTTAGCACTGTGATTTTATTTCCTCTTACAAAAAAAAATAGTGTCCCTCAGGTGGCCACAGGATCAAGCCCTCAAGACAGTACTTGGAAATGTTTTTTAGTGGCATTTAAACTTGCTCTGGAACGTACAGGCTCTGCTTCACCAATGGTTAAACTTTAAACCCATGTTTAAGGCAGCCCACGTGTACGTGCTTTCCTGAATCATCATCATTTAAAAAAGCTAGAAACAGCCAAGAAAGAAATGAGGCACAAAAAGATATGATACTGAGAAGAGGATAAGCCTTGCCGTGATAGATGAAAGACATTTTCAGTTCTACTCTTACTTCACTTGGAGATTAATAAATAAATAACGCATATGTTTTTCTTATGTTCTTTACATACTTACCATGCTCCCGGTATCATTGCCCTCCTTCTCCGACCTGACACTAACGCATCCTGCTGGCATGCGTTCATGCTGTGCGATTAGGATGACAGATCACATCCTAACGCTCTGCCAGGTGGGATGCGACAAGCCCAACGCTGCACGCCACGGAGAGCACACGGGTTGGGGACCGGGGGTTGCTCGGCCGAGTGACAGCACCTGCCACCACGCTCGAGTGACGTCCCAGCAAATGAGATGGAGAGGTCATGGCGAAGATCACATATAAACTTGACGAGGATTTGATTTTGACAGAGTATCTTTGTTTAGTATCGGCATGTTACAGAAACCTGTGTCAGAAATACAATTTTTGGGACATCCTTTTCTGTACCAGCGTTTGGAAAGTGCCAACATCTTCCTGATGGAGGCTTGCATCCATCAAGTGAGATTTCTGCAGATGATATGCTGGTGCCACAAGTGCCAGAGGCCTTTTGTCACCAGAAAAAGACAAATATAGAGGGCTTGTAATTTCATGCTCTTCCTCTCTACTCTAACTCACTGTTTCCTCATTTTAAAAAAAAGTTCAGATTTTGCTTCAATGGCCACATTGCAAAACCCTAAATAATAGAATGTTTGGAGTTGGAAGGGACCTTAAAGATCATCCAGTTCCACCCCCCGCCCCGGGCAGGGACACCTCCCCCCAGCCCAGGTTGCTCCAAGCCCCGTCCAACCTGGCCTTGAACACCTCCAGGGATGGGACAGCCACAGCTTCTCGGGGCAACCTGCCCCAGGGACTCACCGCCCGCACAGGGAGACATTTCTTCCTCATATCTCATCTCAGTCTCCCCTCTTCCAGTTTGAAGCCATTGCCCCTGGTCCTATTGCAAAAGGCCCTGATAAAAGGTTTGTCCCCATCTTTCTTATAAGCCTCCTTCAGGCACTGGAAGGGGCTCTGAGGTCTCCCCTTTTTCGCCTTCTCTTCTCCAGGCTGAATCCCCCCAACTCTCTCAGCCTGCCCATAGCTACGTAAAAACCTTAATCCATTTACATTTGACTTTGCACACTGCTTAGTTCAACTTCTTGGCTGAGACCTTCACTCAGCCTTCAGCTGTCTGACATCTGCAAAGGGCTGACACTTTGAGCCCTGATTTTTTTTAATTTTGCAGCAGAAGTGCAGCACAATATACGGTCCTCTTAAACGGGGTACCTTAACCACTAGGAGCTCCAGACTGAAACAGTCCCTTCATGAACTTTGATTATTTTTTTTTTTTTCCCCAACAGCACCTTTCTCCCTAAAGAAGATGGAAATTACAGATTTCAAGCCCATCACCCAGCCCCCACACCACGAAGGTGACGGTCTGCACATGGCACACCCCGGCTCAGGCAGCAGCTGGTCATTCTGCCTCGCTTCACCCAGCGAGATACGTAGCAAGAATGGATTAATTAATGTTCCTACAGTACTTTGAAGATGTGGATTTCTATACAAGTCTAAAGCAGATAAGGTCGGTATTTTTTTATAGCTCAGAGTCAAATTAAAAGTAGAGTTGAAGGAAAAGGCAGACAACAGCTTGGGAAAGAAATCGGGAAAGGTTATCTCAGCAGAGGAGTTGTTATCACTGACTGTCCTCTTTGCTCAAAAGCTGCATTTGATCATATAGTCTTCTGAATTATCTGCTGCATTACTTGAATGCTAAAGGCAGAAATAAATACAGGATAAATATTAGAAGGTTCATTTCAGATTGCACTGACACTTAAAGGTTGCGGTCTGTAATTCCAGCTTTCTGTCTAAGAATTAATTATTCAGTGTTGTAGGAAAAATTAATACAGGTCACTCAGAAAATGTGTATGAACAAAAGCTAGAATATTATTTTTAAAAAACCTCCCTCTAGTATATTTTGCCTACAAATAGCTTGTCAGGGTTCTTTTGCTTGTCCACAAAATTCACAGCTTTGGCTGTCTCTTGCCTACGAGGCAGAAACGCCCGTGTGTCACATGCACGACAGGGCTTCTCCCTCCCGTCACCTGCCTCAGAAGCAAACTCCCGGCTCCGCCAGAGCCTGACTTTCCAAACACAATAACAGTTTACCTAGATGAGACTTGTCAATCCTGAACACAGGACGAGGTACAAACCTGCTCAGGGGAACCTGCTCTCGTGGGAGCCACAGAGGGTCTCACCAAGGGTTAGTCTGGGCGCCCTTCTCACCGGGAAGGCTGATGGACACCCTCAGCTCCAAAAGCCACAACCGTTCATCAGGGGATGTTGTTCTTCCTTTCTTTTTTATCCCCCCTATTCTTTTATTCCCCTATTCCCCTATTCTTTTTTTTTTTCCCTATTCTTTTTTTTCCCTCTATTCTTTTATTTTTTCCCCTACTCTTTTTTTTCTTTTAAACAAATTTCTTTGAGAAATGCCTTTCCTTCAGCTGCTTGTCGCAAGAGCAGGGTCTGGAGGCAACGCACGCTGTGGCAAACAACATCTCCCCATCCCACCTCCCTCGCAGGCTGCCCGGTACCCTGCCACGGGGAGGACCAGGGCAGGGCAGGAGTGGTGGTTTCCCCTCCACCAGGACAGCTCTGCCTCTGCTGTGGCTGGCACGGCGCACCTCTCGCTCAATAGGCATATTTAGTTTCCAGTGAATTAGAGTTGCTCATTACTCCCCAGTAATTGCCAAGTTCTCAGAAAGAATTACCACATTTATCCCTCATGATAGGAGCAAATTTCCTCCTAAATTGCTAACTGGTCCACCTCGGTGAGAGGATCAGCTTCTCCAGCGTCTATGAGATTCAGTGAAATAAAATAATAAAATAACAATGAAAGCCCTGTCAGGACCATGGAAAATCCATATATATGCTATATATTTTCCATCTTCTCTCCTCAGTATTCTTTTATACCTGCTGCGATCACCCTGAGAAGCTGTGAATGCATCTGACAGCCTCTCTGTCTTGTGAGCACCGACTATGATATATTCCAAAAATCAATACAAGTTAAAGAAAATGTGTGATTTCTGAACTATATTTAAATAAATAAAACCTGGTTAAAGAAAGACTAAAAATCCTTAACACGAACTATCTCTATTAGACGATCCCTGCTGCCAACACTCATTGTTCTCTAAATGGTAAAACAAGTTTTTGCCTTTTTCCCCGTAGTGTTCCGTGCAGGGGGGAGGGAACGCAGCGCCGCCCCGACTCCTCTGGGCACGGGGCAGGGCGAGCTCCGCAAAACTCCCACCAACAGTACAAAGTACAGAGGAATAAAATGTGCACATAAAATCAGAATGAATAAATATAAACCTACAGCGGGCTCGAAGAAGTAGAAAAATACAACGGGAATGTGAAGAAACAAAGCAGTTAAGTCATTTACAGCCTGTTCGTTGTACTGAGAGAAAGCACAGTGAATTTGTCATCTACTTTCTTCGTAGCCAAAGTAATAGGAGTATAAGCATTAATATACTCAACATTACTTATTTAAAGAATTAGTGAAAATTTTTCTGAACAATTTCTTCGTCGCTTGCATTGATACATTTGACTGGCTGTTTGTAAGCAAGTACCACATTAAATAAAAGCCAATTTCCCTAACTGTATAATAATTACAGCGTGTTCCTGTCAGCATCTGAAAGAAACCCTGAAAATTAACTTTGCTCTGGCATATCTTAATTAGAGCAGTCTCTTGGTATTCTTCCCTCAGCTTGCTTGCAGAAAAGGAGTTTACAGCAAGTGGAATAGCAGATGAAAACATAGTTTTCTCTCATGAGAGATAAACCGGTGCAGTTTCTACAGAAGCAAAGCAATTAACCAGCACAAAAAGAAAAAGCGCCTACCTTGGGCTTCCGTGTGCAGTCCTTCAGGTGGGACACTCACAAACGCCCAACCCTAGATAGAGAAGGTTGAGTAAGCCAGCCACAAATTTACTTATAATTTCACATCAGTCATTTTTTCTGAGACATGTGTGTTTTATAAATGTTCAGGTTTTTGTAAACAGGGTCATCCATTTTTTGCCTAGACCCATTTATAAGCACAGGTACTTTAGATCCTCCAGCATCACCCAAGGTGAAGGGTTCTGCACGCCCCCAGCAGCACCAAGGTGCACCCACCACCACTGAGCCCAGCGCTCCCCAGGTTGGTCCCTCAGCTCTCAGGTGTTGTCCCTCAGTACATCAGATCTGACTGACACCAGAGAGTCACAGCACAAAACCCTCTCATTTCTACCTGGATTCAAACTGCTATTACTAGGTCAGCACATCCATCGCAATTTGCAAGCCAACAGCTCTAAGGTAAAATCCTAAATGAAGATAACAGAAATCATGAGTTGAAAAATTTGGAAAGAAAATCTTCATAGACAAGAAGCCGATATTTAAAGAATTCTTCTCATAGGACCATACCTGACCATCAGATCACACTGTTTGACGCATATAATGAGGTACAGCGCATCGCTCGAAACCAGTGCCATCAGAAAGTCCCCATGCACAGCTGATGCTGCAGCTGATGCTGACCCTCACCCACCACCAGAAGAGCCCTGCCCCCATTTCAGCTGTGTGAGGGGTTAAAAAAAAAAAGATGGAGAGGGACTTTTTGCGAGGTCATGGAGTGACACGATGAGGGGGAATGGCTTCAAACTGGAAGAGGGGAGATTTAGATTAGATGACAGGAAGAAATTCTTTCCTGTGGGGGTGGTGAGCCCCTGGGGCAGGTTGCCCCGAGAAGCTGTGGCTGCCCCATCCCTGGAGGTGTTCAAGGCCAGGTTGGACGGGGCTTGGAGCAACCTGGGCTGGTGGGAGGTGTCCCTGCCCAGGGCTGGGGGTGGAACTGGATGATCTTCAAGGTCCCTTCCAGCCCAAACCATTCTGTGATTAAGAAACCTGAGGTCCCCAACGATGGTTTGAATTGTCATTTCACACTCAAAACCAGACCATCCAGGCAACTCTGGTCGTTAGCACTGGGTCAATTGCAAGAAATGATTGCTAGACAGGAAGGTTAACATTCACTTGAAGGCTATGCAATTTGTGTAAAAAAAAAATTAGTAACAATTAGTATATCAATTAGTAATCAACACAAATATTAACCTGGTTTAGATGTCTCACCATACAAGAGCTCTGCCTTCAGAAGCGCAGGTGGGATTGTTCAGCCCTGAAGGCTTTTTTCTCCCCTCAGACACTCAAGAATCATTTGTTACCCATTTTCTTCTTCCAGAAAGGTGAGCACCTTTAATTTTATCATGGCCCAAGGTGCCACAGAAATTCCAAGAATGGCTCAGCTGGGATATGGCCACAATCTGCAAGAAAAAAGGAAGGAAAGCCACACTGAATTTTATTATCACTCACAGACAATCATTTCTACATTTTTACGTTAAGAATATGTGGAAACAAATACTGTGGGGTTACCTAAAGTCAGAACCATAATCTAACGACTATAACCTAACAATGTCTAATGAGAAATTGGAGGGAGCTTGGGAGACAGCTGGGAGGGAAAGGTGAAATCCCATAGCTGCTGTTAAAATTAAAAAGAAAAAAAATCTCTTTGACCGGCTCTTCTGCTTATTTCAGAAAATGCTGTTAAATTACTGCATTCACTCTGAATTTACCAGGGAAAAAAACATCTAAGGGCTCTGTTCATGAACTTGCAATGAGCTTAATTGGTTAAATACTAATTATCTTCCAACTCTTCAGCATGTATCTGAGATACTGCAGTGGTAAGACTAATTAGCACATTATTGTTAGATTATCTCTCAGCAGTTCAGACTGGCAATAAGGTATTGATAGTAAGAAATTATCATTTCAACTGAAAAAAAAATAGTTGTCAGAAGAGAAGAACTATATATTATTATTATTAGAAGAAGAAGAAGAGAAAAATAAACACTAACAAACTATGTGTGGTTACTTACAGAATCCCAGAATCCCAGACTGGTGGGGGTCAGAAGGGCCCTCTGGAGCTCCCCCATCCCACCCCCCACCAGAGCAGGGGCACCTCCAGCAGTGGCACAGGACGGCGTCCAGGCGGGTTTGGGATGGCT
>NW_009650176.1:1503417-1529151 GCF_000708025.1 Charadrius vociferus
GCCCTTTGCTGGACCCTCTCCAGCAGTTCCCTGTCCTTCTTGACCCGGGGAGCCCCAACATGGACACAGCGCTCCAGATGTGGCCTCCCCAGGGCAGAGCAGAGGGGGAGGATAAGGACCCATAGACTTGTAGATATCCAGTTTACCTAACTGATCTCTAACTTGATCCTCATTAACCAAGGCAAAGTATTCCTTCCTCCAGACTTTCTCTGTTACCTGCAAAGTCTGCAACTCCTGAGGGTTGGCCTGAGCAGTAAAGACTGAAGCAAAGACGTCATTCAGTAACCCTGCCTTCTCTGCATCATCTGTCACCACGGCATCTGTCTCATTCAACAGCAGGCCCACATTTTCTCTAGTTTTCCTTTTGCCTCTGATGTACTTGAAGAAACCCTTCCTGTTGACCTTGACATCCCTTGCCAGATTTAATTCCAAGGCGGCCTTGGCTTTCCTCGTTTCATCCTTGCATACTCTGAGAGCATCCTCGTAGTCTTCCCAACTGGTCAGTCCCTTCTTCCACATACGGTCCAGAGAAGACTCAGGGAAGTCCGTATCTATGAACAATTTCCCTTCAGTGCAGGGCACTGGTGTGTAAGGCTGAGCCCCAGTTCACACCCCAGGTGAGACCCCATACTCCATCCAGTGGCGAAGCCTCAGGGTGTCCAAGGATGTACTTCTAGTCTGAGAGCCCAAAGGCGCACTACAGTGGGAACTAATATGAACATTTTCTATTTTAAATGGACAACAATGGATTTCTTTATCTTGTTTTTTTAAAAAAAAAAAACACAAATGTTCCACTTGTATCCCCATGTAATGGCAGCAAAGGATTACTAAGCAGTTAAAGAAACTTTTGGAGCAGCCTACAAAATTTGGCAAGTGTCTCAGCTGAGAGAGGAATCAGAATAGCTAAAAACTTGCCTTGTCACGTATTTTTTTCCTACTAAAAACTTATTATGAATCAAACTGGGAAAAGGACTCTCATGGCAGGAAAGGCCAGTGATGTGCTTAGGAGGACTGTGTTACCTGAGGATCTGGTTTAAAGCATGGCAATATGTGTCTTTATATTCTCTGCAGACACTGGTGATAGGGCTGTTGAGACACACATCCAACTCTCCAGAATGATTTAGAGAAAAATGCTGTGGGGAAAAGTCCTCTATTTGCACTCTGAGGTCAGTCAGAAACCTCTGGAGAGCTCAGCCCCGGTGCGTCTTGGTAAAGTATTGGGCTCTTCCAACGACGCTGTTCCACCAGTGTTCTCACAGATTCGGTAAAATTGACATTATCCCTTTTTCCTCCAAACTGATTTCAACCGCAGCTCTCCTGACATTTTATGCTATTAAATAATCATTTATTACCGCTGTTGTTTCACACCTCCAAGAAATGGAACACAAGTTTATAAATCACAGTTACAGCGAGCATCCCTTTTGCTTCTTTTCCTCAGAGGCGTATCTTAATTAAATCACAGAATTGAGGAGATTGTGCCATATTTTCATAACCTTTGTGTCTTCATATGCATAACAGGCACACTACTCATTTAAATAGCCTTTTTTTTTTCTTCTTTGCAGAAAGACAAAAGCAAATTCCATTAATCCTTCATTATATTCACTTCCAGTATTCTGGAGTGCAGAGCAATTTGAAATGAATGTCATCATCTCCCTGACCATCGTTCACTAACTCGGCTAATTTCACGTCGGTTTGGAGCTTTATTTCCTTGGGTTTGTTTTGCTTTAGGGTGTGGTATTTTGTAAACGTTTTTCAAAAATTAACTTTTTTACCCGGATTATTTTACTTTTCCTTATGTACTGTGTGGTAAAGTAACCACGCAGTAACCACACAGATTTTAGAAGCAGCTAGATTTATATCTGTGGTCCCTTGCGCAGAAAACTCCTAAAGAATCAAGGGACAACTTCCCACCCAAAGCAAATAACATGCACACTCCCCAAATATTTGATATAAATACCACGGTTTGTATTTGTTTTCCAGGAAAGGCCCTCGGGTTATAGTTTATTTATCTGAAGACTTGTAAATGGATAAATCTTCGGAATTCTGCAGCTTCGGAGCTGGGAGGACATGGGGAGCCGTGGCGTTGAGCACCTGCCCTGCGGCCGGGCACCAGCGGGATCAAGCCCCAGACCTGCAAGAGCCAAATATGAGAGTCAGGAAACATCGCTGCAACAGCAGTCATTTATAGGTGTTACAGCAAGCGGGTTTGTGCAGCACAGGTACAAGTTTAGACCAAAAAAAAAAAAAAAACCAACCTGAAATAAATCCATAAAATAATATTATGCTTTTCCTCTTTTAGGAAGAATTTAAAGTTTATATATTGCTGTTCTATAACCTAGAAAGTATGGGGAAATGCAATCAGAGATCAGACGGGGCAATGCTGAGATGAGCATGGCTTTCCATGCCTTTCAAATATATAGATATAAAAATAATATTTCCAATATCAAGTAGGGAAATATTAACATTTACGTATCCATTTCTTTCTGCCCTTGTGCTGTGAGCTTGATAAACCACATGAGGAGAGGCTGGTCTCCTTCAAACCGCATGCTTATCTCAAATCCATGATTTTCGGCACGAATGGGAACAGGAACGGGAATGGGAATGAATGTGAATGGTAACACTGAGTTTTCCTCCCAGGGTCTCAGCCCAAACATGCGGCAAAGCGCGATGCAGCGGTTCGGAGAGCGCGCAGGGCTGGGACGGCACTCCGAGACCCCGTGTCACGAGAAAAGGGGTTTTATTACCATTTTTCTGGGAAATGCCATCAATTACTCTCCACCTACCTGAAGCCTCGTTCCTTTTATTATACCCAAGGTTGTCATCCTTATCGAATGGAGAGAAGCTGGAAGGAGGCAGCAACAACGGCCAGAGCGCTGTACAGCCTTTTCCATACCACTGAACAGCTGTAGGTTAGCGGAGAGACGAGCGAAGGGACTCCCAAATGCAGATGTAGTGCTGAGGTACTCTCAAGAACAGAATAACCCCCTATAAATAAATATCCTATACAAAAGTCATAATTAACTCCTGCAAAATATCATCCTCAAAGCAGAGGTAGAGCTGGAGTTCAGGAAACCTCTCGTTGCTCTCCCTCCACCCGCCGGGGCAGGAGGAGGCTTTGTTTTGCATCTCATCCCTTCATCTCAGCCAACATTAAAACAGAAAAAAAAAAATCAAAGAATAGGCTTATCAATTTCCTTTCTGCTAATGAGGTTTTATACTACATTTTCGTCAGTTTGAGTAATTGGGACTGTCGGTGGGGTAGGTCATCAGATATCCCATCCACCTCAGAAGGTTCCCTGTAACAGCCTCGAGTCATATCTGTTATAAAGTTAATCAAGCTGAAATGTCATGGAATTTAACAACTACCACAGAAGAGGTTTTAAGTTCAATATACCTATTGATATGCCTACACCATACTAATTATGTTATTTTCCAACAGGAAATACGGTAATTAGACCAAGTACTGTTTCCAGTTATGCTTGGCTATATGTGTCTGGTTGCCCCAGTTTTGCTCCTTCCCCAGACTGAGAACAGCTCTAAAATTAAGCACGCCCTTAAAACTGATTTTATTATGTACGTACATGGCTTTGCCTCAGGTGTTTACTTGCTTCCTTACTCTCCCCAATTCCCCCTTCGTTATGAGGCTTTACTTCCACCCCCCCAAAGTCCTGCGGGTGGAATCTCTTACCTTTCAACATGACATGAGACAGATGACTAATGGCAGCCACTGACATTTATAAGTACTTATAATAAATATATTTGAATAAAATCAAAGCACAAATGCAAAGACAGACAGACGGCAGCGCCTTTAAGGCGGCAGACATCATAAAATGTCATTTCCAACATTATCCCTGTCACACAATAGCAGGCATAAATGGTTTCTGGCAGCTTTAAAACACCAGAGAAATGTTTCACCACGAACACACTTTTAATAGCAACCAGCTATTCACAGGCAAGTGTGAATCCTGTGTGGCTTTGTGAATTTTAAATGACTACATCTGACGTTCGGAGCAGAGTCGGAGCCAACACTAAGCATGTGCAGCGCGGGTACAAAATACAGGGCAAGAGAAGAACATAAAATCTATATCCCATTGATTGGAGTTTCTGTGTTAAACACGTTATTCTACAATGCAGCACAACAAAGTTGTACCTTTCTTTTCTAAAAACAAACCTCAACGCAAAGCACAGCTCTCGGTTTAAACAGGTATGAGTGGAGCGTGACAGTGCTGGCGGCAGAAAGCCAGTAAATTTTCTCACATGGGCTATTGGTGTTCTAATTAAGCAACAAGCACATCACAGAAGAGAAATTCCAAGGCAATAAACATTTTTCACCTGTCGAACCCGCCCGACAGCAAAGCTGCCCTTTCTGCCACCACCGCGCGAGCTGCGGAACCCACGGCAGGGATGTGGGCAGCGACGGGCAGCGGCCCCGCACAGCCAATCAGTCCTGCAAACTGCTGCCGATGCAATGCAGCTCCCACCCGCCCGACTAGCCAACCTTCATTCTCCTGTGAAGTTCACCGTCAGGCTTTTCCTCCTCCTTTCCGAAGTCTTTGGGGATTTTCTCTTTGCTGTGCCCATGTGCCTCAGGTGAGAATTTAAATTGGTCTGTGTTTGTGTTTTGCCAAAGTCTAAACTTTCCATGGAGAGAGTTCTCAACTGCTCCAGGGACGCTGAGGAGAAAAAGCCTTTCAAAAATCCCCGTTGCCTGGCGGAGCACTCGTCACCGGCCTCCAGCTCCCACCAAGTGCTTGGGAAGGGGGAGGATGAATTCAGACCACCCCCTGGCTTGCAGCGAAGCCGCCCAGGGGCAAAGGACAACAGAGGGGAAATTTCCCTCACATGTTTCTGGCGGCTGTAAGAACAAAACGATACCACCGTTAAATGCACAAATCCGAGGTTGCGCCTCGGTCCTGCCGGCAGCTGCGCTTTCCTTCTAACTGCGAAAGGAAAAAAGGAATCAGCCACGGTAAGGTGCGGGAGCTAGTCTAGGCGACTCTGAATTTATCCAACCATTACCCAATGGGAAAAAGTCTCTCAGCGTTGCTTCAAATGAGCAGGACCCCACAGCTCAGTGGGGATGGCGTCCCCTTGGCTCCCTCTCTTCTCTTCTCAGGTTAAATACATGACGGAAGACACACCTTAGAGTACATCTAAGGTACCTTGAAGCAATACAGGAAGAATATTCCTCAACATTTTAGGAGCTGCCAACATTTTAAAGAGGTTTTCTATAACTTTAATACATTTGCATGATAGAAATTAATTTTTAATATTTTTTTTGTTTTTAAATAGAAAGACCAACTTGAAAGAAATCAGCAAAAAGAGTTCTACAATTTCTTTGATAGCTAATCCCTGGGGGGCATCAGGCAGAGTGTGGCCAGCAGGTGGAGGGAGGTCATCCTCCCCCTCTGCTCTGCCCTGGGGAGGCCACATCTGGAGCACTGTGTCCAGTTTGGGGCTCCCCGGGTCAAGAAGGACTGGGAACTGCTGGAGAGGGTCCAGCAAAGGGCTACGGAGATGCTGAGGGGAGTGGAGCATCTCTGTGATGAGGAAAGGCTGAGGGACGTGGGGCTGTTCAGTCTGGAGAGGAGAAGACTGAGGGGGATGTCATCAACGCTGATCAATTCCCAAAGGGAGGGTGCCGGGGGGATGGGGACAGTCTGGTTCCAGTGGTGCCCAGTGACAGGACAAGAGGGAACGGGCACAAACGTGACCATGGGCAGTTCCATCTCCACCTGAGGAGGGCCTTCTCTGCTGTGAGGGCGGCAGAGCAGTGGCACAGGCTGCCCAGAGAGGTGGGGGAGTCTCCCCCTCTGGAGCCATCCCAAACCCGCCTGGACGCCGTCCTGTGCCACTGCTGGAGGTGCCCCTGCTCTGGCGGGGGGTGGGATGGGGGAGCTCCAGAGGGACCTTCCAACCCCTGTAATTCTATGATTCTGTAATGAGAACACTACTGCTTAGGATGGGCTAAAAATTGTGGTTCGAGGGTCAAATGCTGAATTGATAGGATGGTTGCGAGCCGTGCTCTGTCGGTAATTGCCAGGTGAGAACAAATCTGAGACAACCCCCAGTGCCAGCAAAGGCGCACTCATCTCTCAAAGCTGCCAGCAACAACTTCTCACCGTTAGAGAGTTCACAAAGTTGCTTAACTTCAGCATAAAGCAGTTTTGCAAACATGGTTCCGTGGAAATCCACAGTGATGTACTTATTCCTCTGAAGGCAATTACCACTCTTCTCCTTTGGAGTTTATTGGCCATTATCCTAAGCACAAAAGCAATTCTTAATGAACAGATTATGTACATTTTTGAGAAAATTCATGAAATAATTTGCAACACAAATGAAAATCTGCTGGCAAAGAATGAAGCGATTGTGTGTTTTTCTTTAAAGAATGAGTTTCTTATTTCCTTTAATAAACATATTAACTTATATTCAAATTAACTACAACACTGGGGATCTCAGCAAGTGTTGATTGCCAAAATTCCCGGAGCTGTTGCTAATTCATCAAACAAGCTGAGAAGTTTTTGTATTATTATTATATAGGTACAGGAGTGCTGAACTACGACAAATTACCGGACCATTGTGGATTATAGACAGGATTTGACACAGATGTAGGGTTGGCAAACAATTAAGGCTGCTGCACAACGTGCGTGTAACACAGTATATTAAATGTAGGCGTCTAGAAGAGCATTTACCTTGTGGTCTTCATGCTAAAGCACAACACGCTCCAGCCTTCCCCCTGCCTCGCAGGACTTCCCCCAGTTTTTTGGGGTAACAGCTTTTCTTTTTTCTCCCACTGACTGTCGGGATGAACGAGGATGAGCCGGCAGCAAGTTCGGAAAGAGAAAAGGGATTTTAAATAAAGAAGAGCCTGGCGGAGCGCCCGCTGAACCCAACCGCAGCCTTCCCCTCGGCTGCGGGAGGGTTTTACATCACCTCCTAAGTGCCTCATGCCAAAGGTTATTTCGCCACTTGCAAACTCTAATAAAGATTTATGTTAAGCTGTAAAGCAAAAAAATGTTAGTACGTGATTATTATTCCCTTTACACGGTGTCTGACAGGAGACTATAAATCCAACATTTACATTGGAAAAATTGCTGAAAATGGAAACCAATAAAATCCCAAACATCTTCATAATCAGGGCAACTTCATACCCAGGAGTCCCACGTGTATTTTTTAAGGGGAAAGGGTAAATCTTTATATTTGCAAGGAGAAAGTATTAAGAATATCACTGGTCTTTTTAAGAATATTTTAAACTGCAGACAAGGATTTCTTCGGATGCTTTTAGGCTGAGATTAGGCTGAAGTTTCAAGGTTAAAAAGTCTCATTATGCCTTGTGTGCCCTATTCTGTATGCTCAGCGCAGACCTGCTCGCCGGCACCTCCAGAAGTGCAGAAGAGCTTCCAGGCACGGCGAGCCTGGCCGTCGAGGCCAGGGGACCCGGCAGCTCTCTTCCCAGGGACTAAATTACTGTAAAGCTGCGTGCGCTAACACAGGCTCTGACATTTCCACAGGCTGAGGGAGACAGAAACACGGCTGAAAAAGATAATTCCCTCTGACCTGTGGGCCGAGGCGGAGGTCGATGCCCCGCAAAGGAGGGCGCTGGCTGCAGGGACCTGCCCATCCCTGCCCCACTGGGGTAACAGTTTAACGCCGTGATAAAACCTCAAGTTCTCCTCTTAGTGCCAAAGGAATAGAGCCGCATCATTATAGAAGACAGCAGCAGCAGGTCTGCATTAAATTTAACTGGAAAATTGTTTCCTACGGTATTATTTCCTATTTTTCCTGCATTACCTCTCTTGTTAAGGGGTGAATGAGGCGGTCATGTGCTGTGTTGGGTGCTGGGCTGAGCTGAGGAACGGGAGAACGGTGTTCCTGACCATCAGGGCAGGACTCCAACACCAGTGTCCCTCAGCAGCCAGGGACCTGACACCCCCAACGGCTGCACAACGGCATCAGCTTACGGTCTCTCAAGCATGAAAGACCTACCAAGTGGTAGTCATTAATTGCTTTTAGGAAAAAGTCCGCCTGCATGAGTTTTAAGAACAAGTAGATGTGACCGTGTTGGTCTTAGCTGTGACCAGGATGACTGCCCCAACCTCCACTTCACCGTCTGCTTTCCTGAATGGCACCAACACAATGAGACCATTTCAGGAGACGCGGCACGTCTCTACTGTCCTATCAGAGGAAAATAAAATATTGGACCAAGGCATTGCAGGAAAAGGGAAAAATGGGCAGTTTTCCCACTTTTTCAGCAGTATTTATTATGGAGGCTGTTTCACGAGAGGGCTGTTGAGGCACCACCAGCCTTGTGCTCCCGCTGCACCGCACGGAGATACCGTGCAAAGGGCTACAGGAGAAGGGCCAGAGCTGTCAAGCGGTGACTCAGAGACTTCCAGACAATTAAAAGCAGGCAAAAGAGAGCTTTGTTCTCTAAAAGAAGTGACATTTAAACTCAAATCTGAAATTTCAGTGAATTTTTGGCTGCATCCTCTTTACTCCTCTGCGCATTTGTCATGTATTTTTTATGAATACTTCATTAGAATTTCAGGGAGATTTTCTCCAGTCTGAAGTGAAGTGTTCCACGCTTGGTTTTATGTAGTGTTACGAAAACTTAAGTATTTAGACCAAGGTTTTATGTTTAGAAACTGCATTTTTAATGAAACTTTTCTTAGATGCGTGAAGTTTACTCTCATGCAGTTTTTTTAAATTTTATTTTCAGCTCTGAGATATTTTAACTCTTTTTTTAACATGTGGTAGTATTGGTATGTCTTTTCTCCATAAAAGCCTGCATTATGCTGCAAGGAGGATGTCCTTATTAGTAGACTTTTACTGGAATTATGGGTACTTTTAGAAATTTTTTTTTTCAATTTTTTATGAATATTTTCATGAAAATCTCTAAAAGTATCTTGGAATGTTTCATGACTATTTTAGTGCATTAAATGCAAAGACAGCATTTTCAAGGTTTAGTAACTTTTTAAAATGGAACTATTTTAAACTTTCATGAAAATTCACATAATGGGATTTTCAAAGAACATTTTTCCCCCAAAGTACAAAATATCCTGTACGACTCTAATTACTTCTATCTCTTCCTGTTCATCTTTAATTTAGGGTTTAATATTCTAGACCACAAAAAGCCTCTGTTTGAGGGGGAGAAGGAGAGGTCCACTGCCTTGACCCGCAGATCTTCACCGGCCCACCAAAATTCAGAAGCAAGATAGATTTGTGATCCACCTACAATCATTTCACTGTAACACGAGGAATTCTTCAAGCATAGCTGCTTTCTCTACTTACGCTTGAAATGCACGAGTCTGAACCTGCATGGCATCTGGGCAGGTATTTGTAACGGGTGGGCAAAGGGAAACGATGGCCACGGATTCCCTTCCCGCCTGCCGGAGCAGCTGGTCAGGCAGAGGTTTCAGTGGCCACCAGCAGCAGGGCCAAAGGAAGAGGGCGAGCGATTGCATCTGACCTGCTATGGCCGTTGCCAACGGCATCATTAAACTTTATGGGAAATGTTTTCACCAGCAGGAAGATGCCTGGGTACTACAAAACCTCTTTCAAAGTTGCCATGATAAAAGACCAGAGACTGCATCTCAGTTGCACGTGTACTTTATGGACGTATGAACTGCTGCGCTCTCAGTGCTATGAAAACGATGGCCTCAAGCAGGGCATTGATCAAACTGGAGACAATTTAATTTACCCACGGCCTGTTGTTACACTGCTCCAACTTAGAACAGAGCTAGTTTTTGAAAGGGAGAAGACAGGGACATATCTTTGGTGGTTCGTAGAGAACCTCTCCGTTCTTACCAAGCCAACGTTTCAGGTGGTTTCCCACCATTGCTCCAATGGTGTGAACAGCACCTGGAGGATGCGAGGGGAGGACCTTGTGCCCATGCAATGGCTCATCCACAAGCACCAACACCACGCTCAGGAACTCACTGCCTTTCGAGCCCGTCTCGCGAACCATCGTTTCTTGCCAGGGAATATACACAACAAATTGCATCGTGTGGACGCAAGTCCACACATCAACTGCGACGCATCGCCAGCACGGCTGATGAGGCTGTATATAGGTACATTGCCTGGCATAACAAAGCTTCAAATTCCGCTGAGGCCTCCAAAATCTATTATTTTTCATGTCCATAATGCATTGGCATATTGGGCCTGTGCAGTGAACAGGGGAAAGAGAAGTGCAATCCAATGTGACTGTGGGCGTACCTGTAACGCTGTGCAAACCACAACAACCGTCACAGGTGAAGTCTGGTAAGGGACAGCCTCTCTAAGTCTTCCTGTAATGCAGATATGACTCCTTTTTTTACAGAAATGCATTTGCATAATTTGCTTGATGTTGCAGCCTTTTCATGGTTTATATATTAAAACCGGCTCGTCTCTTTAATAAACGCCAATGTAGTATCAATGCCCATGAATTCTATTGAATTAGACAATTTTTTTTTTCTCAGACTAATAAGCATCAGAGGCAGTCCAATTTTTTATGACATACTAAAGTTTAGATTTAAAATTTTAAGCAACTGAACACTGAATTAAATTTTGCATTTAGCAGAGATACAAATCCCATAACCGGTAGTATTAAGTCTACAGAGGTTTGACTATATTGCTTTAAAGAACCAAAAGACAATTATTGGCAAAAAGTCATTTTGGCTTTAGTGTTCCCTTGTTACACAGGGCTGTGTTATAAAAGAGACTAGGACGTTTTTATTATTTTTCTCTCACCTTGATGTCAAGCCTATTGAAATTCTCTATAGCCACACATTTTATGACATAATGTTTAATATCTAACACAGACACTAAACAAAATAATTTAAAGAGGCGGTATGATACATCATTCTGTTTCTTCTTCCATTAATACAGCAAGGTTTGTTTGTAATATAAACCAGTTTAATTAGACAATAAAGTCTCTGTTCTGAGCCCCTGGAGCACCTCAGAATTACAGTAAACTTAGATTTTGAGAAGTGTTGGAGTAACAGCCCTGGTGAGGGGACGTTCACCACAAAACCCTTCCATGGTCCTTCCCTCTCTTTGGAGCAGTAGGAAAATGGACCAAGGATGGGTCAGACAGGACACAGTGCAGTGAACCTGCATCCTTGATCGGCTTCAGAACTGATGGGAATTCTGAAGGCTGATGGGACACTGACTTTCTCCACCTCACATTTAGTTGAGAGCACCTTGTTGACCAAATTTACTTCAACACAGCTGGTTACCAAAAAAAAAAACCACCTTGTAAGAGAGAAAATTCTCCGACCACATAGCTCATCCTCTGCGACACTAATACATTATTCATTCTTTCAATAAAGCTCCTCTCCCTGCAGCATCACTGGCAAATTTGTACCACAATTGCTTCAACAGGAAAAAAAAAAAATTAAAAAGATTTCTTACATTGTCAGTAGAAGTTTTCAAGACGGTGGCACGCAGAGGGTCCCAGTATGGAGCTGGCGCAGTTTGCTGCAGCTTTACAGCCTCCCATGGCGCTGCCGAGCTGAGCAGGCGGTGGGAACCCGACCGGGAGCTGCACCCTCTCAGCATCACAAGGCATTGAGAGTTTGCACCCTGGGGAAGAACTGGACCTTTAGAAGAACGAAAAAAAAAAAAAGGCAAAACCCAAAAAATTGCTATCTTACAAAATTTCTGATTTATCTGAGCAACAGGTGACTTACAGTTAACCCCACTTTTTTTTTTTTTTTTTTTCCAGCTAAACAGGGATGGGTTCAAATCAACTGATGAGCACGTGCCTTTGAACTGTTAAAGAGAAACAAGCTCAGGATCCAAACCCGGGTGCAAATTTTATTACTGAGGCCCATTTCAAGCTCTAAACCTTTTCTTCAGCACTGTTCCAAGACCAGACAGAGTGTGCAGCGCTGCCTGGCAGAGGTGCTCACTTTTCAAGGATGGACAAAGCAAAGATAGACCAAGAGCCAACTTAAAATATATTTTCAAGTGATGTTTTGCCTCCTGCACTCCTTTTAGTAACATCCTATGACTCCAGCAGAGGTGCACTGTTAATCTATAATGAAAGGAGAAACCTTCCAGGCTGAGCTTCCCGTAACTACAGACAAAAATCAATGAAGCATGAAGAAACCCAACACCACAGCATCCACATCAGGGACCAAAAAACCCCAATTTACAGATCTCTACCCTTGCCTTACCTGGGCTGCTCTGAGATCATAGCGATTCCCATGCAGCAGCCATGTACAGGCAATGGATTTATAAATGCTTAATAATAGAGATGCTGAAATTTATACCAATCTCAATATTTTTTTCATAGAAACCATTTCCTTACAACCCCGAGAATTCATTTTTAAAGCCCTCAGTAATTTGTAGAGGAGGGTGACTTTTTCAAGTCCATTGCAGTCCATTGGATTGCAATTTGAATGCATTCAAGAAAATTCTCTGTAATAAAGCAGGTTGTGTGGAACATGCTGATACTGAAGGGGAAATGAAAAAATAGCAATGAACGTGAAATATTCTGACACGGCTGAAAAATAAATGCTTTGCAGAAATGTCAGTTTCAGCAAACTTTGAATGCATTTTTCAGTCGGGTTGTATTTCAGGGAGTACTTTGATTAACATGTCGTTGCATATGGTGGACCCGTCAGTGCATGCAGGTACAAATGGGGAGTGTTGTTGGTTGTGAGGAAGCGAGGTCTCTGGTCACCTCTAGAGGACGTTGGCCTTTCCCGCACCAGGGGGGCCTCAAGTGCCTCCTTAGCTCCGGCTCCTACCGCGTTTTGCTGTCTGCTGTGCATTGCAGAAAGCGGGTTAGCCGCACTTTCGGTGAGGATGTCCAGCGCTCATCAGGAACCATGAAACCCCACCTGCAGCACCACAGAACCAGCCCAGCTTGGTCCTCGGGAGCCCGGGGAATGTGCCACCACCTTTCTTGCACTTTGTGCTGTGTGCGAGAGCTTGAGGCAAGAGGAAAATCTCCTGCCAACATAGCTGAAAGGATTTTACTCCTCCTGAGTTGCCATGGGCTGCCTCTGGCCCGTGTCCTGCCCCTTCTTTCCCACAACCCCCAAAAGCCCCACATCCTACCCAGACCCACTCACCATTATTTGGAGCACGGCAGTTGCCCTTACAGTTTCTTGCAATGATGTTTCACACCACCGTCCACTGCAAGCACTGCAATGTTTCCTGCAGGAAAGTAATTTTAGTTTACTGCAGCAGGAAAGAAGTTACGTGTTGGTCTTCACTTCAGCTGTTGAAGTCTTACCAAAATGGGAACGTGCCAACATCCAGCTTTGCTGGAAGCACACAAAGACATGCAGGACAGTTCTCATCAAAAACACAAAAACACTGTACCTGGGTTTTCAGGAGTGAGTCGTCCCCTCGATTGTCCATGGTGTTGAGACACTTAAAGTGATGATTTTTCAAAGGATCTTTGTGATGTTTCTAATGGGATTGTTGAGACCTGAAGCATTACGAGATCATCTGTTCCTCTGGAAAGCACAGGTCTACTACTCTCTGCACCAACTCTCTACAAAATACTCTGCTGAGCCTACAGAATACAACACAGGGAAAGAAAAAAGCAAAATAAAATGCACTAAAGTAAGTCAAAACAACTGGAGCACTCAGCCGAGCAAGTCTGCTCGATAAGGCAATAGCGCATGTGTAGAGCCACTGTTGTAGCTATAATCACTGTAAGGGAACGTAGATCCTCTCCACGCGGTTTGTCCCAGGGAAGCTTGAAGCAGTCAGAGCACAGGAGAAGATCTAGCCGGTTACTGCTGAGGCAAGAGACCGCAGAACCTGGTCACAGCTCACCCTGTCCACCCCTGAAGGAAGCGCTCCTATGCGGAACGACTTGAAGCTGCACTTGGTGGGCACTTGTTGAGCCAGATGGTGCAAAGATTTTGAACAGGTTTTATTCTTGGGAAACTTGCAGCTAAATCACGAGCAGCACAGCTCACCTCTGGTGTTATCGGCACCTGCTCTGCGCAGCAGATGCTTTTGTCAGAGCTCATCTGCAACGGCGAAAACGTGTTGTTCTGTGAGAGGTCCTCAATATGACAAGCGCTGCCTGGACAAGAGCATCTCCTGCTGGGACTGGCCATGGGCAGCCAACACAATCCTGACAGTGGCACGTACTTCCTGACCCGACACAATTAACGGCGCTCTCATTAAAGGGGTGACGAGGCTCCAAATGCAAAATTTGCAAAATTTACAAAATTCACAAAATAGGTTCACAAAATCCTGCATCCACGAAGTAAAGCACCACTGCGTCTTTAGTTGGCACAGCATAAAATTCCCGCTCCAACGTAACGGCCGTCTTTCAGCTACCTCTGCTCTCTCTCCATCCCGGTTGTTGGAATATGACCTTAGGAAGGTGTCTGTAGGAATCTCTCCAGTCCACGATGCCTCCACCCCGCACTGCTTGCCCGTCCTATCACTGACGCTAAATAATAAAGACTTTTATTTAGCAAGAAACATATTTTTCAGAACTTGCAAGCTGGTCTGTAACCATAAATGTCTGCTTTCTTGGGGATGATAAGCATTTTTTTTTTCCCAAGCCAGCTTCAGCACCAATTTTCACTGAATCCAAACAAAAGCCATTTTAAGTCATTATTTTAAATTTTAGACAGGCAGAGCAGCAGTTATCCTCGGCTGGTTGAAATGTTGATTCCTCTGGCTGAGCTGCTCATTCTTGTTGCAGCTTCTACAATTTTTGAACAATTAGAAGAGCAAGGCGCTCTCAGATGAAGTTTTGAAGCAAGAAGTATTGTAAGACGTTTCATATTTCCTCTTTGCCGGTCGTACAGCCTTTGATCCCACAACCTGTAGGCACTATTGTCCATTTAAAGACGCCTTCATAAACTGATACCTTTCATGCTTCTGACACCAGGCTTGAAGCAAGGTTTTCTCCCGCCAGATCGCTGCGCTCAGCACCGGGGATCCACAGGTCTCTCCGTTTCCCTTCACTGCAACATCATTTAAAAGGAGAGGGGAGAAAAGCGTGTCCCATTGCTCTGGAGCGGGAGGACGGAGGAGCCTCCTGCTCTGCGGATGCGTGCTGAAGGATGCGCCCGGGCATAGCTCAGGGAGGACGGGTGAAAGCAGAAGGATGTTTCTCAAGCTCCGGGTCATTACACACAACGCTTCAAACCTAAACCAAATAAAAGGGATGTCTGCGGAAGCAGGAGATCTTTTTTTCACTAGTTTTCAAAATGCAGGTGCTTTTATCAAGCTGTTTCATTTTGTATATTTAGGTAGATATCGTCCTCAAAACGCATTCCAGAACCCATGGCAATACTTACATACCACCTATTTCATTCAAGGATAAAACCAACTCAGTCTTTATCCTCCACGTTCACCCCAGGCCCAGTCACACCTGTGAGAGATGAAGTCTTTGCTCCAATCACAGTGTTAAATGTTATTGTTTAGCCCTGAATTTGGGAGACCTGAGGCACTGCTCACCAGTCAGGGGGTGTCTATGGAAGATGCTGTCCTTTGAAAAATCTGGCCTCGTGCTGAGCTTTCTGTAATGACCAATGCACAGTGAGCCCTTTCGCAACCCGCCTTCAGCTGTGGATGTGGGATACCTAGCCACAGGATTCTTCTTTTTTAAACAAATTTCTCCCCAGTCTTGTATGGGGAAAACAAGCTTCGATGCCTTTATGAAACATCTTCTGCGAAAGTTTAGAGATGCTCAAAAATGTTACTTAAATACAAACAAAAACATACGCAGCCTCCTGTGACACTAAGAAATTAATATTGCAGCTTTTAGGGAACCGCCTGAATAAATATTTTCCTCCCATGAAAATAAGGTCGATTTTTAATTTTCTTAGTGTATTTTACGGGGAAATTTACAGTGTTCACAAGTCTTAAAACTCATCTATCACTTTAACATGAGTAAATCGCATGCAGCCCATTACCAGCACTTTGGAGGAACACATTGCGTGGACTGCCGTGGTACAGACCGGGACAATATTATCACTAATCATGCTGTCTTAGAAACCTCTAAATGAAGGTACATAATGATGGAAGCACGTTGTCATAAGCACTTTGTCACAATAACATTTTGCAATGCTGTGGGCAGTGGTATCAAATTAAAAACACGCACTAAATTCTATTATCTGGCAGTTTATTTAGCAATTTGCAGCTTGCAAACACAGCATGCTTGTAATTCATTAGGACAAATATTGAAAAAAAAAAACCCAAAAAGCTCTTACTTTGTAATTGTGCTTTAAAGGCAAAACCAAAAAAAAAAAAAAATCCTGACAGAAAATAAAGCACTTCACCCCCTCTCCCAAATAGATTTCCTCAAGCCTGGGGAAAACTTTGATTCAGGCAAAAAATTTACAAAGGACTTGGCAACCTTCATTTCTGACGCTATCGCTAAGTCCCCTGCTCTGCAAGCAGCTTTATAAAAACCTGGTGAGAGCACGAGTGGCAGTTTGCTCCAAGAAGCCAGGTATTCGCGAGAAATCCAAGACCTGGGCTCATTTACCAGCTGCCTTGTTTGCCCGGGCGGTGGAAGCTGAACTGGGAGAGAATGGGTGAGAGCTACAGAGGAGAAGGAAGAATTATGAAAGAGTCTAAACAGTACCTTTTTTGGTTTTTTTTTTAATCATTTGCTATTGCTCTGGTTTCTCACTGCCTTTCCTCGACATTTTTCGCATTATCGGTTCCAGTGGACCCAGTGCCAGCCCAGCAGAGCCCAGTCCCACCGCCTCGGGCTCTCCACCCAGCCCCGCACCTTCCCTTTGGGGCCAGAGCAAACGCTCCTGCAGAGCCGGTCCTGCTGGTCTCCTGGGTCAAAAAATACATGATAATTTGCTAACTACTCCCCACCAGTTAATAAAAAATGAATACTAAGTTATCCAAAGTAATTGCCTTTCCTTCGTCCCTATTGCTCAACTGTAAATGGCACTAATCTGTTGCTACAGAAAAAGGCACTCTGAAGGAACAATGCTCTGTGTGAATTTGGTGACCCATCCGCTGTTTCAATTATACGACAGTTGTCACACTGAAAGTGGTGAATAAACATGTCTTAACATTTTTGGTACGATCCTGCTCGAGCAGCGTTAACATTCCACATCGTTTTTCTTTCGGCGATGCATTCACTACGTCCCGCGGCGGAGCCGCAGCAGAACGAAGCGCAGTTTAAGCCACTTAGCCACAGTGCTTTACCATCAATTTATGCCGCAGCTCTTTGACCCCAGACTGATTGCTGTAGCAGATAAGACCGTATAATTGGAATAAGTGTCTGCCTTGTTCACAATTTGGCAAATACTACAGTTCACCAACCGCCCAAATTAAATGTAGGTATTTTGGCAAATCGCTGTCTGACAGCTGTTCTGCCCAGCGTCATGAAGTCTCAATATCGATATGCATTAAAAACACTTCAGTTTATTTCTGCTCTAATTAAAGCACCAGGACTCATCTTGGATTTCACAAAACTCTGCTACAACTGTGCGCAGAGCTGCAGACAATTCAATAACAGCCTTAAAACCTATTTACTATTACCTCTGAAAACAAGGAGTCATCCCTTCCATTTGTTAAGGTCAAGGAACTCCAGGATGCTAAAACAGTCAATTCAGAAAAGGCAGATGAAAAGCAGGGTTACCAGGGCAGTGTTTCAGCAAGAACAGACAGAGAGCTGAGGAGTTGTGCCTTTGGCTCTGAAATCATAGAACAGTTTGGGTTGGAAGGGAACTTAGAGATCATCGAGTTCCACTCCCCTGCCATGGGGCAACCACCAGCCCAGGTTGCTCCAAGCCCCGTCCAACCTGGCCTTGAACACCTCCAGGGATGGGGCAGCCACAGCTTCTCGGGGCAACCTGCCCCAGGGGATCACCACCCGCACAGGAAAGAACTTCTTCCTCAGATCTCATCTAAATCTCCCCTCTTTCAGTTTAAAACCATTCCCCTTTGTCCTATGGCTCCCCTCCCTGATCCAGAGTCCCTCCCCAGCTCTCCTGGAGCCCCTTTAGGCACTGGAAGGGGCTCTGAGCTCTCCCCTCTTCTGCTGGTGGGACCCCCCGAGCTGGAGGCAGCACTGAGGGGGGTCTCCCCAGAGCAGAACGCAGCAGAGGGGCACAATCCCCCCTCGCCCTGCTGGCCACCCTGCTGGGGATGCAGCCCGGGGTGCCGGGGGCTCGCTGGGTTACAAGCATGCATTACCGGCTCATAGTGACCTTCTCATCTCACGGCTGTGCTGTGAGGGTGGTCTACACGAGGAGCGGGGTCTGGGTTTGGAGAGGTCTTTCTCCCTCCAACACCCCTCTTCTCACTTGAAGTTGTACCAGGATCTGCAGTGAAAGTCAGTTTCGCCAGAGGCCGTGGTGACCACTGGAGAAGAACACCTGTAACTGAGAACCCAACGACATTCAAAGCCTTTGGTCCTCCTGCCTCTTGCCAGGGAGCCCAGGACAGCCCAGCCCCACAAGCACGCTTCCCTGACGCTCTGACCTCGTCTCACCGAGCACATCCTCCGCACAGCAGAGCTGAGCATCCCACGGGACACCATGGAGCCCAGCCCCCCTCTGCCCCCACCACCACGACCAACAACATTTTTACTGTTGGATCGGTTTTGTTCCACCAAAACGGCTCGTGGTCAAAGGATGGACCACGTAATTATTTCAGTGCTGCTTCAGGCTACAAGCATTCATTAGAAAACAAGAAATTGCAAGAAATCTACAATTCGCAGCATATTAGGAACACGCACATTTTAATAGCCCCTTGATAATGCCCTTGTAGCTTATGTTTGTAAACACTTGCTGTTTTCCTCAGTCCAGCGAACAGCAGGGACCAGCCCTGGGCCAAGCCAATGTCTCTGCAAGGAGAGCTTTATGAAGCCCCTCCTGCCTTCTTGGGCTGCGAGAGGAGCGGAGCAGCGGCGCCAGCCACCAGGCTGTGTCCAGCCCCGCAAAGCACTCAGCCCCTTAAGCAGGCAGGTCGCTTTGCGCCTTTCTTCCTTAGAGCTCCCGCTTCCTTGAAAGAGTCACGACGGTGCCAGAAAAATTCAAATACGTCATTTTTTCCAATGTGATTTCAGTTCTTTCATAGCTCCTCATTTGAACTACCACAGAGTCAAACTCTGATTTTTGCAACATCACTCCAGTCTGAGACCATCAGGTTCTTCCCTCTCCAATCCTCCTCGCGGTTTTCTGGTGTGATCGATCATCTTTTTGAGAGACACAATAGATCAATGCAGGGATGGTGAACACAGCTAGACTCTCAGCGTCTAGATCTTTGCACAGATTTGTGGCACCTTCAGACGCAGAGAAAAGGATATTCAGATTTATACGCAGGAATTTCTGTATGAATCAGTCTTTTCTGGCCACAGAAAAAAAGAATTTTCACAGGAAAAAGAAATCAAGCGTATGACATCACTTACCAGGCCTCTGGGAAACAAGAACCTAAGAAAACCTGAATATGCCAGAATCAAAACTGCCTCTGACGCTTTGTTTCTTCCCTTGGAGACTTCGAGGTGCGTCACCCTGTGTCGCCCTGAGGCTCTGGCTCTCCCACTAACACCCCACTAACACACACAGAGCGGCAGTTCCAATTCTTACCAATTTCAGCCTTTCCTCACTCCTTCCAAAGGAGGGAAGGACTCTCAAGAGCACATAATAGGTAGTCACATAATTAACCACGGGGGAAGCAGAGATCAGTTTTCTCAACTGAAGTATTATTACAAAATAAAGAAAAAGATAAGAAAAACACTTCTTGCTTTACCGATTTTAAATTGATGCAAAGACACAAGATTGTAGACGAAACACGTAAGACAGAATACAGTGTAAGGACATTGTTTGATAGCCTTCACTGTACAAGAAGCAAGATTGGGTCCATAATTAGAAATCCTGTAAATGATGCTCTATCAAATTAAACAAAGCTCTCCAGAGTTGAGGTGGACGTCGACTAAACTCCCCTCAGCGCCCTGACCTTTGGCAATCCCCAAAGCCCATCAGACATGCTGGAGACGTCACAGCGAGCTGGGGTGAGACTTGCAAAACTAGGGAAAGGCTTTGGATGGCAAACTCTCATTAAATTTAATGGAGACCTGATCCATCAAGAAGCTTTAGAAGACTCACCAGCACCATCGTCGAGCCTTTCTCTATGCTGAGGAGCAACGTGGTTCGTCGTGCTTTGCACCAAGGTGCTGGCCAGCTTAGTCACTGCCCGCTTCATCTGGAGCTCCATCCACCAGCTCATGAAGCTTTCCAATCACCCTGGTTACCAGCAGAAAAAGCCAATGTTCTGAATACTTTACATGAGTTCCTTCCAGGCAATTTCACCCCCGTCTCACAACATCACTGCTCACAAGCACTCATCTTCCCACTGCAGGAAAGTCCCCAGATTTTATGTAGCATTAATGCTGGTATTTTCCTTTGCTCTTGATATTTGTCATTGTAAACCATGCCTTCTGGTGGTCTTCTCTGCACAAATCAAACATATATATATGTTTGAGGTCAACTATTCTCCTCATGGACGACTCAATGTGCCTTCAACCCAATATTTTTATAAGCGGTCACTATTTTAGGTATTTTCCTTCTAACGCTCAACAGCGTGAGCCTGCCAAACAGCCACTCAGAGGTTTCCCTGCGAGAATCTGTGGGGCTCATCGTGACCCACTGTTGCTTCTGAGGATTTGTTTGCTTATTTGTGTGCCACTCACCTATCCCTTCCCGGGGTGGCAGCTCCAATCCGTGCTGCAGGGCTCCTGCCCAGAAATAGCCCTAGAAAAGCTCTGAGGATGCAGGAAAAACAGCTTGTTTTTTGTAGAAAAAAAAAAAACCAACTTATTTTCTTCCACTGCTTTCCCCTGAGGTATCAGAGAAGCAAGAGCAGGGAAAGCCAGAAAACTCTCCTATAAGCACAGTTCCCCATCCAGGGCTGTGCAAAGCTCGGGGCAGTGAGGCTGTATTCAGCGCAGAGGAAAAATGAGTTTGTCGTAGGGATAGCGCTTGTCAGTGGCATCCGCATGACAATCTAGGTCTCACAGTGACACTAGACAAAACCAGAGTGCTGTTAATTACATTAATGTGTTGTGAACATATTTATGAATAAATATTTAATAACACTTAGGAGAAGCAAGCTATAAAGCTATGGCTTTATGAATAACCAAAGAGGCCATGGTCTCCCCTTTGAGCCTCCTGGTAGGTGATACAGCTCTTGTACACCTGGTGGTCCTTCCCCTTCTCTTCCAAAACAGGTTATTCTCACCCACACTGCATTTATTAACAGCCCCAGGTGTGTGCTGTCGCCTGAACCACAGCATTTTTGGGGACTGAAACCCACGGGACATAGCGTGGCAGGGATGGGTTGGTAATGCCGAAGCTGTGCCAGGGAGGGTGCTGGGGAGCCGAGCGGTGGCCGGTGCTGGAGCAGATCATTTTGTCATGTTTGAGTTGCTGTTACACACGCAGCTCACACAGCGCACACACTGGTTTGCTACGCTGAAACTGGAAATCTACCGTTTGGAGATTGTCCAGGAAACTTTCAGCAGTAGGAATTCAAAGAGTTCACAGTCATGGAATCATAGAATCACAGAATGGTTTGGGTTGGAAGGGACCTTGAAGATCATCTCATTCCAACCCCCCTGCCCACCTCCCCCCAGCCCAGGTTGCTCCAAGCCCCGTCCAACCTGGCCTTGAACACCTCCAGGGATGGGGCATTAGAGCCAACACCTGCAAAACATCCTAAAATGCTTATTCAGGTTACCTTTTCTTTAGCAATTCTATAAACAACCCATCCTAAAAATAACCTGAAAAGGAAAGGTCAAAAGGAGTACAGCCGTCACATGCCCCGAGATCAATACTACTAACATATGGAACAATTCAAAATACACCACCTCAATCTTGCTCCTCTTTATCCTTCATCAAACCAATATAACATTGACAATCCTATCAGTGCAGAAGACGTACAATAAAACACAGTAAGCAGTTCTGAGTTATGGAACAACGGGCAATAGAAAAGGCTGGGTTTGAATGAACACATTTTCTTTGAGCAAAAAGATACAGAACATGGGTTTTTTTTAATATACTGATATCTCCCTTTTAGCTCCGGTAATTACAATTTGAATTCAGTTTAATAATGGCACATGAGTGCGTGCCTGACTGTGTGAGCCTGATACCCTGCATTTATCGCTTCCATGGAAAGAAACCCTGTAACCGAAGCAGACTCAGAAATCAAAATGCAGATTTGGGTTCTGATGAGAACCTTTGTGCTCCTCTGTCCATTTCTCTGTGCTCCAATAAGCACCAATTTCTTTGTGTTCACTTTTTTATCTTACATGAAACTGCTCCAACTTCAGGGACATTTCTCTTTCTGCAAGCACGTACGCAGGTAAATGAATATATTACAGGGATTACGATAAACACAACTGATATCAATAAAATCTCACAGAAGCACAAACTATTACTTTCTGTAAAAAGCGCAATATTTGGAAGGGCCGTTTCTAATGCTGTTATCCTCTAAGGTCTTCAATTAAGGCTGCTTGTTTCTTTCTTCTCCAGGCACTAATAAATCTCTGAAAGAAGAAATAAAACAGGCATCCTATTATATTCCAAATATATAACTCTTACATAAAATACCTGTTTATCCACTAGCAGACGCACAATTTTCCAGCCACTCTATAAACCAATTTGTTGCTATGCCCCATCCACACTGCGGAGGTCCCCCCTCATGAACTATTTTCCTGTCTCCATAGTAACAACCACACTCTGAAAGGGAAGGAATGAAGAGGGTGATGTACAGAAATGGGTGACAATACAGTCAAAATAGGGAGCACATTCAAAAGCTGCAGTGACCGCAGATTCTTCATTTTGTCAGGCAGACCTGCAGAGCTCATGCACAGGAATGTTCTCATCTCAGATCAGTAGGAAAAGGGCTGGAGCATTACGCTCTAGTATCCTTTTTTTCCCTCTATTTTTCACTGGTTCAGTCACGGTAACAAGTACTTCTACTGCACTTAGCGCCACCGCATCAAGACATCGTATTAGAATAAGAAAATAAATCATTGCTGCTACTGAGGCGCACACCCACAACCCTCAAATTTCAAATGCCCATTGGACAAACAGCACAAATTCTGCAGCAGAATTAATTACAGGCACCACATGTGGACTAAAATACGTAACCAATCTTAATGCGTAATAATACTGAAGTGGTAAAAACATTTCCATAAAACATGAGAACAAATTCTGCCTGTCCAGAAAAATAAAAGGAAAGAAGCGTCATCATAAAGTTTCACAAATCCCAGGTACGGCTGCACAAACAGAGCACGTGTTACCCGGCAAACACAGCGCTGCGAGGTGCTCTCCAGCCTTTGGGAGCTGCACACCCCTGCGGGTGGGCTGTGGACACCCTGTGCCTCGAGCCACGCTGATGTCATGCTTCATCGTGATTTTTCCTCTTTAAAAAAATGGCTCTAGAAAGAGAAATTACTCAGCTAGGTAAAATAAACGTGTCTGTAGATGTCTGCGTGACTCTGGCTTTAATATCTAGTCTTGCAACTCAGCTATGCTGTTTTGCGATTTGTGAACCATTTTTCATCCTTACTAAAAACAAAAGAATGTGGTACGAACAGCGTTCACCCTTGTGACCAGGCATTCAGGAAATATTCTCAAAACATCCTTTTCTGATCCCTTTTCTTAATGTTTAAGGGAATTTGAGGCAGCAGAGAAAGATACATTCTTATCTACTCTACAGACAAGCTGTTTTCTCCTGAATACCGGGAGCATCTTAGTATCTGAAGTATTTTTAACAGAGAAGAAAAAATATTTTCCACTGAAGACATTAAAATAGCGCCTAATCAGAGAACCAACTCCAGAGACAAGAGTAAATCCGAGACTTCTCTGAAACCACACTAAGAGAAAATCTCTTGTGCTAATCTAAGAGCGATTGGTTTCGCTCGTGCCTGGAAGGCAGCCGTCTCCTCCTCTGCCACCCTTAGCGCAGGTTGGTTACGGAGCTCCTGCGCTGCCTCCAGCATCCCTGGCCGAGCTGTGCGGTCGTGCCCCAATTCCCAGTGACCCTCACCCAGCGCCTGTTGAGAAGCAGCATCAGCGTTCAGACCTTCGCGCTACCAAGGGATGGTCAAGATGTTCATAAGGCAATCTGAACACAGTCAAGGTTAAAGTTTCAAAACCTTGGGGTTTTTAACTGATGGAAATCTGAATGTAAGAGATAACAAATCAAGAAAACAAGCCTGGGGCTCATGGGGCTGAGCTGGGAGACCAGCCAGGAGCAGAGAGGAAAGAACTGAGGAGAAACCTCAGCTGCCACTGAATCCATAGGTACCATTAGGAAGAAGCATTAAAATTCTCCTCAAAAAATCAAATCAGCTATTTCTTGGAGGTTATTGCACTGGTAGCAGGAGCAAGGTGAACACAACATCCCATCTGCCAAGCGCAGTGGTAGGGAAGCGAGCAGAAGTGTTCTCCCTGGGGCTGGGAAGTGCCCGGTGAAGACCCCCACTGGCCAAGAAACAAGCCAGAAAAACAGGGGGTGAAAATCAGAATTCGCTATATTGCATCACACAAAGCATTGTTTGTCTGTCTATCAAAACCAGGAGTTAAACTCAAACCAGCCCTTAGGTTGCGCAGTAATCGCCGCTATCACAAAAACTTTGTCATTCAGGAAATATACTTTAATATTGTCTGTCTCTTTGAAAAGATGCTTTCCCACTTTGGCTTGACTGTTGCATCTGTTGGAGGCTGGGAAGGAAACCGATAGCTTACATTTATTGAACTTGCCATCGCAAGAATCGCTTTTTCTTTGGTTTCTGACAGAAAACAATCCAAATGCAAAACCAGACAGTATTTAAGGAGAAAGGGAAACGTCAGCCCCATGGTCCTGACATGCCCCACTCCTCCTGCCTCTGCAGCACGGCACTGCTCATAAATCAGTGCCGTCCCTCGCGAGGGTACAAGCTGTGCCGTGAAAGTAAATAGGCTTTTTTCCCCCCTCCCGTAGTAATGAATTTCTTAAGAGCCTTCCCCGACAGAGCACACGGCCAGGGAGCCTGCCAAACTGCCCGACCAGAGAGAGCACTCAAACCTGAGCCAAACCTCCTCTTGCTTTTCAAACCATCTGCTATTTCCCTCGGGGGAGAAAATAGGAAGCGCAAAACAAAACCACAGATATGTCCCTTACTGGAAAAACAATCCACTTACTATTTTTTCTCTTTTTTTCTGGAAGAGGACAGACTGCCATTTACCCGCTCCTAATCCTCCACACTACAGGAAAAGACTCTCCTATTTGGCCACCATGAAATTGTAAGGGCTGACTTGATTTAAAAGTTGAACTGTGCTATATCTCACGAACAAAAACGCTTGGGATGAGCTAACAGCATCTATTTCTTCTGCTGCAATATAATCTTCTTGTTTTTATTTTTTCTTGTTGCTTTTGGTTTATTTTTCTCTTAAAACAACGTATACCTTGAGCACTTCATATATTTTGCTTCTCAGAAAGACTCGCTGTGCAAAAGACGAAACACCATCTACACTAATAAGAAGCACTGTCTTAAATAACCCATCAGAATTACTTCCCAAAGAGCCTTCCGTAAGTGAAATAAGCTCTTTGGTTTGGACGTGGTGTACCATGCAGACTCGGACAGCTACAAAAGGAACAGTTCAGTGTTTTAGCACATGCGCGTTGCTGAAACAATGTTCCTTCAGAGAGGAAGCTGAACTACCAGTGCAACACCCCCACCCCCCAATTCAAATATTAAAAAAAAACCAACCCAAAATTCAAAAGCCAAAAAAGCATCTTTTAAAC
>NW_009650176.1:1529212-1568933 GCF_000708025.1 Charadrius vociferus
ACAGATGGGCAGGCCAGCGCACACCTGCTCCCACCGGCCGCAGGGTTAGGTATCTCGCACCTGATTCAGATGAAAAATTCCCCGCAGTGGTTGGCAGCGGCTGCCATCGCCACCAAAACTCCATGGACCGATTCAGGAATTTCCAGAAGGGAAAGCAAACGCACTCAATGCAGTGGTTCACCCATAACATATGGAGGCAACACCACAGGCACCCGTGTAGTAATGTCCATTTCTGTTTATGTCACTAAAACTGATCCATTTGGGTTTAATTCATTGATTAAATTTTACTTCTGCATACTACAGTCCCAAACTTTGAGCTATGAGTGGCCGAAGCCTTAGGAGTGAGCAACGCTGCCAGTTGCCACTGAAGTTAAACATTCACATCTCCCTGTAGGCAATTGGGAGCAAGACCTTCGTCTTAAAACACAACCAAGCAGTGATTCTTTTTTTTTTTTTAGAGCCGACATGTGAAATCTTTGCAGGCACCCCTGACCTGTAAGAAGCGAAGCCTATTTAAATGAGATGGGAGTTTGGAAACGTGTTTAATCACAATGTTGGTAAGACCTAGTTTTCACCAGAAGGAGTTAGAGAGACTTTCTGGATGATTTTGCATTTTTCTTCATGGTTGGCCTATTTCACTGTTAATTCAAAAAGCTCAGAAACACACACACACACACAAACCACCCTTTTGCTGTTTTCTCAAAAGCATCTGAAAATAAGATGACACCTTCCAGTGATGTAAGCTAGCTTTGCTAAACCTAGTGGAACTTCCCTGATTTATACTGGCTGAATACATTGCTGTTTATGCTTTGGGAATTTTATCAGAAGTTGTAGTTTTCAGAAATTGAGTGCCGTCTTCAGTGATCTAATCCCCGCCAGGTGGGGAGACCCTTCAGCTCCCATCCACATCAGTGAAATCCAGCAGAAGTACTGTCAAAACCAGAGACCGATTGCCTGCAGAAATGCTGCTGTTAGCTAAAATTGATCATAAAATACTTATTGAATTGCTAAAAGATGCCTAGCTAATCCTTTCACACTTTATAAATATATTTCTTGCTGAAGAGAGAATCTTTATGTCATTGGCAAATTGGACTACGAAGCCAGGAAAGATTTGTTGGTTGCAGATGCGCGTCCTGAAGCCCTTCCCGGAAAGGGTGATGGAGCGAAGGAGAGCGCTGCGGATGCAGGTACAGGAAAGCACAGCCGGAGGGACCCGGCCCAAGGGCAGCACCAAGTGGCCCTGCAGGATTTCCACCAGATTTCTCTCCAACTCATCCCCACGCCGTGATGGAGATCCCACCACACTCCCCCCCGCAAGACTGCCCCACTCCTGCTGCCAGCAGGACTGTGCACTCGGAAAGTCTGATGCCAGCAGGTAAATAAAACATTAAAACTATAAATTAAAGGGGTTTGTTAGCTTTCATTCACTTTGCAGCATCTTTTTTTTTTTTCACAACAGCTTTTCCGAATTTGTTTTCAAAACTATAATTTTGCAAACAGAGTAAAGAAACACCCGCCTTTCTGTAACCCTTTCCACGCTGGTGATTCGGGTGCTCTGGAGCCATCTCGGTTGGGAAGCAAAGTCTCTGCTGCAAATGTAATCAATTCTCAAACTCCACTGAATTCTACTAAATTTAAAGCACGTCATTACCGTATTCAGATCTTCAAAAGAAACTTGTACGTGAACAATACCCAAAACACTTCGTGGGCTTTTGCAGAATCCATTTCGATAACAACTTCAGGCAGTTTGAATTTTGGAAAAAACGGAGTCAACAGTTGACAGGAATTTTGCAGGGACAGAAAGAAGGAACATTCATTTTCTTGGAATACATTCATTTTCTTGGAAATTAAAAGATTTTTCTTGTGTTCTTAAACATGGACATTAACATTCTAGAGGCGTACAGAGCACCTTTCATCACATAAGCAGGAAGTGAAAGTTTTATGATGGAATTACTTATTTAATTATTTGTGAGGGAAGCTTGCTTGAAGTAGTATCTCCTCCTGTTTGCCTCTAAAATTACAAACCAAAATAAAGGTCTGTGATCTTCTACATGTGGTCCCTTCTTACTTTTGCTTTTACCTTTCTTCTTACCTTTTTCACTCCGATCTCTCTACAGTGAGAGACTTTCAAAGATGCGTTCCTCCAGAATAAATAGGACAGCCCCCTCCCTCCATCTCATCGTTAACCCTGCAACCTTGAGAACAAAAACCCGAGTGGGTTCTTACCTTTCTGCACACTTGCAGCAGCAGAAGGGCTACGTGTTGCCTTCAATTAAACCAGTGCAATTGCACCAGGAAAAAAAAAATAATAAAATAAACAATGAGGCAGCTACACTCAAAAGGGGAAAAAACCCAAACCAGAAAGGCTTCTGTCTTCTTTTCTACATTCACACAGAGCTGAAAGCAGAGAGTGTCTGCTGAAGACGCCCCGACGCTGGGCTCTCCTTGGCGGAGAGCACTGGGGATGCTCACTGTTCCCAGGCCTTAATGGGTACTCTCTGCCAGCTTGAGCATGAATTACAACAGCTTCAAGGCTGCTCTAATTTATTCTGCTATTCGAGGATCCTTGTGGGAATATATTATCTATGGAAGCTCAGCGATGCAGAGCTCTACCGCAGCTCCTCTCGGCCCAAGTACCTCGTTATTATTTGCATTAGGGTTGCTCCAGGGAAGCCCAGGGCCACACTGTGCTTAAGAGCTGTGGAAACACAGCACTGAGAACCCTCTCCCAGCAAGGGATGAGAAGAAATGGCCTGGGACCAGCTGCCTGTGGGGTGTGGGGCTGCGGCTGTGCGGAAGGGGTTTCCCCCAGCTAAAGTCCTCTTCTGTGAGGGAAATCTCTGCTGAGCACTCGTGGGCACAATCAGCAGCCCAGAAGAAAAAAGCAGAAAGCCAAGCAAATTGGGTTTGGTTTTCTTCCTGAAAAGAAAAAAAAAAAGGCAGCATCCTGCACCGGGCTGGGGCAACCCCCAGTGTCAATCCAGGCTGCAGGATGGAGGGACTGAGAGCAGCCCTGAGGAGAAGGACGTGGAGGGGATCGTGGATGAGAAGCTTAACACGAGCCGGCAATGTGCGCTGGCAGCCCAGCGAGCCCCCGCACCCCGGGCTGCATCCCCAGCAGCGTGGCCAGCAGGGCGAGGGGGGAAGCGGGGCCAGAGGAGGCCCCGGAGATGCTGGGAGGGCTTGAGCCCCTCTGCTGGGAGGACAGGCTGGGAGAGTTGGGGGGGTTCAGCCTGGAGAAGAGAAGGCCAAAAAGGGGAGACCTCAGAGCCCCTTCCAGTGCCTAAAGGGGCTCCAGGAGAGCTGGGGAGGGACTCTGCATGAGGGAGGGGAGCCGTGGGATGAGGGGAACAGTTTTAAACTGGAAGAGGGGAGACTGAGATGAGATATGAGGAAGAAATTCTTTCCTGTGCGGGTGGTGATCCCCTGGGGCAGGTTGCCCCGAGAAGCTGTGGCTGCCCCATCCCTGGAGGTGGTCAAGGCCAGGTTGGACGGGGCTTGGAGCAACCTGGGCTGGGGGGAGGTGTCCCTGCCCAGGGCAGGGGGTGGAACAAGATGATCTTCAAGGTCCCTTCCAGCCCAAACTTTTTTATGATACTGGAATTTGGGCAATGTCATAAATTGTAATTTTTCAGTCTTTTCTCGAAAGAGGAAACTTTATTGATGAAAGTTTTCCTTCCCTCAAATTGGAGTCCAGGACTAAAATCGCTGCTGCACTGACTTGAGGATGACTTCATCAGCAAACTTTCAGGCTCTCATTCAACACTGCTAACTGGATTTCAGGCACAGAAGGGGAATACTTTCTCTTTCGAATACAAAAATCTAGTGGGATTCCTTTGTAATCTGTACTTTTCTGTAGGCCTTTTGAAGATTCACTTTAGGCTGAGTTCAAGTGAGCAGTCCTTATTTCTGCTTCCTCGCAGTGTTTTCACTCTGGGGCTCACTGTTGCTTTGTTTGCTTGGGAAGGAGGATAAAAAACAAAGCGTGAATAGAAATCACCCTCTAAATCAATGCTTGGCGTGCCCGCAGTTTGCCGAGAAATGATTTTAGTTGTTAAAGATGTGACAATCCCTGCTTCCATTGCACACCTAAATTTTCACTGCAGTCCTGAAAGAGGAACAACCAGTGCATAGGAGCAGCAGAAATGGGCACTTTGAGATCATCAGTATTTTATAATGCAAGCTGAGAGAGAATAGAGTCTGAAATATGGCCTGAAAAACTGCTTCATCTATGCAACAGCAGCTTTCTCCATTTGCCTGACAGTTTTAAAGATGCACTTGTTCCAGCAAAAGAAATAACACAGACATTTGTCATACGAGGTCACCGGCTATTTTATGCCACAATTTAGGTTTTATGCTGTACAGCTCAACTTCTGACTCATTCAGAAATCAAAAAAGCTTGTGACAGACGGCAGACGATGAAAGATGTGTGCGGCGCTGACCCACAACACACCATCCACTTCTCTGATGTGTTCCACTTTGTCCAGTCGTTGCCCTTCCACAAGTACTTTCTTATGTATATAGGTATAAATATACATTTATTTAGTTGTATTTCATACGTGTAACTGCACCGCTGTAATATCAATCCATTCTCCTTTTAGTGAAATTAATGTTCTGCAGTGGCTTTTCACTAGATTTGGATGAGAAAATTCCCATTTTAACTGTATTTACTTACTTTTAAATTTATTTTTCCCATTTTAACTTTAAAAATCCTACGTAGCTCAAAACAGACAGTTTTGATTTTAGTTTATCGAGTTTCCCAGCGGTAGCAACATGGCTAGCTAAGCAAGCAGCTACATTGGCAATAAATTTGGCTTCGAGCCTCGCTGCTCTAGGAAACAGCCCTTTTTCCTACCTGAGAGCAGGTATTTTGCCACATGGACTCCTCACCTCACTTAAGAAACGTCTCTCACCAGGCGGACGTAGTTCACTCAGCCAACAGCCCACATCCAGCTTCCCGCTGGCTCTCAGCGGGGGGTTGAGTAGGAGATTTGGGGGTCGTCATTCCGGGAAAGCGGCGGGTCAGGAAGCGTTTTATTCCTGCAAGGAGAGGGGAGAAAGCAACCGTGAGAACACGTCCCTTCAACGGCAGCGCCAGCCCGCACCCCTACTGCTGTAGCTCAATTGAATGCGAAGGGGAAACAGCGTGAGTAATTTATGCCTGGCAAATCTCTAAAAACAAGTGGGGAATTTATCAGGAGAAGCAGCGCTTTTGGTGAAAAGGAAGCGGTTTTCTGCATTCGGCTAGGAAGGGCTCCTAACAAGCTTCAAGAAGATTAAGCCTCCCTATCCTGTGGATATCTTAACATGGAGATACAGTAGAAGAATTGGTCTTTCTTTCAAGAAAACATCCCACGCCGCTGCTTGAGAAATATTAAGAGGCTTAAATAAACGTTGTCCTGTTGTTGTGTTGTGGTATCTCTGCAGCACACGGCGAAAACCACAGGAGGCACCACTGTCTCCAAAACATTAAAGAAAATAACATTATAGTGCAAGCAAACCACTATCATGAAGGAGTCGTAACAATTTAATACATTTATTGAAAGCTGACTTTTCCATATTTTCAGCAAGTTTTGTGCCCTTTGGGATATATTGTGTAGCTCAAACAACCAGCTACTGTCCCCTCCAGCAATAAAACGTTAATAGACTGAAACTTTTCAATTGCATTACTATGAATGTGGTGTAATTTAATTTTATAAGGTGCCATCAATAATACATAAAAAATATTGTAAGACATACCGTGATGATTTTAATTCCTAGAAGCGGGTCCGGGGAAACAGCAGATGAAGTGCAATACTAAGCAGGTGCCAAATACAATTATTTACTCGCGTTAAACTCCACATGCCCAGAGCTGGTCAGACACTGCCTGTGCAAACACCTCGCTCTGCCAACCACCTCCCTTTAGTCATGGTAATTAAATCATAGTCCTAAAAGACTACTTCTGCCTAGCAAACTACACAAGCCTCTGGTTTTGAAGGTTAATTAACTGTGCAGGAAATAGGGTGCAAAAAGTATTACTTTCAGCCAACTTAATATTTGCTGTTAGGGCCGATACTGGCGCTTGACAAGAGGACATATTTTCCGATTATCCGCACAGGCTCTGATCTCTGGCCTGACGACATAATGGGAACACTTTAGGGGCACGTCACGGGGACAGTCACAAGTATAAAGCATGAAGAGAAAGAGCTTTTTAAAGACATTTTCACCTCTGGAAGGGTCTGATCCTTGGTGACAGAAGTGGGACAGCAGAGACCTAGAGTCAGCAGAGCTCTGAAAATGCATCCTGCGTAACTGCTATCCTATTTTTCCCATGCCCATGATTCCCAGGGATGAGATTAGCCTTTTTCGTCCAACTAGAAGAGATGAACTAGGTTGCATCATCCAGATGTGAGGGACCAGGTCACACCAGATGTGCAGCCTTTGGCATTCTCTGTGGCTGCAGCCCCCTACTGTCACCCTCTACCTCCTCCTGAAGCCCATTTGGGGACCTATCGTATAAGTCTCAAACACAGTGAAAGGACATTAAATAATGCAAGGGAAGGAGAAAGATGAGGAGGAGACTTTTAAGCAGCATGGGATTTCACCGCAAGGCAGATCTCTGTTAGAAAGTGTACATGTAGAATTTGGCTCTCCCATTTGTGCCTTTGTGTCCACTGAAAAGCGGGGTAGCCGCTAAGTGTTCCACTAGAGACTAACTTTTAATTTAGTTACCTTTTAACTAAAAAGATAAATTATTGGGTATTTATCAAATATATGCATACGTAATTAGCGTAGAATCTTTACTTTAGCATCTGTAAGAACCAACATCCAAGCGACATCACAAACCTGCTCTGCCATTCAAGTACAACTATAGCCTTTTTATTATTTCATGCGATGTGAAGGCACATCATAAAGCTTATACAATGTAAGACAAGAGATGTGCTTTACCACTGCAAAGCAGAGCCCAGATAGATAGCCACTGAGCCTAAATTGCTCTACAGACTTCCCAGTGCAGTCAGGAGGAGACATTTCTGTGTTGAGACAAGGCCAACGTATCCTCCAGTTGTGTATAGCAGCATAAAAACACTTTGCCAGTGAGGCTCACTTTGCTTGCCAAATCAGCATTTTTCCCTGGCATAAACTCGCCCAAGTGCATTATTTACAGAAATAGCAGACAACTCGGCTTCAAGAGGAGCTTTGGGACAGACCCTCGGGCAATAGACGCAGCCTCCCTGGACTGAAAGCGTTTGCTCGCACTGAAGACATGGTCTGGGAAGGACATGGAAAATGCTTTTATTCAAAATGAAAACCTGATGTTCACACCTGCAGATCTTTCCAAGCCAATGTGTCCCACATGGTCTCGCGTAGGGGACACGGCAGTGATGGGGCTCCTGGTAGCTGACACAGGAGGAGACGACAGCTGGAGACAAGCAAGACCCAAAAGACATCACACATTAGTCTTGTACTTGAAACAGCCTTGCATGATGCAGGTATAGACGTACCACACCTATTTTTGTCTAGGAAAGCTTTTAGAAGTAGTACCTGGTCTGAAAGATTTTACGAGAAGTGGATCCAAAAATAAAAGCTCTTCCCATAAGCTCCTTCCTTGGACAGCTCTCACACGAAGACCAAGCGTGGCAGATTTGCGGCTGATGTGCTGGGTTGTGACATCTGAAGTCAGATTGTAACTTGACACGAGAGATCCAATCTGACAGGACGCATCAGCTTAAGATGCAGCAACTGAAGTCTTAAAAATATGTTTTTCTCTTTGCTCTGCAGTTTTGACAAAAGCTCCGCTTACAAAAATCGCCCATCAGGTACTCCCTGCCTCAGCTCTTGGCTGGCAGCTCAGCCACAGACCCCTGCGCCGTTCTTCGCAAAGAAACGCGATGCGTTTTTTGACATTTCACAACGTACGTCCCTATTTCAATACCCAGATCACTGACTACCATTTCTTGAGGATAATATGTTCAAATTGAAATAACACCCGTGAAAGTGACAACTCAAAGGACTCTGAGTGCGATGGCCCCGCTCTCTCCTCCCCCTTCCACACTGGGTTTTATTACTCAGGATGATGGATTACTCAGGATGATAGATGCTGCGAAGAGCAGCCTCATCCCCTGCCTTTGGCCGGGCTCCTTCCCGCAGCAATGCCGTATACCCTTGTCTCACCGAAGCATCAGTGAGTCAAATTCCCTTCTCCATCCACAACGCACGAACCTTCACACGATGCATGAAGTATCCTCCTTAAATTAAGCCTGTTTTGTAACATCCCTCGTGTGCAGCTGCTTCCATTCTATCAATATGTGAAGGAGACTAAACAGACACAATTTGCATCCCAAAGAGAGAGATGCGAGCTAAATCAAAGAGATCTATATGATAACTCTCAGTTAGTTAAACCCTTTTCATTATACCGGCGTAGATCCCTACTGACTTACCCATTAGTATATTAGGCGTAATTATGTCAAGAGAAAACTCGCTGAGCCTAAAAAGAAAGTAAAAACCTACTGACAAGCAATTTACAGCAACTTGCTTATTAGCATCTGAGTTTGGGTTGGGAAGCATGGAAGCTCAAGATCTCCTTTTCCCCATGCAGAGCATCCGCACCCAGCCCTTTCTGGTGGCTCTGACCCCAGGAGACCATTTTTGGGGCTGTTCAGCGACCACAGCCTTTGGCTGCTCACATCTAAACACCAGAATTTTGCTAATTCTCAGTAGCTAAGATTGTCTTCATAAGTACAGAAGTGACCAAAACAAAAAACAAAGGCTGCTACTGAAGATTTCTCTCCACTTTCTTGGTGTAGCTTTAAATATTAACAAAAGCCCAAGAGCAGGTGATGGCATCAGCTACCCTACACGGAGGCAGAGTGATTTATAGAGAAAAAGCATCTGAGCAGAACAACACTGACATTGGGCAAGGGCAAAGTGAAAAAAAATCATTCCCTCAGTGGTGACCAAGTAATTCAACTCAACTATTGGTCATAACAGAACTCTTGACCTCATCTCTTAACTTTCCAAAGGAAGTTTTGATGGCATCTAAGGGTAGGTATGTTTGAATATGTTCACAGACAAACCGGGTCTTTCCTGGCTGAACTCTGTGAAGTTGGGGAACAGTATCTGTCCTAAACAACCAAATGATATAAAATTCAGTCACATCCACATCGCTATCATTGTGGTTAGAAAACACGCTTGGGTAAACACTACACGGAGCAATCTCATCAAATTCCATGCTACGACTTTGTGCTTTCAGCTGTTTTTTCCTGCCTATGAAGACCATGAAGAGTGTTTCCAGGCTAATTCACTCGTGTCTTCATAGGGACAAAAGGAGGAGACATAAAAACATAAAAAAGAGAACAACTACGGAGATACTAATACAACCACTCTCAAAATCATTTCAGGTTTTGAATCAAGGCTTACGTCAGCTTGGGAGATTAGTCCCACATCCCACCCCATCCTGCTTCAAGTTGCCATGACTGAAAAACACGTCCTCAGAAAAAGCAATTTGAGACCATTGCTTTACGTTCTCTGTCGTTCACCTTATTTTTTCATATTTCTTTCAAATATCATAATTTGTACAAGAGATAGAAGTGACTTAGAGAATAACTTTTTAAATTATACACTCATAGGCTTAAGATCATATTGATAACTGGTTTTGAGTAGCAATTGTGTCATTTGCAAAAAAAGTAGAAGCCAGTTTAGGGAATTAGTAAGTAATTAACCCTCAGGGCATAAGCACTGCTATAGGCATCAGCCCACTTTGGGCATACCATGAGGACACCTATCTGCAGGAGATCACAGCAACAGGAAAGGAAGATTTCATGTCCATTCCCAGAAAAATAAACACCAATTTGAAAAGTCATCATGTGTTTTTAAAGCTATCTGAAAACATCGAGTGTGCAAGGAATGCCCTGGAACATGCGCTTGTTCAAGCATAGGCACTGCTTGTTCCAGTGGAAGTTTATCCACCTTTGGGGTCCTTGAGCAGCCCATGGTGGGAGAACCACTAACCCTTCACTGCTAAATCCTGGCCCAGTTGGTTATCAGTGTTAGGTGGAAAAGAGCAGACATTTTGCACCACGCATATGGTCAGATGCTCAGCTGGTATGAGCTGTCAGAAGCTCCTTTGAAAGAATTTGTGATGTTTCGCACCAGAGATGCTGCCACTCTAGGGACAAACATCTTTTTTTCCCAAAAACTCATATGTCAGCACAATAACTGAAGTTAAAATCAAATGTGAGTGTTGAGCGGGCTCACGCAGCATGACCACCAGCAGATATAACTCAACTTACCTGGGCTACTTTCAACATCTCATCAATGTTTGGTCATGGTGGCACCTGCTATACTTTGCTCACAAGAATCTCCAAGACCCCTAATGTAGCTTAAACCCCCAAGCTACTTTCCAATCCACATGAACCATGACGAGAAACATCACCCTGTACCAAGAAGCCCATGCAGCAGCTCTGGACAGATTTTGGGGTGAGGTTCTCAGCTTGTGCAGACACACACTGCTTCCACACTTGCCCCCAAGAGAGGAAAGACAGTGACCTGTTGGAGCGGGTACAGAGGATGGCCACAAAGATGCTGCAAGGGCTGGAGCACCTCTCCTATAAGGACAAGCTGAGAGAGTTGGGGGGGTTCAGCCTGGAGAAGAGAAGGCTCCGGGGAGATCTTAGAGCCCCTTCCAGTGCCTAAAGGGGCTCCAGGAGAGCTGGGGAGGGACATTTGACAAGGACATGGATAGGACGAGGGGGAATGGCTATAAACTGGAAGAGGGGAGATTTAGATGAGATATGAGGAAGAAATTCTTGGCTGTGCGGGCGGTGATCCCCCGGGGCAGGTTGCCCCGAGAAGCTGTGGCTGCCCCATCCCTGGAGGTGTTCAAGGCCAGGTTGGACGGGGCTTGGAGCAACCTGGGCTGGGGGGAGGTGGCCCTGCCCAGGGCAGGGGGTGGCACTGGGTGATCTTCAAGGTCCCTTCCAGCCCCAACCATTCTGTGATTCTATGATTCCCTGAAGTCTGTCCCTCCCTACAGTTAACAAGGACCCAGCGCAGGAAACACACTGCGTTAACCACACTTCAGCTTCGCACAAGAAGTACAGACCCACAGGGCCACCGCGTTTGGCCTTTTCTGCTCAAGGGAGGAACTCGCCGTGGATGCAGCAGCCCCGTGTTCAAAGCGCCGAGGGCCGAGAAGGCAGCCAGCGGTCCCAAGCCCTGTTAGCCCTGGTATGTTGTTGTTGTTCTTCTTTACACTGCAATTGCCAAAATGCAAAAGAAAACATGTTTTCTGCATGAGAAATGTGTTTCTAGCTCAGACAAGGAAAGAATGCTTCATTTTTTTAAAGAATAGTTAGAAAATTGGATATTTCTAAAAAATGAGCTCTGTGAATATAAACCAGACGAGTCCCTGAAGATCTGCAGTTTCCCAAGAAAACCTCTATGAATCTTGCCAAGCACACAGTATGAATAATTCCTAAAACAATTATCGGGTGAAGTAAATAGGTGGCTCAACAATTTCAAGTACGTGCATGTGAGGCTGAGGGACTAACTGCAGCGAGACAAATCGGAGCCGGGTGCCACTTCATGAAGTTCAGCGGCACCTCACCATCCCGTGGGGACGCGTCATCTCTGCCCGTCCCATGGGGACACGGGTGGGAGATGCCCCGGCAGCAGACCCCCAACCTCCCCATCATCGAGCCCCCACACTCCCCCGAGCAAAGGCTGACCCTTCGGTTACGTGGCATAGCGATTTTGAGATGCTAATGGCAAGTTAAGATGTGCTCAAAATCAATGAGACCTAACACACCGTTTAGCGGTAACGACAATCGGGCTCTGCCTGCACTTTGTCACCCTCAGAAGGGACCAAAGAAATGATTCCTCCTCACAGAGCCAGGGGGAAGACGGGATACGAGGAGCGACGGCTTCTCTAATGTCTGCTGAGAAGGCTGTTACCATTCCTGTTCAGGAAATTAGAGAAATTACTTTCATATCAGAGATACGCAGGGGTTTATAAATATTTATGTAAAACCTGCAAAAAATAAAAATACATGGTACTGCATAAACAAAATACTTTTTAAAACAGTCAAAAAATGACAAGTGCTTTGTGACAAGCGCGTGGGAATTGATTTATTATTTTTTTTTCTGGTCCTAGAAGCATTCATGCGGATCTGGCACCACTGTACCGCGCTTGTATAAATCATCGTAGGAGATACTGGAGAGGGAATAAAGGTCCAAGTTAAAGAACTGTGTTAAGTATTTCCCTCCTGCTGCGCTCTACGAGTCCTCTCTGTCCCCACTCTGCCCTCCCAGCAGGTCCTCACCCGCACGATGCTTCTCCACCAACATAAAGAGAGCGAGCAAACATTGCCTCAGCAACCTCAGCTCTCTTACAGAAAATAATCTACTTAATATAAGGCTGAATTAGGAGGGCTTGGATCGCCTTGTCCTGCTCCAAGTGCTGGGAAAAGGGTCCTGCGGCCTCTGCGACAACGTTTCTGGGGAACACTCCTCTCCAAATCTCAGCTCCTGCAGAAGGTCCTAGTTTGAAGGTGAGTTCCATGGGCTACCAACAAATGCAATGCAGAAGGAATTTAGGCAGAGCTCCGCTGTGTGCGCATTAGCACTTGGTCACGCAGCAGGAACGGAGGTGTCCTGCAAACCTTTTCCCCACCGTTCGCGGGCGCACAAAGTGGCCGTACGCCGGCGCGGCTGCACAGTCAGCCCCACCACACGCCGCAAACACAAGCTCCCCCCATCCCTAATACTCCTTTCTTCCCTCCCCACCTTCTCCTCCCACTTCTCCCAACTCAAGTCCCGCATCTACCGAACGACAGCGCATCCTCCCCGCAGTTTCGGGTACGGCAGGAGAGGGTCAGGGAAGGCACTGGGGTATGGAAAGGGGGTGAGGAGACCACAGCTCCAGCTCCCACCGCTCTGCGTTCCCCTGCCCACGCGCGCACCCAGTGGCGGCGCTGCCTCTCCGACCTGGGAAGGGGCCGGCAGTGGTTCAGCCACCGTCAGCCCCCTAAAATCGGCAGTTGAAGCACTTTGGTGAAAGCGTTTGCGGGTTTCAGGAAAACCAGATCTGTGTGCCAGAAAAATAATAGCAGTAATTTACACTGGCACTTGAGAAATTCCTATGAGGTTTTGAAGTCTGGACAATGAATTTGAATATCCTCAGCCCAATGGAATAATTTGGCAGTTTGGTCCTTACCTTTCACTTGAGTTTTATGGTGCATTTCTAACAGCCACAAAAAGCACTGCAGTGTCACTGCGTCTTGCGGATGCGTAAGAGCGGGCTCTCCTCCGAGCTCTTTTCCTGGCAGGAGATCTGCATGCATTAAAAAAAACCCAAACAAACCAACAAACAAAACCACAAACGAAAAAAAAACCCACAATATCTCGTTTATAATTTTTGCCAAAATATTTGAATGAGGTGTAGCGGGTCTGGTCCGTTCCCTGGCTGCCCGGGGTCCCCGTGGTGGGGTGACCATGCCGAGGGGCTGTTGCTGCCTTTGCAGCCCCCTGTACCGGGAAGAAATACAGGGACAAAAACAATACCGATGTACCCAACTCCTCTGAAAACAAAGATCTGAATGTATGTCTGAACAAAACCCTCAAGTTTCCCCTTAGAAGTGTCATTAACAACACAACCACAGCCGCAAAACCTTTCTGCTGTGCACAAACCTGTGAGATCCTGTCCGAATGCCCAGCCGCTGCCGCGTCCCCGAAGGTACCAGGAGTGGGGGTGTGGGGGGAAAATTTGTCATTGTTCATATAAATGTATATTACTTATGCAAAAGAGTTCAAACCCAAATGTCTGACAGCGGTTCCCAGCACCGAGCTGTGAGAACGCAAAGGAAAATAAACAATCTTTGTGTTTTTCTCAGAACTGAACAAGAGAAGTCATTTTGCTTTAAACTCAGCTTTTCAGTCCGCTCCCTGTTAGCTCCATGCAGACTGTGTTTTCCTTCTCCGATTGAGTATACAGTTAGATGAGTAATATAATCAATAAATAAAATGGTTATTATCACCTGGATGCGATTAGGAGGCTTAGAATTACTTTGTGCCACGAGATCTAACTTATCACAGATCATCTGGGACAGATATTTAAGATATATATTCACTATAATCACGTGGGTTAAAATTAGGAGAGGGTATAATGAGCTTCTTAAATCACAGGGAATGTCACTATGGGAAATATCCAAATTTTTTTTCAGTAGCCCAGCTGCCTGACTCGGGAGTTCATGAGACTCCACCCAACGGTTCATCCTTCCACACCTCATTACTCACAGCCTTTTGTATATTTAAAAAAAAAAAACAACACACATGTCTTTCATTCTACCATTACCGGGCCATCATTAAAGCGTACAGCTCATTAGACTGCATGGCTTCATGTCTATAACAAAGCTATTAGACAGAAATTGCTATTTCCACAAGTGGCCCGTGCCGACATTCTAACTTCTGGGATAAAAAAGCAGGAGGAGGGTCCGTTCCCGTGGGGGTCAAGGAGAGGTCTCCCTTCGGCGGGACCCGTTCCCGGCTCTGGGAGGGGAGCAGCAGCACAGCACAAGGATGAGACCGGCAATATCCCTCACCGAATCACAAGTAGAGAACGGCCATCTGAAAACATTAGAGATCCACCGCATTTTAAAAGCCAGGGCAAGAAAACACAATTTTCTGCAAAAAAAGTATTTAAGACAAATGACATTTTACACACACCCACTTAGGAGGGTTAAGGGTACTGAATATCATTCACGATGATGTATTATTATTTTTTCTACCTCAACCAAATTCGGTTTACTGGCAGAACAGATGCACGTGTTGTTTTGACCACTACAAATGAAAGAATAGCAACTGTCCGGCTGATGCCGATGGTGGGCTTCCCGAGCAGAAAGCACCGGAGTTCCTGTGTCGGTGGGAGCTGTGCCTGCCTGGAGTTCTTAACACTGACCGATAAAAACTCAACCCAAGTGCCTGGAATTACCGTATTAATTCCCATATCGTATTCGTTGAACCTAGATTAAATTTAATCAGTTTTTACACAAGTGTGACCAAAACAAAGTCGATAATGAATGTGAGAAGCTCACAAAGGAATGCAGATGGCAAAGGAAAACACAGCCAAGGACTGTTTGTGAGCAGAAAACATCCCCTGCGGTGGTGGCTGTGTCGGGGGGCTCCGAGCATCCCTTAGCTCTCACCACAGACACCAGTGTGCAGGAGCTCTTCTCAGTGTCACTGGGACGGAGGGAGGCCTCCCCCAAATCCCTTACCCCACCTCACCTTAGTCTTTCACAGTCCGGTGGTCTTACAAAATTCAGCTTTGAAGAGGCACCTCTCCACGTCTCCTCCCTCCCTGGGGGGTCGCTGCCACCACGAGCTGTCCCTTCACCAGGACTTTCCACCTTCGCTCAGGGTACAGTCACGGACACGTTCTCAGGACACCCATGTTACTCCTCATGGAAGGCAAAGCAAAAGAAATAAATGTTTATTGTGGCTTTAATGGCTATTTATTTTATATCAGTCAATTACAAACTCCCCGGAGCGGTGCGGTGAAGAAGGCACATCCCTGGTAATGAGTAGCAATTAGGAAAAACAGGTAGCACCATCAAGGAGGACTCTCGTTTTAATAAGAATAGGTGACACTAGAGCTGGTAGCGGTCCCCGTAGCGATGCCCGGGAGATTGGTCCGAGTGCCCAGTGTGTATCGGGAGCGAAGCCCCGGCAGGGAGCCGCAGCCGGAGGTGGGACAGGAGGAGCTGCCGGTCCCTGCTTGCAAAGTACAACTCGATTAGGGTCCAACGCTCACCCAGTACCCGGCACAGCTGGGGTATTTTTCCTCCCAGAAATCCATCCAACGTTGCTCCACCTGCACTGGCGATTAAAAACTTTGGTAAAACAAAGCGCTTCGTTCTTTCCATCTCATTTTAAATTGTTCAGATGGTTAATTGTTGTTAAGATTCAGCTTGTTCATATAGAAACATGCTGTATGCAGGAATTAACTATATATGAGCCATATACATGCTCAGAAGTGTTTGTGAACTCATAATTATTATAATAAATGCTAAAAATTGTTTGCTGGGGTAAACCATCAGCACAGATATTGTTAGTGATCAGAGAGAGGAAACAAAGGGGAAAAGTGCATATGACAATCCAGCTAATCCAATTACAGGAGCACATTTTCTCAGCTAAAAAGCTAACTTTCTTCATTTCTTGTATTACGCCACTATGTATGAGGACCTCTGTGAGATGCAGCTGTAAGCACACAGATTTTCTGAAGGTTTCCACAGTAACAACTGCTGACAAAACTTTTTCAGCAGCGGTCATTTTAAAGAGTCTCTCCACGCAATCAGTTGGCAGAAGCCGTTGGGTACTTTGGCGACTGACTTCATCCTCGTGCGAGCATCCCTCCACGACCACCCACAGCCACTCCAGCAGCAGACCGACAAAACCCTTCATCACACAGTCTCAGCGCCCGATCTCACAGGCTCCTCAGCAGGACCAGAGTCCTAAACTCCTAAACACAGCGCTAAACTCTGCAACAGCAGTCTGGATGTACTTACCGTGCATTCATTACTAGGAGAATGATATTATATATGATCATGACCTTTTGAGATCAACTATTTATTGCTGAAAGAGAAGCAGTTGCTGCTGCAACTCCATAAATATTCCCACTTTCCCCGGGGGCAGGAGGTGTTGCCGGCGGCTCCGTGCACTCTGCGAGAGCCGGATCGTGGCAGGCAGCACGGCCGGCACCTCGCTCCGCACCTCAGCTGGAGGAGTCTATCAACAGCCTCTACGTCTATCAGGTGTAGCATCCATTTTAAATGTCTCCCTGTTCTGCTGTAGAAAAATAACAGAAGATTGAACGTGTCCAATCGGAGTTACCTGACTATTTATTTATTTATTTATTGCTCCCACCCCTTCTTGGAAAAGCCGATCTCGGCTGCCTTGAGCGGTCGTCTGCAGCCCGAGAGCCTCTGACACCAGTCGCAGCCCAACAGGCTCGTTTGGCGAGAGCCGACTCCTCTGCATCCAATATTCTTTTCCTGCTAGAATCTTTTTTGTTGTTGTTTTTGTATTTTATTGTTTCTGAGAATCAGAAGGATTTTTAAACCATGACACACTGAATGCCAAGCAACAATTTTTTGGGCAGCTTCTCAGGCAAGGTCTAGATGAAAGAGGAGAAATCTAACCCAGTCTGTACTTGAGAGAACTATATTCTTAATAAACATGCCAGCAATCATTCCTCATACAGACATATGAGTTCCCTGGAAAGAATAAAACTACATTTTCAGGGGTGCTAAGTAACTATTACTTTCACAGAAACACAGAATCTCCTATACTGGGAAAGACCTGTAAGATCATCCAGTCCAATCATTACCCTAACCCTGCCAAGCCCACCACTAAACCACGTCCCTCAGCACTATATCTACACGACCCCTAAATCCCTCCAGGGATGGGGACTCCACCACCGCCCTGGGTAACGCGTTCCAGTGCCTGATGGCCCTTTCAGTAAAGGAATCCTTCCGAATATCCTATCTAAACTTCCCTTGAACTTTTGTTTCACTTGTGCAATGGGAAAAGAACACCCTTAAAAGGCAGATTCGGGTGACTAAGCACAGCTTTGATGAGCTAAGTGGAGCCACATATATCTGCATAGCTGAAGATGTGACTCATTTTTGGCAGAAACGCCAGAGATTTGTTATAAAAAACAAGGCTACTGCATTAGTTAATTAGCTTCTGGTACTGAAAGCTCATTCCCAGAAGGACTGAATTCATAGTGAATTCCTTCCTGACTCACAGCAGTATATGTAACAGCAGACAATTCAATCATGACAGCGGAGACCCGATGTGCACAACTCTCACGTCTTTTCAGACATCAGCCTTCACCGGTGAGACAGCCTTGGAAGCCGCGCTAGGAAAAGGTGGATTACAGTACAGGACATGGACGATCTGCCACCCACCAATGGCAAATGATCTTTTTAAAACGAAGACGGAGGGACTTACCGAATCCATAAGTGAATCTCATCACAGTACTCTTATAACGGGATGTATCAAAGTTTACCATGGGCTACACGTTACCGCCTAAGCCCTCTTCCTTTCTAGTTTAATGGACAAAGTGAGTATCTTTTTCCCCGTTGATGATGTGGTGGATGAACTTGATACTCCAAAGGGGGAGGTCGTCGGCTGGGGCTGGGCATCCCCTGGACCACACGGTTTGGCAAATGCAACAGGAGGGCAGGATTTGATGGACTGCAGCTGCAGGAGGGTGGGAATGAGGGGCAAAAAAGGAAAAACCTCATCTGCAAGGAGATTGGAGACAATCTGAAAGGGCAAATATGAGCCTTTCCCTCACAAGTTGCATTCATTGGCCATACATTTCCAAACACATAAAATAACTCCTGCTCCTTCTCTCCTAAGAAGGTAAAATATTTTATAAACAAGCAGGTCTCTGTCAAAGAAATACCAAGTCATAACATCACTTTATCCTTAAAGAAATAACCTAGCACGGGCTTTAGTTTTGGCAAGACACCATGCAAAAGCTGCCCAGAGCTGCAGTTTCCAACAGGACGAAGGATGAGGACAGGCAAACTATAGACACAGAGCACAGGTTCTTGCTAAATAAACTCACTATATCTAACACTACTGCTACCTAACAGTATTTATATCTAGTTGTTGTTGATAATGTAGTATATTGTAACAGAAGAGAAGACACTCAAATCTATGCCATAACAGACAACGGCAATCTGCAGCCTCATATGTTCAAGACGGCAGTCACCGGCACTGCTGCCCTTGGTCCAGCCCTTCCCCTGCCCCACCGGGGGGTCAAGGGACCCCCATCGTGCTGACGCACACCCCATGTCCCCCAGGGGATGCAAAGAACTTCAAAGACAGTTTCACAGGCTCCTGGGACTCACAGGTTGGTCCCCACTCTGGGTTTCCACTCTATGGCCAACCCTACCCAGCTGCCCAGAGTTTAAATTGGCAGAGTAAATCTTTCTCGTTTATTTTAGAGACTTTTAAGCTGGTATTCTTCATTGCCTTGCCTGATCTCCTGCCTCATAACGTAGAATAAAATAAAATCTCTAAGGGCCTTCTTGAAGCTCCTGTTTCAATAGTGGAGCTACTGCTGGGAATAATTCTGTCATTGTTTTTTCGGGCTTTTGTTGGTCGATATGACACAGCACCAGCTTGGGATTTGAGGCAGGGGATTTTTTTCTCCCCCATCTGAAGAGGAGGTGAGGTGTCTATTCTAAAAACAACCCTCCCACCCGTTGTGGTAGGCATTCTCAAAAGGGAAGGTTCTGCATTTTTTTCCCAAGCACAGTCACTCTAATTTCACCTTAAAGTCCCCCAGAAATGTGTCCTTCTCCTCAGTAGGACAAACCAGACAGTGCAGAGCCAAGACCTGGTCCAGGAGGGTATTTGTGACTCAACAGAGAGAATTTAGTACCTGTTCTCTTTCAACAGGAAAGACAGTGGCAAAATTCCTGTTTTGTTTTGCTTCCCATTCAGCGCTCCATCCTGCAAGGACTTCAGCGCGTGCTTATCTCTGCAGATATATCCTTAGAGACTGCAGTAGTACAAAAAAGCTGTTTGTTTACTGGGGCAGGAGAGGCACACACTGGGGTTAGGATGCAAATAATCTACATATATATAACCTTTCTGAAATGAATTTGTTTTCTCCGAGATTTACGCTGCCATCCTTGGAGGCAGAATAACATTACAATGTACAAGTAGCCCAATAAAGTCATTCACTTCTCCTAATGCCCGCTCGGCCACCTCCTTCCCCACTGCAAACTTGCAGAGGAAGAAAACAAACAAACAAATAAAATAACAACAACAAAAAAACCCCACAAACCACACACAATTCTCAAAATTCAGAGTATTTTGAGCTCCTAGAGAAGTCAGAGTACCTGCAAGTGGGAAAGTCTGCACGGACTTCATCTACAAGAGCTGTCTGAAGGTGCTGTGGGTCTGTCCCTCACCCCGCGCCTGTGCCCACAGGGACACCAACCACAGCCTTCAGTCGATCGGCAAAGAGAAATCTCTGCCTTTTGTCACAGTGAATTATCTGGGTAATGAGGAAACTAAATTGCTTGTGGCTTCAAGGAATGAGATGTTACATGACTGTAGCAGCGGTTCAAAGACTGTTGACATCGCTGCCCAACGCTGCTAAAACGGCGTAGGCTTATTACCCGCATGGACTCTTCCTTTTAACTCCGTATCGAGCTTTCATAGCTTCAGTGGTTAGTTATGAATCCCGATGTTATTAATCAATATTTCTTCCTCACTGAAAAACAGAATCAGCAAATTTAGCAACCTGTGAAACTCATTTAAGACCATTGTTTCACATCTAGACAGCGCCGAATTTGATATATGAACTTTCTGCCTTCCCACTCATCCTCTCTCTGCTTGCTAAACTGCTTCCCTTTCATGAAAAAACCCTTTCATCTCATTTATAAAAAAAAAAAAAAAAAAAAAAAAAAGAATTTATTAAAAAAAAACAGTATCCTTTTCATCATGGTAAGACAACACATCATCTGGTTAGGCACTGTGCAAAGCCCAAACCCCTAAGGATGAAACCCCAGCCCCACCACAGCAGCGGCTTCCCTTGTTTCTGTATTTCCTCTGAAGTGTCGTACATAATACGTGGGCACTGAAGGCTGCAGGGTGTCCAGACAGGGTTGCTATCCACCGAGCAGGGAAATACTGCAGCGCGGGGCACAGTGCCACTGGATTTCGGGCAGGGTGCTGCCTGCACGTGCTGTACCCCACACCGCGGTGTGGAGCAAACCGGGAAAACTGACAGCGATGCTCCAGGTCAAGGTCGGTTTATCTTTTCCTTTTGCATCTTCAGTGCTATTTTTAAAATCAGAGGAAGTGTCTTTTCCCTAAAAAAAAAAAAAAAAAAAACAAACTTTTCATAACCACTTCTCGCCATCCCTGTGTAACGCAACAAAGGCCTCGCCTCATAAGGTTATAATCTTTGAACATATTATATCACTGAAAGCCTTTGATATTAAAATTAACTGCTCTAAGCAGTTAATTCCTGGGCGTTTAAGAATAAAGACCGTCCCTGTGCGCTGACAATTTGAGAACAGGACTGAGCTGATGTTCCTCGACAGCTCGGGCTGTCCCTGGGCTTTCTGCAGCTCTGAGGCTCAAAGAGCATCTCAAACTTATTTACTGGGGGCAGGGGGAGGAGGGCAGGGAGAGTTTGTACAAGCTTTGAATGATTTGCATCTCCTCAATTATTTATTTCTTTTTTGGAATTAAGAGAAATACTAGCCCCTGGTAACTTGTTATAGGGCACTTGGGAATTTGATACTTCTGCATGTAAGAGAAACCAGAAACTAGATGTGCACCACTTTGGTTCGGCAGACCCAGAGTAAATCAGTGGTTTGGTTATCTATACCTTTGTGCTGCTGCTTGGTCACCATGCAAATTCCAAGCGGTAAAATAAAGTTCATCCCATCTAATTTCTTGTACCCTTCTGAAAAAACCAGAGAGTGAACATATCAGACTCTGCAGCTTTGCCATGACGCTTATTGCTTTGTGTTGTCCCCACAGATCTCTCGTAATACTTAGCACTTAAAAAATAGGTTACAAACACTCAATGATTAATCCTCCCAAAGACCCCAGGAGATCCGTAAATAGATATTAGCTTCCCTATCTACGGAGAGTGAAATTGAGATAGCAAGGATTAGACAATAAGCTGACCCAGTGGCCAAACTGATGCCCTGCTTTATTTCGTAATCCTTTATCATCTGTGCTCTCTCTAAGATTTAGGTTGCTGACAATATTTTAAGCCTTATTTTAAAAAGGAGGTAGAGAGCTGTGGAACAGCTACTGCCGTCAGTGGGGCAGGCATTAAGTTCTCCTCTCAACAGCAAAAACTGGCCAGATGAAGGGCTGAAAGGCAGGTCGCAGCACAGGAGAGCAGCGGAGGTCCTGAGCCCCGTGCCTGGGCTGACTCAGGCATCTGCAGGCACCTCCATGCTGTGGAGTTGACAGAAATGCACCGTAAAGTGTTCTCGGGTGATATCTATCAAACGCAATGACTAAACCTGCTCTACTTAAAAGCTGAGATGCAGCACTTTTCACGTACCCTGCGACTGTCTCCTCTCCGACTGCTGCCCACTCTGGAATGAAGCGGCTGATGACAACGTGTCATTTTTCCACTTCCTAATCATCGCCACACTGACATTTTTGGGGGAAAGGCTGTGTCCAGCACACCGCTGGGCACTCAGCAGAGCCCACGCTCAGGGCAGGGCTGGATGGCCAAGACCCATCTCCTCCCCGTCAGGCAGGAGCTGCTGAGCTGCTGCTGTTTGAAGGCATCTCTCCCCAGGCAGAGCAGCTCCTGGCTCTTTTCTCCTGCCCAAATCCCAGTGTGGGGAACACCAGAGGCGGGCGCCCCTCGGAAATGCGGGAGCTGTTGGCTCACAGACCTGTCATCCGCCTCGGTCGGAGCCTTTTCCTTGTGCCCCGACCTTGCTCTCTGCCCAGGAAAGATGGCTCCACTTCCCCAATGCCCACCGAGCCCTGAGTCTGGCAAAAGGGTCTGATGTGGAGTACTCTGAATACACCCACTATTTCCCTGCATGGTTTTTTGTTCCCTCCTGGGAGAACACAGATATTGCTTCTTCTGAAGACGTACTGTACAACCCACTTTGAACCAGCTGCCACTGAAGCAAGATGCCCATCTGCCCTTCCCTATATCAAACACCCAAACCTCCTTATGGGGCTTTGTAAGCATGTATTGCGTATATATATATGTGTGTTTGTACAAGCACACAACCACACCAGTACCTCCCCAAACTGGCAAAACCTAATTTGCTCCCCAGCCACGAGAAGCCCATTGCCGAGTTTCAGTCTACGGTGTTTTCTATATGGCCAAGCACACACCTGGAACAATGGTGGTTTATAAGACCACCATTATAAATATATAAAACCAAAGCTTTGTGCAAATGTAAGTGCTGTGATATTGTACACAAATAGCATATTTTTCTTTCTCAGATTATAAAGTTTGGCATAACTGCACATAACACACCATATAAACTCCAGCGTACATTAAGATCATCCATACAGCAGGTTCTTCAGGATAATCCCCAGAAGATGAGATAAATGATATAATCTCCATGTGCGGGATCTAAACCAAATTCTTTTGATTAATCATAAGCCATTAATGGTGATGGTAATGAGTATGCCACTAAGCATACTATAAAATATGTAAAGCCTGGATGACTCTCAATAGATCTTGGCAAGTGCCTCATTTAACCTTCACAGCTCATGAAAAACTGTTCGAACTTCTTCGTTTTAGACACAAAAACTATTGATTGTTTACAGCATTGTATGACCTTTTCTGACAAGTGGGAAAAATTATGAGATATTAGGTTGTAATTCAATCACGCAATATGCTCTAAATTATGTTGGGTTTCAAAATGCCGATGTTGTTTCTGCACATTTATTTTAGCTTTGAGCCTCATCTAAGTCTTTGGAGAAGATACGTATGAAACTATTTCAAACTACAGTGCTCCTTGAATGGCCCTGAGTGCAGATAAACTGTTAACATCCATAAGACATCACATCTGAAAAGTTACTCTTAGCTCTAACAAATAATAAGTAATTTTAAAAAACATCAACTAAATGAGGCTTTGCAGTTATATATAAAACAGGCTGTGTATCACATGAACCAAGATCCTATTTTACAGGATCAAGCCACTAGTGATGTCTCACCACTATGATGTCTGGCTAAAATAAAGTCTTCTCAGTCTAACAGCATCTCTAACGGTCCACTTTGACCCGTTATCCTGAACCTCAGCCTCAAATGAAATCTTTCCTTCACTGCTGATCACGCAACACACAGAGCTTCAAGAGTTAAAAACATAATGTGACAGCAATTTCTCCTCTCCTGTGGGATCTCGTTTATCTTCCCCCTAATCATATTTTCTACTGTTTATTTTACTTCAAAGTCTTCTACCCTTTCATCATCAGAACTACGCCTCCAACGACAGGGAATTATTGGATCTTATTATAGACCTTTAATTACAAGCGATAAGTGACCACTGAAATGAATATTTGGGAGCACAACGTTAAATAAACTTTTAGAAACTGGGTTGTGTTAGAAAAATACTTTGTTACATATTCTTTCAGTGGTGAATGACTCTGTAGATCCTATGCATTGCAGAGATGTTGCTGATGGCTATCTATGACTTTTTTGAAAGATGGACGGTTTCCCCTATATCAGTAGAATATTTTTACTAAGAGTGGTTGACATCTCTACCAACACTAGCAGATGCAAGAAAGAAAAGCCACGTGAACAGGTCCTGTAATCACTAATTGCTTTGCTCTCAAACAGGTCAGTAAATTTGCAGAACTCCAGCTCACCCCAGGCTCCCCTGGCAGGAGTCCCACCAGAGGCCACTTCCCACATATAAATTCACATTTCATGTATTTTGCAGACTGCTCAGCCCATTTCAAGTGTTATGACTTAATTGTTTGCAGCTAATAAGATTAAAAAATTTACAACATGTGAAAAGTTTTTAATATGCCCATTTCAGTGAAAGAAGCTCATCCTACCTTGAAAGGCCGCAGAGAGGAGGCAGGTTTTATTCTTCTTTGGCAGACCTTTAGCTCTCCATCTGGGATTTTTTCCAATCCAATACCTATTGAACCGAACTTTGTCTTTCCATAAGTGACTCTAATGCTCGAACTGAAGTAGAAATGATGAAATACACATATACAGTGGAACGTAAATAATGGTAGACGGTGGGATTTGAGGCATTCAAGTGACTCATCAGAGCAGCAGTGTCTCACAAGGAATGATGAGCACTATGCATCATCTGGGATCTTCCGAGCTAGAATGCTCCCATCCACACCTGAGGCTGTTCACGTGATACCGCTACTGTATATACCTAAGAACAGGACTGGAACCATTTTTCTGTAATGGATATTAAAGGTTTTGGCCTTCTGTAAAACAGTAATATCTTTGGTGTGCAAAAAAAGCTGAATATAGACAGGGTTTTTTTACAACTGATAGTTTAACAGTAATTGGTCCCTGTCATTCTCACCCATTTCAGGTATTGAGATTCCTGAACATCCTGCTGCATAATTCGGGCCTGATTTATAGGAAGAAGGACAAAACATTACCAGTCTCTGCAGGAACATACTTCCACTTGAACTGGAAATTTGCTGGAAAGAGGTCATTGAAGTTTGTATGACTGTGCTCCTTGCCCTCCAACTCAGCCTGCTCTTTCAAGAGGGCAGGTCTTTGAGGGATTTCACCGTGTAAAATATTGAGGAGACCTCAAGCCACTGTGAGGAGCACAGACTTAATAGGAAGAACCAGCCTTGCCTCCACATCGCTCAACCCCACTGTACCAGGTCCTCTGAGGAGCCAGAATGAGCACGGGTTTTCAAAATTTAAGCCAATTTTACCTAAAAGCCAACAACCGTCTGCTGTCGGGCACAAGCTTCGAGGTAAGTTCTGTATAGAGACATTTCTGACAATGACAGTTTGGTGAGTCACCGAGTTGCTGACAAACTAATTTAGGGATGTCTTCGCTTCAGAAATTTCACACTGAGAAAGAAAGCATCTAAACCGTGTGCATAATCACCTTTTATATATTTTTTTTTTTCTAGAAAATTAAGCAAAAGACATGGAAATGTATATCAGATTGGTGATGATTTAACCATTTCCTTACAAAGACTAGGCAATCGTTTGGAAAGGTATAGCTTTGATCCACGACAGAAGAGGACATTATCAGAATGCCACCCAAAATAGGCTACGGTCAAGCACTGGGAAAGCGTTAGCGTGGGTGCGGGAAGGATTTGACCCCAGACTGCCAACTGCGGCACAGGGGGATCGGCTCTTCCATGGCAAGTGAGATCCCTTTGCTTTCTTCATCTGCTCTCAACACAAAGGCACATAACATATTCCAGTGCAACTCGAGGCAATACAATTTCAGACAAGCGAGTTCAGTTTCAGTGAAAACACAACTAAGACAACTCACTAAGTTGAAATACGTATGGGAGGGGTAGGTAGAGAGGTCATTTACAGCTGCCTGGGGTAATTACTCCGTAGGTAACAAATTCTGGTATTTCTGAAGACATATACATCTGTCAACATCTCCTGAAGGCAAAAAGAAGATAAAAATGCTGAGGTGGAGACATCCCTAAGGTGATAACAAATAAGTTTATAGGCAGAAGTTATAATTTCTGCTTCATATTTTGATTTTCATCATTCCACGTCTGAATACACACTCAGAAGCACCGAAAAGGGATGCAATGTAACATTGCCTGTGTAAAACTCCCAGATCTTCTCAAATCTTTTTTTTTTTTTTTTTTTTTTGGGGGGGGTGTGTGTGGGCTCAGGTCTGATTGCTTTAAAACAAAGAAATCAAACCCCTGAACTATCGATCCACTGTCATGTTAAAGGTTATCATATTTACCACCAGGGATGCACAACCAAGCAATCAATTTCCTAATTAACAAAAGGTGCAATATATTTCTGCCATCAGATTCAAGTAGTTTAAGAAGCTAATCGCAGCTCAATTAAAAGTTACTGCTCTCAACTGGGAGTGATTGGGTGAACACATCTAATCCATTTAAAAATAAAGACAAACTACACCATTTGAACAACCACTAAAAAGTTGCGATGGGTGTGTAAACCCATGAGCAGCATATGAGACCATCAGAAGGATGCTGCCCGCGATAAACGCCATCTGTAACAGCTCTAAGTGAGCTCCCAGCGCAAAGGTCTGCACCATTTAATTGTAAAAGATGGATAATGGATAGACACTGAGATTGTGGAGGACACCAAGACTGTGAGGAGAACTAAACCATCAGTAATGTGAGACTAAGCCAGACGGGATCTGATTGCCTGCCAATTTCAAGCCAGCCCCATTCCAGCTTGGCCATCTCCAATTCTTATACTAAAACTGTGGATGTGAATTAATAAAGAGCAGAAATCAGGGAGACGAGTACAGAAAAGGAAACAGGATCGATCCTATTCCTACTAAAGGCAAAATGTGCTTCTGTTTTGGTTGGCACTAAATACAAAGTATTCCGAGGAAAGGAAAAGAGAGTCAGAAAAGACGGAAAATATCTGAGAAACAGAAACAGACAGAAAAAGAAAAGCAAAGCAGCAAGTTCTCACTCACCCTGGCACCTTGCGTATGGCTTTGCCTTTGGAAGACATAAGTGGTAGAAAAAAGTTTTTTCTAACAAGAAAATGAAACAAGGGCAAAGAAGCTGGTGAAGGGGTTTGAGAATAAGTCTTATAAGGAGCGGCTGAGGGATTTGGGGTTGTTCAGTCTGCCGAAAAGGTGGCTGAAGGGAGACCTTATTGCTCTCTACAACCACCCGAAAGGAGGTCATAAAGAGGTGGGCGTTGGTCTCTTCTCACAAGTTACAACCAACAGGACAAGAGGAAATAGCCTCAAGTTGCGCCAGGGGAGGTTTATGTTAGACATTGGGAAAAACGTATACACTGAAAGGGTTATCAAAGATTGGAAGAGGCTGCACAGGGAAGGGGCTGAATCGCCATCCTTGGATGGATTTAAAAGTTGTCTAGATATGGTGCTCAGGGACATGGGTTAGAAGTGGGCTCAGTAGAGTTAGATAATGGTTGGGCTTGATTTTAAAGGTCTTTTCCAGCCATAATGATTCCATTAGAACTTGCACTGGCAGGACCCAACTCTGCCATGTGGTCCACACTGGTATTTCAAACAGAGGAGTCTGACACGCTACATGTTTGTGGAATGCCTTTGGCCTTTGGTTGAGGGACACAACATCATCTTCTCCTTTTCTTGCTGCCAGTAAACCATCAAAAAATGGTGTTTTTAAAACACTACAGAATATGAGGACAAGTATCTGAACCTAGAATGCATTTTATGGAAAATTCCGAAATAGTTGAAAAAAACAGAATTACAAATTTTTGTCTACCTGGGGTATTTTTTCTAAATCCTGGAAAAAAAAAAAAAGAAAAAGTTGTTATAAATTCATAGAATCACAGAATGGTTTAGGTTGAAAGGGACCTTGAAGATCACCCAGTTCCACCCCCTGCCCTGGGCAGGGACACCTCCCACCAGCCCAGGTTGCTCCAAGCCCCGTCCAACCTGGCCTTGAACACCTCCAGGGATGGGGCAGCCACGGCTTCTCAGGGCAAATTAGAAAAGTTGTAAAGGTTTTAATATTATTAATAATATATAATTTAATATAAAGTGGAAAAAAATAAATATTCTATGCTTTGATTCTTATATGGGAAATGGAAAAATAGCCATATATCACTTCCTGCTCAGTAGGTAGATAACAGCAGTGTGATGCATTGCACAAGTTCCTCCAAAGGTCACTGTCCCGGGTTTGGAGCCACTTGAGGATTTGCCAAGCCCATGGCAACCTGCACTACCTTTTCTCACATGGAGGTGTTGCTCTGCACGCATACAATGGCGGACCAGGAAGAATATGATTTCAGTGACCAAAGTTACCTGTTTTAGCTCTCTCCAAACTTCAGTATCAGCGAATTGCAGCAGCTGCCCTTGGCAACCTGGGCAGCTCAGAGGTTAGCCACCCCTGACTCACGCTGGGAAGGTTGTGGGGACTGCGACCTGCCGTCAACGCTGCAACACCACAAAACAAGAGCCATTCACTCCAGAGCAGGTACGCTGCTGCCTCGGTTGTTTCTTCTCATGATACCTTCTAACCATCTTCGGCCTTCCAGTGCCTAAAGGGGGCCTACAGGGGAGCTGGGGAAGGACTTTCTACTGGGGCATGGAGTGATGGGACGAGGGGGAATGGCTTCAAACTGGAAGAGGGCAGGTTTAGATTAAACATTAGGAAGAAGTTTTTCACTCTGAGGGTGGTGATCCCCTGGGGCAGGTTGCCCCGAGAAGCTGTGGCTGCCCCATCCCTGGAGGTGTTCAAGGCCAGGTTGGACGGGGCTTGGAGCAACCTGGGCTGGGGGGAGGTGGCCCTGCCCAGGGCAGGGGGTGGCACTGGATGGTCTTCAAGGTCCCTTCCAACCTAAACCATTTTATGATTCTATGATCTCCTAAATAAAACAGAAAACAAAACAGCTTCATTTTATCCAAAAGACTGAAATGACCAGTTCTCCTGAAAAGGAAACATAATCCTGGTGAATAAAAAAAAAACAACTTTATATTTTTCCCCCACCTGCAGAACTGACTACCTATGGTCCAAAAATCATTCCTCCACACCTTAACTGAAAGATCCTTCTTAAAGAGCAAACAATTCAAAAGCAGGGAATGGCTGCAGATAACTAACTTTAAGGGGAAAAAAAAATAAATAATCAAGGAGAGATGTCCAGAATATGTGAGAAAAAAAATCTGATAGGCTTCTGGAAAGCACTGTAACACACTTTTTAGATAATATATATTATGGTGATAAGGAAACATATATATGTATATATAAATAAAACATAACGTATTTTCTGTGTAACTCACGTTTGATGCATTTTACAGATTGCACAAGCTGCGTATCGAGACCATTTGTCCCACTACATCTTTTACAGTTGTTCCTGCTGTAAAATGGGACATTTCATAGCACAGAAGAAAACCAGTCCCTCTTTCCAGAAATAATATTACTGCGTTACGCATCTCATCGCCATGGCAGACTGAGGTAAGCGCAGTGACAGCAGGGAGGACTCCTGACAAGGCTCCCTCCCTTCGGAGAAAGTGCCTTTGCACCTCCAGGGGCTGTGAAGGGTTTGCTCCTCACAGCTCAGCCTCCGTCACCAAAAAGCACACTTTCAGGAGCAGGATATCTCTTTGGGTATCTCTTCAGTTCATTTCTTGAAGAGAAATTACTCGTGACTCAATGTCCTGAACCATGGCTTAGACATTCCTTAAGGAATGGCTTTACGGTGCAGGTGAGCCAATCCAACCGCAGGCCACCAGCACTGGTGCTTGTCCAATCCCACCACCACCTGGGTCAGAAAAAACCAGCAGACCTTTTTTGCCAGTTTACCTCCTTGAATTAGGTCCACGGGTGATCAGACAAATTGTAGCACTGTTGCAAGGCAAGAGCTGGATGCTGCAGCTGTCGACAGAGAAGAACCCTCCCTCTTGGCCACAACGAACATCTAGAGAGGCTTAACAACACCAAGAAATCAAACTTTTGGAAGTCTTTCTTCCAAATTCAATCAACTCTCACAAAAGCAGATTCTCTTCTTGCTCTTATTTTCACAACGCTCCCGACGTGACTTGCTGCTAAGTGACTAAAGACTTCAGCTACTCCGTTGGCAGAGCAGAATAAATCCCGAGGTGGGGAATTAAATAGGATTGCACAGCCTTAGTGTCAGAGCAGCTTTGTCATTACGAGGATTTTCGGTTTAGTTCAGTGACAATGGATTCCCTGAACCTTCACTAAGAAATCATAATGCAAATTTTATAACTGAAGTAAGTCTAGAGTTATGAAAAGGTATCCCTTTCTAGAAAATTATAATTAGTGACATTGAAGGTAATAATAAAAATCCTGTAAGTAAATGTCGTGGTTTAACCCCAGCCAGCAACGAGGACCCCCAGTAGGGCAGGGAGAAGAGGGAGAAAAGGAGGGAAAAGGGAAAAACCTCAGGAGTTTGGATAAAGACAGTTTATTAGAACAGTAATGGAAAAGGAAAAATAACCATAATAATCATAAGCCATAATGATGATGACAGTGATGATGATGATAATAATAGAATATACAAAATAAAATGATACAACACAAGTCACTCTCGCCACCTGACAATCGGTTGCCCAGCCTGTCCTGAGCAGTGATTGCGGATCCCTGCCCCCCGCCAGCCCCATTTATACACTGAGCACAACCTCTCTGGTGTGGAATACCCCTTTGGGCCGCTTCTCCTGTCTGTGCTCCCTCTCAGCTTCCATGGGAAGCTGAAAAAGTCCTTGACGGATGTAAACAGCACTTAGCAACAACTAAAACAATATGTGTTATCAACATTCTTTTCATACCAAATCCGAAACACAGCAGCAAGTAGAAAGAAAATTAACTCTATCCCAGCTGAAACCAGGACAGTAAATGAATAAATAACATCCTTTCCTAGTTGCAATACAGACCCGCAGTTTAGGATTAGTGCTTCTTTATTTAAGGTCTATTTCAAAATCTTCCGAAGCTAACAGACAGAAAGCTCTGTCCACTTCTCCTGAACACAGAAAGAAAGTGCAGATCATAGAAACAGTCAGAATTTAAATGTACTTAAGTGAAATGCAGGAAGCGAATTCAGAGCCCAGGTCTCCCCTGCATAGTTATTTTAACTTACAATGTTGTGTCATTACGTTTAATGAACAGGAATCGTACTTAGCAGAGATACCACAGCAGAGATTCACCAGCAGAACTACTTGGTAAAGAGAAAATCATTCAGCTTATACTATTTCAATAATTCATTAGTATTCTTAACAGAATCTCCCTCACATGAAAAATAAAAATAGCCTCAATTCTACACAAATTATGTGCAAAAAGTCTTCCCCAAGGCAGTTTCAGCAGAGATTTAGAATTTGACCCTTGATATTCACTCCCTTTGCTTTGAAAATATTATCATAACTACTTTTTAAGATAAGTTTTAGTACAACAGACTTTGATGACACAAAATTCTTTGGGGTTACACCTGAACAAGCCAACAAAAATGGGTACTTAAATAACATTTGAATACCTGTCCTTCACCTGACTAAGGAAATCAAAGCGATAACCCAGGTCACACGCTTCACCCTCATTAGGAAAATTAACTCACAGGGCCTTTGGAGGAGAGGAGAGGAGAGGAGAGGAGAGGAGAGGAGAGGAGAGGAGAGGAGAGGAGAGGAGAGGAGAGGAGAGGAGAGGAGAGGAGAGGAGAGGAGAGGAGAGGAGAGGAGAGGAGAGGTTTTCAGTGGGATCCCTTGCACACAGAAGCCAAGGCACCAACTTTATTTCGAAGATGGCCCAAAAGAGCATCCTTTAATGAATGGCGATGGTTCTGCTCTACGAGAAACCCAGCTCAGCACCCTTACAGGTAGCAGCTCTGCTGGAGCCCACAAAAATAAAACTGGTTCAAGAAGCAGAAAAGAAAAGTGAATGCTAATTATTAATTAGTAGAGCTTCAGGCAATTATGTAGCTATCAATGGAAAGCTCAGACAGATACATGACAAAACCAGGCAGAGTGGGAAACAGAATGACAGGACGCGGGGCCAAACTTGACAAAAGTATCGTTTCTGTCTCCAGGGAAATTATACCTTTCATGTCCATTTACATTTGATGTTACAGGAAAGTACAATAAAGAAGAATAATGATTCAGTCCCACTAAAGGAACTCAACGTGACGTGCCTTCTGCTTCCAGGCATCCGTTCCACAATTATTTTAAATCTCTGGCGTCTGCATGGCACAGATGAAGTGCATGAACATTGAAAATTAATGTGTTGAAAACCCTGAACCTATTTGCTTTCTTTCAATTCACTTCTGCACCTTGGTGGGAGCAGAGGCTTTCCAGCCATCTATCTAAGCTCCAGTCCCTGCTTCTCCTGGTAACGCACAGTTGGATTCACCCCGCTTCTTCCCTGACAGCATCAGTTCAGAATTGGCTATAGGTGGCCCAAGTCTATTGCTAGGACTTTTCTATGCAAATCCTGGAGGACTTTGGCTTGTTCTTTCCAGAAAATCCTCTGTCACCCTGTAAGATAAACGAAGCCAAGCAAGAACACCTCAGGATGAGAAGAGCTCTCCTCCACATCCATTGCACACACCTCACAGCACAGCAATAGCCTGTTGTGAGGTTGCCCAAGGGCAGAATCCTGCTCTGGTTGCTCATGGGTAGAGCATCTCCTTGAAGCATTGAGAAAATTACCCACCTTCTTAATGTGCAAAAGATATCTCATGCGTTATCCTACATATTTTAAGTGATTTCACAATAAAAAGTTTATGAAACCTCCAATAAATTACTGCAAAGTTAAATTTTCTTCCACACTGAAAAGTTTGTGAATCGTGCTCTCAGTGAGAATCAGATTTTCAAGGACATTTAAGGACAAACTGTCAAGGCACAGCCCACACCAATTGCGGGGGTTGGACTCGATCACCTTTAAAGGTCCCTTCCAACCCAAACTATTCCATGATTCTATGACACAAGGGGTGCATCCCACAGGGATTTACACAAACGGATGTTAGACCTTGCCCATCCCAAATGGACTGGCACATAACTTTTGCACAGAAACCAGGCTTCGTGTGCACTTCTTGTATTTTCCCCAAAATTCCAGGAAAAATCAATTTCCAGGCGAAATCAAAGTGTTCCCAACTTATCAGTAAATCTGTATTCTGTATAAAGTACAAAACGATCTCTGTGACTGATGTCCAAACGAAATATCTTTGAAACACATTTGCTTTACGGCACAGCACTGGAAAACTAATGCCAGATTTCTTGATGCTGGAGATATTTTTTTCAGGTAAAACTCTTTTTGAGAGGTTAATTTAAAATCTCTTCATGTTTTTTATCTTGGCATTCAACAGCTAAAAACTGTTACCAACCTCACTTTTGAAGTATTCACAATTGCAGAGTGGAAGTTTGAAGTGTGTTATCAGAGGTACTGCCTTTCAAACACAAGTCCCTGGGCTGTTTAGCTGCTTTCCTGGCACAGCTGCATTACCACGCTATTAATAACAAGATATTGGGAAATATCTTTTATGCTGAGGGGGGCAGAAAAAGAGCATTTTCCACTGCCTTTTAGGAGTCAAGCACCGGAAGAGTGCTAGAAGACCTGAAACCTGGGTAATGTTGCTAACAAGGACCCAGCCATTCCGAGCAAGGGCTGTTATTTTGGTGCCAGTGCCCATCAGAAGGAGTACTTGTTTTCTGTTACACCGCTGTTGCACAAACAATAAGGGAAACTGGGAAAGCAGGAATTTTGCATCCTCTTTTTTCCCCAGATAGTTTATTTTCCAGTCTATCCAAGCAGTCTCCATCTTCACGTAGTGGAACAAAACAGGATACAGGTCTATTTTCCAGGTATTGCTGATGTATTTTGTATCTTTAAAGGTGTGAAATTACCACAAATGTCATTGAGCCTTGGGGCTGACACACAACGTGACTCCAGAGGACAGAAAACTGACTCAGGTTCGGCAGCCCAGCCGAGGCGCCTGCCTGATCAACCAGTCCTGTAGCACAAGATGCTTTGGAAACCTTTCCTTACCCTGACAGGCTGAAACAGAAGAACATTGATCCTATTCCTTACTAAACATCCCGAGTTCTCTAAACCCATCTATATAACCATACTTCAAGGAAATGAAAGATTTTTGCCCTAAAATTCAGAGCAATTAGGATATATTGCGATAACCATTTATTTCAGGTTTTAATTAATATAATCCCGAATCTCTATTTCTACTCTGGAAACTTCTTTGGAATTTTATTTGATGAAGCAAAAGCCTGTCATTTAACTTTGGCATCAAACACTATCGATAGAAGAGTCAAAGAAAAAATGCAGAGAAAGAGAGAAACAATCCTGGAAGGATGAAGCGAGGAGCACAAGGAAGAAATGTGGTTCAAGTAACGGGAAGCAGAGATAATTTAGGAAGCTGCAACGTAGACATCCGTTATTAATCAATGGATATGCTATCTATTTAAAAGTGTATCATTTTGCTTAAAGAGTCAGGACTACATTATCCCCACCGGATACCTTATCTATTTTTTGTCAATTATACTGTAATCACTATACGACGCGATCAAATCACTTTGTTCTAAAAAAAGCCTGCAACTCCTTTTCCCACCCTGTGCTGCTCATGGGTAGTGCTGGCTACGAAGTTTTGTTTTCCCACTTTAGGAAATTACAACTCTTTAATGGAACATCATACAAAACCAAGCTAGAAATGTTGCCATGGCACAAGCTGGTATTGTTTACCAGTGCAGGAGCATGGGAGATTGCAGGAGCGCATCCCACACACCAACAACCACGCGTGTCCTACTGATCCTCATTGGGCAAGCCTGACCCAGCTGCCTAAGTCCAGGAGATGGAGGACAAGCAGCTTCTCGTATTGTCCTCACTGCTGTGCATCTTCTGCACCAGGCTTATTTGCCAGTCTGGAATGAGGCTCTTCCACCAGCTGCTATTTGGACTATCCAGGCAAGGACAACACTTCACAGGAGATCTCAAGTGTTACGGACTCATCACGTGTCTGCATGGACGTAGGCATGTACCAATTGACAAGTATCAGACACTGACGTTCATTTAGTAGCACCGAGCAAACTGCACTAAAGAGAAGGAAAAATGCCACAAAATTGCACAGTAAAGTTTAAAATGCATTGACTTTGCATTAATGCTTTTAAAAGAAGTAATGTCCAATTAAGCAGCGTAAATGTTGGCTGTTAATTATCAATGGAAGTTTTCAAAATCTGGAAAGAACGTAAGGTACTTGTCTTTTTCTTATTAATAAAGATGACATGAGAAAAAGCTGTTTCTACCACAGTATTAGACAGGAAACTGCCATGTACAAAATAAACTATTCAATTAAATTGTCGAGTGTGACAACAATAATCAAGATGTTAAGGCTGAATACTCAGTAATTTCTAGTGAAAGAAGCAGATTATTTTTTACTATACAAATGAAAAATTATTTTACATTCTGCATGAAAACCATGAAGTGGGTACCAGTAAAAAACCCCAAATAATTACATAGTAATCTGTTTAACATCTTCGTTGGTGACATGGACAGAGGGATGGAGTGCACCTTCAGCAAGTTTGCAAACGACACCAAGCTGTGTGGAGCGGTCAACACGCTGGAGGGGCGGGATGCCACGCAGAGGGACCTGGACAGGCTGGAGAAGTGGGTCCATGCAAAGCTCATGAAGTTCAACAAGGCCAAGTGCAGGGTCCTGCATGTGGGTTGGGGCAATGCCAAGCACAACTCCAGGCTGGGGGGAGAATGGATTGAGAGCAGCCCTGAGGAGAAGGCCCTGGGGGTGTTGGTGGGTGAGAAGCTCAACATGAGCCGGCAATGTGCGCTGGCAGCCCAGAAAGCCCCCGGCACCCCGGGCTGCATCCCCAGCAGCGTGGCCAGCAGGGCGAGGGGGGATTGTGCCCCTCTGCTCCTGTGGGGGTTGTGATCCCCTGGGGCAGGTTGCCCCGAGAAGCTGTGGCTGCCCCATCCCTGGAGGTGTTCAAGGCCAGGTTGGATGGGGCTTGGAGCAACCTGGGCTGGGGGGAGGTGTCCCTGCCCAGGGCTGGGGGTGGAACTGGGTGGTCTTTAAGGCCCTTCCAACCTAAACCATTCTGTTTCTGTGGTTCTATGAATCAGATATGGGAAGTAATTAAGTCTGAAGGGAAAGACTTATCTCTTCTCTATATATACGAGTATAACATTGTCTCAAGATTGATTTTTTTGCTAAAGTCAGATTCAGGCTCTGTGACTTACACAGCAATCAATATCAACATTTGTTTTATAAAAGTTTACAGAGAATTTTCTTTCAAAACTATTCAAAGATTACTAATCAACATTTTAATCCCACCAACCTTAATAAGATAACCTAGAAAGTAGTTTCATTTTGTAAAATTCTTATGGGAATAATTAGGTTTCACAGCCTTGCAGTCAAATTAAAAAGCCGCAAGAAAGTACACGGTGAGACTAGACTAGAAACGTGCATAAATCCAGCAGTTCGGCTGGATCCATCTTTTGCAAACTATCACTTTTCTAGATATCTCCATAATAACAACCTTCCTCAAAAACCTCTGAAAGCACAGACAGGCAAGCTTGGACAGTTTTTCCAAAATATTTGTCTTGAAAAAATGGTACTTCTTAAGCTATCAGTAAAGGAAAAAAAAAAAAAATCTGGAAATCACATGAGGAATATCAGCAACCGAATGCTTAAGCATTAGAAAATTGAAACCCCAGAAGCTGTGTAATTTAAACAATATAGGCAGCTTAGATATACACATGTATATAAAAGACATTGCACACTATCTAATAAGTATCACGTCAATTATGAAAAAGGATTCATTTCATAGTCAAGGGTTTTGACCACTGAAGCAACACTGGACGTCATAAATCTTGTCTTTCAACAATTTCTACACCATCCGTCTGTGCTCGCAATAATCCGCACCCGCAGGGGTTTAGTGTTTCATCTTTGTTTTGGCACTAAATGAAGAGAAACCTATTACTGCTTCAATTACCCCAATGCCATGAACATTAGCACAAAGTAACTGTGCAATTAAAAACTTTATGAATTAAAAAAATTATTTGAGAAATACAGTTTTGGGTTGTGGCTTCCATAACCTAATGAATTCAACAGATCTGGGGAAGAGGGTAAATAAGTATTCTGAAATTTTCATGAGACCAACTGTTCCCTAGCACTTTGTTCCCATAACATAGCTTAAAATAAGTATGTGAACCTATGGACTTAACCCACATGCAAACAGATATACCGATTAGAATTGCTGGCATGAAAAATTAGTATTTACATATTTTTAATGCAAAGAGATAAAATATTTGTAAGTATTTTATTTAACTCTGTTAATTTTCTCCTGATTCACCAATAGAAAACAAAAAAACCCTTTCCTCCAAATTTCAGCCCAGCTATATTGTATTCTATCACATAGTGTATATAACAGAATACAAAATTTAACCAATAACAACATTGGGTAGTTTTAGTTATATTGTCTATCCTTAAAACAGAAATTACTTCAATATAACATTACAAATGTGGCAAAGTCAAGGCCTGAAAATCAGGAATTGTTTCAGCCTCTGTCCAACCTTCTCATGCATATGCGATAGAAAGGTTTAACACATATATGCTTAATAGTTTGAACCATGCTTGATATGCATGGTCAGAAAATGTTGGTGCCATGAGAACAGAGGTTGTGAAGCTGTTACATCACCACAACTCTCAATCTTCCCTCCCTCCCACCAGATCTACACTGGAATACACACGCACTTGCAACCCACGCAGTGGCCATCGTGTCTGTAATCATAGATAATCGCAGCCAGGTTATCAGGGCTTTTAAAAAAAAAAAAAAAATCGTTAAACCAAGGTAAATCGTTTGTTTCCTGGATTATCTAGATCATTGGCACCTCCGCTTGAATAAAATAACTGACACAAACCACTGTCATCTAGTTGATGACATCTGTCAACCAGATTAGTGTACACATTAGAGTTAAATGTGACCACATCAAGTGATGACACTGCTAAACTCACATGGGTTTCTAGGAAAACAGGAAGAGAAAAGGAACTGACACAGTTAAAAGGGCCAATTGAAAAGCAAGCAATAAAATTTAAGACTCAGTTCTGTAGGTTATGAATATAGATGTTCCCTTTTTGACATGTTGAATATATGATTGAAGTTAAAAACAATATTGTTGCCATCGACGCAACGTATCGTTGAACAGAATGCTTTTACAAGAAGACTGCATCATAAAGCTTACAGAATTGGATCAAGGCATAAATGCAAAAAAAAAAACCAACCTTAAATACGAAACTTCTTTTCCCTGCCTTTTTTACAATATATGCTTAGATTTTATTCTTCCAAAGCCAACCTCATTTGCAAATGCAGAAGCTGAGACATACTAAAAAGTTATTATGGAGTTGAATCAAAATAATTGTTTAAGTTCTCTATTTCACGGCACTTTTTGCAGTACCCTTCTAAGGTCTCTGACAACCCCAGCTCGAAATACATCGATGGAGAACAACTCTAGAGGTGGTCTGTTCTACTGAGGGCCTTCCCCAAAGCCACCGCAAAAGGTCTCCTCCTGTTCACAGGATGTGTGACACTGCTGAGGAACGGCACCAACAGACTCATCCCTTCTCCTCTGGCCTGAACGTATGTCTGTCGTGAGTGCTTCACTCATTGCTGTTGATGGGAATCAAAATCCCTTACTGCCAGCAAGACCAACATCCATTCCGCGATAAAGCCCCTGCCTTTATACGGCACTGAGTGTGCCTCCAGCTCTGTTCACTGGAACTCAGAGTCGAATGAAGACTGTAAAAACGGGTAAGAGATCAGACCGCATCAGCAGACGACACTTCACGCTGCTCAGCTGCTCCTCTCCCGAGCCCCGGCAGCGCCCCGCCGTGCCCAACAGAGCCCCGGGGGGACACGAGAGAGTGCGGGGACGCACCGCTTTACCCGGCGGTACTTGGGTCAGTCATACTCTCGGGCAGATATGACTGCAGTATCAGAGGGTTTCTACTTGCAAAGCTTCACCCCCGGTGCATTCCACAGCGTGTTTACGGAGGGAAGGGGCATGCCATGGTGCAATAACCTGGTGTTACGCTTTGAGAGACCCATAACGATTTGTTGTCGTTTAGACAGTCATTCTATCACCCGATGACCCCTCCCCACCTGGGAAGGGGAATCGGGGAAAAAGCAAGGAAACCCGGGAGCTGAGGTATAAACAGATTTAATAGAATAAGATTAGATGCTTAACATCTGAGATAATTAACAGCACTAAAGAACCGATATTGATCCCGACACCAATACAGAATATGCAAAGATTATACTCAGCCCATTCTATCCATAGGAAGCTGTGCACTCCCGCAGTGGACAGCAAATGTGGGACACTGCGAGCGCTACAGCTTCAGGGGGAGGGGAAGGCCTCAGGAGTCCGGCACCGGGGCACGAAGTTCTCAGGATGGTAGCCATCAAGGGAGAGAGAGAGCTTCGCAGCAAACTTTCTAATTTATAGTTAATGTGACGTTGATGGTATGAAATGCCATGGAGCGTGTCCAGAGGAGAGCCACGAGGATGATCCGAGGGCTGGAGCACCTCTC
>NW_009650176.1:1569072-1574789 GCF_000708025.1 Charadrius vociferus
CCATCCCTGGAGGTGTTCAAGGCCAGGCTGGAGGTGGCCTTGGGCAACCTGGGCTGGTGGGAGGTGTCCCTGCCCAGGGCAGGGGGGTTGGAACTCAATGATCTTCAAGGTCCTTTCCAACCTAAACCATTCTATGATTCTATGAAATAATCCTGTCAGCCAGCTTGGGTCAAGTGCCCGGGTCTGGCTCCTCCTCATCCCCACATCTGGCAAGCTCGAAAACACTGAGACCTTGAGACTCACACACCACAGCTGGCTGTAAAGTAAGTATTTTCACAAATTCAGACACTGGAGTCTTCTAAAAGTGCAGTTTTCCCAAGTATTAGAATAGAAATTAGTCCTGTGTCGCTCAAACCAGGACACCTGGGAAAGTCATAAAACCAGGGGAAGGCGTAACGTAGCTGGGAAAGCCATAGCCAGTGGCAGCAACCGCTGTGGCCAAACGCTGTGAGACCAGAGAGTGAAGTATTTAAAACGCTTTCCTGCCCTTGTCCTGCAGCGGCAGTAGTCGGTCGGTCGGTATGACGAGAACCCCTGAATTGCGTGTGATTCGGAGTATGAGGGTGCGAAGCTAACGCACCGAACAATACAGAAAAATCGGTCTGTGTCAGGTGAGGCACAGGAACTAACAGTCGATTGCTAATCCACTAACATTGTCGATTAATTGTTGGACCTATAACATGTTTGATGCAGTGCTGCGGCTTCCCAGCACTCCTTTTAGACTGTAAGGTTCCTTCTCCGTGCCAGAGGACTTGTCGTCCAAATATACTGCCTAATTCCTCACGAGAAAAGACCGAAGACAAAGTGGTTCGCAGAGTATAACGCACTCTTCTTGGAGAGTTCAGACACAGTAATATGTAAGGCACTTCTACCTGTGCCCACGAGGGACTGCAGTAAGTCCTATTTAATTCGACTAATGCATTATACAAGTTCCATTACTTCATATAGAACAGCTTGAAATAGTTTGGGTTCTGCTGTGTTTAATGCACTTTGCTATCAGTGCAGAATTATTTTTTTACATAAGTGAGAAATCGAGTACTCTACCATTTGTTTCATGCAAGCACAATTTTTTTCAGTTGAATTTGATTTTACTACATAGCATCTTCTTCACATCTCAGTCCCAGTGTTCTCAGATCCAGAACAGTTAAAAACTGGTGAAACGCATCCCTTTCATTCTTCTATTTGTCTTATGCAACACATAGCATGACACATTGTTAAAGCCAGGGCATTTCAAATATCTATAGAAATGACACAAATCGTTTGCCAAAATTCACATTATTTTTTTCTACTTCGCCAAATCACCATTTCCAAACAAATCATCATAGAATATCCCCTCCAGAGCAAGCACTGCACAGCTACTAGGCTAACATACAAAAAGAAACAGATTGCAGCTGTCTGACCATGGCTAAGAAAAGGAGCATTTAGGATACTTCTTACGCATTGATTTATTCCCCTGAAACTCAAACTCTTCACATTTAAAGTTTTTAAATTTTAATCTGAGGGTTTAGGCTATAGAGTCATACATGTCTATAGCATGGCAGCAAGTAAGTTGGTTTTCTTTCCACCAACATTTCTAAATCCAAGTCTTAAGGCGCTAGTAAAATTCAAGTTCAAAAAATTAAAACCCCAAACCCACCACGCGCCAATCCCGAAGAGCTAACATATTGCTAAACAAGATGTGCTACTTGGCTCAGTAAGTGAGATTTGCTCTCCCTCTAGAGTTGTAGCTGCATGCGCTGTAGCCTGGAACAGTTCGCCAGTCAAGTTATTCTGCTACTGCTGCTCGTTGCTGTTCTTATTCATTCAAAAAAAGGTACTGACCTTGAAAATAAGTCTTTACATCAAATCCTATCACAAACATTCTATCCAGCCTTGACCACCAGTCTAAACTCCTCTCAGATACATCATAACACTTTTATATAATAGCTGCAAGCAAACTACTTACAGAAGTTCTTATTTATATTGTCTCAGTATTCAACATCTTCAGGTGCATCTTTCCCTTCACTTTTGGCACTGTGGTATAATCAAGAAGATTCACCCTGAACAGTCTAATAAAACCCTGCGCTGCTGTGAAAAAAATACCTGGATCAGCCTTTTGAACAACACGAGAATAAAAAGCATTTGCTTCGTGCTTATTCAAATATATAATGTGGAAGCAGATTACAAAAAAAATCTCCAAGAAGAACAGATCTCCGGTAACAGACATCTGCTCTTTGTGCCGAGCAGAAAAGCCGGCTCCTCTCAGCCATCAGGAAATGGGAGCTAACCTTTGAGTTCACGAAGCCGACAGCCACGCACTGCCCCGATCCTGGCAGTGGCGAAATGTCAAGGATAATCTCATTTCCATTTTGATGAATAATGCACAGAGAGACAAACACTTCTGCGTGTGCATATACAGGAGTTCGGCCATGAGATCTCAGTGGGTTGTGTGGAGATGCGACAAAAAGAGATGACTTGAGTGCCGAGGACCCTGACACCTTTGAACGCTAGTTATTTTATCTCCCCTTTTGTTAGAAGATAAGGGGCTGAAATAACTAATGTGAGGACATACCCATTTGATTTTCCTGTCCTTGCCACTTTATTGCCCCTCCAGCGACGGAGGGGAGATGCGGTGTTGCAGGGCAGCGCATCGGCCGTGGTGATGCCGGAGATGCGGTGCTGGAGGCACCGGTCCTGCCGAGCTCCAGCCCAGCCCCGCGGGGAGCCTTCGCTCCAGACCCCCCCTCAGCCTGGCACTAAGAGCAAGAATAGATCCTCCCTGTCCCAAAAGGGGCATGTATAAATAACAAAACACAGCACGTCTTCTGAAGGCCAAACATTCATTTGCATGCAGGAACTCAAGCTGGCAGTCCTCACAGAAGCTCCCGGCTAGGTCGTGTTTTGGCTTTCACAATTATATACTGGGGAAAAAAAAAACCCAACCAAAAAAAAAAAAACCCAGAAAAATAAAAAAAAGCCCTATGGAGCCAATATACCTAAGAAGAGGTATCATGCCTATTTCTCGGTGTCTAGTGTACAGGTAAAAAGGCACGTGAAGCCAAGAAAAACAGCCAGAGCTGTGCTTTCCTGTCTCTGTTTTTCCTTTGTTGGTACCTATTCTGCTCAATCTGAGAGGGAAGGGGCAGCAGCAGTCCAGGGACAGTTATAACTCATGTTCTGGTGTGGAGACCAGGCTTTCAAAGTTTGGGGGTTTTTAAACCTTAAAAAGACTTACATACAGACCCATATCTTTTAATATAAAGGATAATTTTAGGTGCGTCAGAAGGAAACACAGAAGAAACTCCTCTTTCCTTATGGAGTTTCTTGGTGTCGGTGGAGGTTACAGCTGCACAGGGACATGTGCTGACTCCCCGAGGCAAACAGCACCGAGCTCTGGTGGCAAAGCCCCTCCAGCTCTGCCCCTCGGCCGAGCAAGGCTCCCTGTCCCCCGTGCGACCGTAACTAACGTCCACCAGAAACAGTGGCCACCGCTGCAAAGACCAGACCAATAAACTTCTGTTGTTACCTTTTCATATATTCTCGTTTCTGTGAACTTCTACTACTACAGAAACCAGCGTGGTGGTTGTGATTGGTTGCTCCTCTGAAGGACACTTCATCATAGGGTAGATGGTTGGACTCGATGATCCCGAGGGTCTCTTCCAATCTAGACAATTCTATGATTCTATGATCACAGCCTGTTGTACAGGGTTGACTGCCAAGATCTATAGGATTTTCTTTATTTGATCAATCATCAAGATTTGATCAAATTATCTCTTCAAGTTGTTTATTCTTCATTGCACACAACATAAAGTTTGCTTCAAATATCCCCCTATCCATTGGAGTCGCAATTAGATATGAAATCAAATACCCAACTCATATATAATGCAAAGACAGCGCGGGCACATGGTGAGTCTTAATAAGCCCATCTTTCTTAATCTGGCAGACTCTAAATGCAGCAAACTGCGTGCAAACTGTTGCGAATGGGCAAGTATATTTCTATCTAGTGTATTAAGACTTGTTTACAAAACATCTGTGAAGACGTTCAGAGTTTTGCAGTTTTTCATCCCATGCTTAATGTTGCTTTTTTGAAATGAGCTGTACTGCATCAGTCATTATGGGGTCTTTACTTAAACAAAACTCCTTTGATAATATAATTATAAATTCATAGTGCGGAGCTCATTGAACTTGATGGTTTTGGACAAAACTTTGTAACCAAGTGAAATACTGACTACAAAACCAAGTGGCACCAAATTATTTCCTTTGACTTCTTTACATCAAGGGGAATTCTGCCTACAAATGCAGAGCCTTAAATCTGTTTTTCTAACAATACGCTCTGGATTTAAAAGGCTTATATTAAGTCCTATTAGTAATGCATTGCTATACAATCAGGGCAAATTTGACTGAATTCTTCTTACATTGGGAACTGGATGTAGAAAGCATTTTGCTTATCTGATTATCTTAGCACGCGTTCAGTCAGATGGGATTTGGTCTTCCACAAAACACACTCAGTATTATTTTTCTGCTTTCTTTTTTCGGTCTCATGTCTCTTTCCCAAGTAAACTGACAGTATAAATCAAAATAAAAGTCTTTTTGCTTCAAGGGAGCAATCTGCGAGCAAGGCAGGACTGCTACAGGGCACATTTACATTCGTTAAAAGTCCCTCAAACTGCCTAGAAAAGTTCACAGTCAGAATCTGCTGAGACTAAAACGCATGCAGATTTCTGGGAGGTGGGTTAATAGGAACGGCTACGTCTGCGCGGTCACTCACTGAGCACACAGCAGCACTTCAACACACCTTACACGCACACAGTAGATGTCTGAACGCACCCTGGGGCTCCCTGCTAAGGAGGACAACCAGCACAACATCCGACACGAGTAAAGAAACAGATGGTTTCAGATGAGATTGGGCATGCGGCGTCACTGTCGGCTTTGACTAGCCAACCTGACCGCACACCCGGACGGACCAGCAGCTTTCCCGTACCACCTCGCACTGCCAGGCAGCTGCTAACGGACAAGAAGTGTTGTTTGACCACCATCGGCTACCCCCCGCTGAATTCTGGTTGATAATCAGGGAGTGTGCGCTGCCCTGGCCAAAAGCACGGTCTCAAGATCTACTAAGCTTTAGATCTCAAACCGTTCCTCCTCATCCCATGGCTCCCCTCCCTGATGCAGAGTCCCTCCCCAGCTCTCCTGGAGCCCCTTTAGGCACTGGAAGGGGCTCTGAGCTCTCCCCTTTTTGGCCTTCTCTTCTCCAGGCTGAACCCCCCCACCTCTCCCAGCCTGTCCTCCCAGCAGAGGGGCTCCAGCCCTCCCAGCATCTCCGGGGCCTCCTCTGGCCCCGCTCCAACAGCTCCGTCTCCTTCTGCTGGTGGGACCCCCCGAGCTGGAGGCAGCACTGCAGGGGGGTCTCCCCAGAGCAGAGCGCAGCAGAGGGGCACAATCCCCCCTCGCCCTGCTGGCCACGCTGCTGGGGATGCAGCCCGGGATGCGGGGGGCTCGCTGGGCTGCCAGCGCACATTGCCGGCTCGTGTTAAGCTTCTCATCAACAAACACCCCCAAGTCCTTCTCCTCAGGGCTGCTCTCCAGCCATTCTCTGCCCAGCCTGGGTTTGTGTTTGGGGTTGCTCCGACTTCGCAGATCCTGGGCACAGGCCACTTCAGTCCAGCCCAGGTAGTCTCATTAGATGACTCTGGTGATCCTCACTCAGCCAAGGTCCCTCAGTCCCAGCTTTTCCCCAG
>NW_009650176.1:1574835-1611857 GCF_000708025.1 Charadrius vociferus
CAAAACCCTCGCGGAGGTGTCCTTGGCTGTTAGAGACACCCGAGGTCCCAGCAATCCGGAGTTGTGGCTATTGTGCTCAACAACCCAGGTAAACACATCCTTCATTACTCTAACTCTTACCTTAGGCCTCCACAGAACTTTTTTGGCAATGAGTTTTGCATTGCATTTTATGTCAAAAAGTTCTTGTATGTTGTCTGATCTGAAGCCAAATGCGACAATAACAGAGAGGCTGAACGTGATGGAGGATGCAACCGCTGCTGCCGGTGTTCATACCACCACACGCTCACTTCTCCCCTCTGGCTCCCGGCCAGCTCCTAATGAGCTGGTTTTTTTTGGAGAAGCACTCTGGTACCACACACTGGAAAGCAGCATGAAACTCTACGATAATTAATATTTAGAATACATTCTCTTTTAAACGCACGGATGTAAGAACACGGTAGAAACAAAAATCTATTGAAGCCGTTTGACAAATGCTGGAAGACACCGTCAGAGTTACCCAAATTACTCAGGCAGCCACTGGTAAAGCCATGAAAAAGCCTAAATACACTGCTGGAGATAATGTCATATTCACTAGGTGAATTACTAAGTCACAGGAAAGGGACACGAGCTTACATTATCCTGCTTGAGTTCCTTACTGCGTCTTTGCGGGAGTATTCTAGGCAGAAGCACAGAACTACCTTTTGTAAGGAAGGTCTTAAGTAATCCATTTACTTATAGAGGGTGAAAAGCTCTTCATTTGTAAGACAGGCATAGATCTAATGACGGAATGGATTTTCATCAGAAGTTTCTAAAGATTTCTAAAAGGCTTTGAGCATTAACAAGAATTTGAAATAAGCTTGGAATTTTGCCGAGCGTTTTTAGCTGATTTCTCTCCCCTTCCCCTGTCCCAGGCACAAAATGGTAATCAGAGCATATTACTCTCCCTCTGGAAAATGTATGTTATTATGGGAGAGTCTGTGAATAAGGAGTTCAACGCATCTCTATTTCATGTAAGTCATCTTCTAAAAATACAGCAAGTGGTAGAACAATAAAAGAGACGGTGCCCAACCAATACCAAAACGAAGATTTGATTTAGCAATAACTAATGTGGTACTGCAGTGACCTTTAGAACTATCCTGCCAAGAACTTTTTATATATAAAGAGAGAAAAAGTGGAGCTCATAAGGACAGTAAAGAGAAACATTATGTTGGCAAGTCCCTATAGCAGTAATCAAGACAATATAGATGTTCATCTGAAGGAAGGGCAATTTGGCTTAACATTATTGAAGACCCTCCATTTTCTAACATCCTAAAAGCTTTTCTAACTAAAAAAGGCTCTTAAACTGTCATGTGCTGGATATAAAGCATCTCAATCAGAACCACTAATCTCTCATGAAAGAATCTCTTTGGTAAAAGGGTCTCTCAGGACTGCTTCTAAAAACGTAATGATTCAATTTTTTTGTATCTTTTTTAATGAAGCCATATCAAGAACACATAAAAATTATACCACCTGTGGAATATCTTTCCGTATTTTTGATGAATTAAGGCCTTATTCAGATCTGAAAGCATCCAGCGTTCTGGTGTTTCCACAAGCTCTTTTGTGCAGTTATTTATGGGGCGCCTAATTACAGCATCCTGCAAACTCAGCTTTCATCCCTGAGGTTACAAAATAAACTTTTAAATAAACAGTTTGCTTTTTTTTTTTTAATACAGGAATTTGAAACTGTGACAAAAAAATCAAGAGAATAAAAGATAAATTTATCTTTCCGAACATATTTTCATTACTCATAAATTTTCCTCAAAGTATTAGGGAAGCAAAGAAGGGCTCTGCTTAATCCAGTGTGCAGTATTAATCCAGTTACATAACGAAATAAAGACTAAAGGTGCATTTGATCCCCGGGTCATATTGGATCTGCCAGACCCGTCACTAGCAGAAGGGCAGCGGGGCGGTGGGAGAGGCTGCTCGGAGGGGCTGTGCAGGTTCCCCACCTGGAGCCGACCCTGCTTTGGGCAGGCGGTTGGGGGAGAGGCTCCACATTCTCTTTCAATGATGAGAAACTTAATCTCACGAAGAAATGAAATGGAAAAAAATAGTCAATAACAGGAGACTTCAGAAGAACCATCAAGTGAAATGTTAGTTTTACAAAACCATTGGTTTTATTTAGACTAACAGTACATTTTTTCTAAAAAACAAATGCTTGGAGAAATTTATGGAATCATGGAATTGTCTAGGCTGGAAGGGACCTTTAAGATCATCAAGTCCAACCATCGACCCAACACCGCCAACCCCACCACTAACCCACGTCCCTCAGCACCACGTCTGCCCGTCTGTTAAATCCCTCCAGCGATGGTGACTCCACCCCTTCCCCGGGCAGCCTGTGCCAGTGCTCCACAACACTTTGGGTGAAGAACTTCTTCCTGATATCCAGTCTAAACCTCTCCTGGTGCTACTTGAGGCTGTTTCCTCTTGTTCCATCACCTGTTCCTTGGGAGAAGAGACCGACCCCCCCTCGCTACCCCCTCCTATCAGGGAGCTGTAGGGAGCGAGAAGGTCTCCCCTCAGCCACCTCTTCTCCAGGCTGAACACCCCCAGGGCCCTCAGCCGCTCCTCACAGGACGTGTGCTCCAGACCCTTTGTATCAAAACAACAAACCTCATCTTCATTTTCAACATCTTTATGTATGAATTTTCTTGAAAGCTCTCTCCTGGAATAAAATTTTTAGAAGTGGGGAAAAAGTTTAGGTCACTCAAAACGCAGAGCTGTAATGTTAGCTATTTTGATTTTCCACCAGTAGCATAATTAAGCATTTTCACAGTTGTTAAACCAATGCAGCATGTGAATTATCATGCTACCCTGATCAGAACATGGTCAGCAATTATATTCTTTAACAGCAGAGCGGTCCTGAAACAAAATGTACAGAAAACTTCAAAATAAAACCTGAGGATTGCATAGCTAAAGAAGAGAATGAAAAGAGAGGTGTAAAGAAAGCGTTTTGTTGATTGTCACCTGCTTCTGAAATTCATAATACATTTGACCTGATAGAATATGCATACTAAAATTATCTTAAGATGATTAAAAAAAAACCCCAATAAACTAAAAAGCAAAACAAAACAAAACAAAAACAAACTAAAAACCAAAAAACCAAAATGCCAGTTATAAGAGGAAACACTGAATATGCTACAACAGCTAATAAAAAGTCGTTCAAGTGGCTTTAACGCTGAATTGAATGATTACATACATTCACTAATGAACTGAGGAATATACACATTAAATCCGATTCTCACCAATAGATTTAAGAAAAGCTTCTGTGGAGGAAGCTTCCCGGAGTGCCAGGCTCGCTGCTTTCCCACAGACCATGAAACCGCACTGAACGCACCCTGAACTACATTAATTTAATGGGATTTCTCCAGGAAAAGAACGCGGCATAGAACATGACAAGTTCAAATTACCGCCGCGCAAACCAGACCACTGAGCAAGAGGTATACGAGACTTTCTGTAACATCCTACTTGGGAACTACAGTTCAAAGCAATTCTAATTTAAATGAAGGAAAAGAAAACAATCCCAAAGTTGAGAAAGGGCAGGGTGAACCTGTGACACCTGATAATGCACCGCCAAATTAAAACGAGGATCAAAGCAAATTTCTCTAACAGTGGGATACGGTTATGAAGACTATTCATTCTGGCTCTGATTTTTTAAATGACTGTGCTCTGAATATACCGTTCGTTAAAAGGATAATCGTGCAACCTCATCCTACAGTCATCATCCAACACAGACGGTTCCAGCTGCACCTTTTAGAAATATCTGATCGCTGTCGCATTTTCAGATATTTACATAATGGTGATTTAAAACGTGAGAATCACAGAGGGCAAACATGGGGTTAGTGTTCAGCAGCCTCCTAATGATAGTCCGGGAACAGCACACACACGTGCGTGTATAAATGCCACGCGATGATTGCACACGCAGCACGGACGTATCGAACGCGGTACACACCTGCTGCTGCAGACAGGCTGCCAGAACAATCATTTTACTATAAACTAATTTTTTTTACCCAAAATAAAAGGCTACTATTGGAGAATAAGCACAGCGTACAACCATTCTTATCTTCTCTCTTTCTTTTTCTTTTGAGGCAGGAAGCAATTAGCGCAGCTAAGAGTCGCGTTAGTCTCCGCAGTAGATTTGGGTATCAGTGAAATAAATACTTAATCACACAAATCTCGTACATGTGTGAGCTAATATATGATATTTAGTATAAGACAGGGTACATCAGCTCTGGTAAGGGACTAATGAATGCAAATGCCTGCGTACTGCAAATATCTCTGTGGTGTTAACGTGTGGGGCGCAATACCCCCAACAAGGCTTTAATGCCTTGGGAAGGCGCTTGATGCTGAAGCAGCTTTCTTGCATAGATTAAAGAAGTCAAACTATATTTTTCAAGATTAACGATAACACTGTGCAACCGGTGATGATGTAAGGCTGGAGTGCTGCAAGCCTAATGTTTACTGACTGAATAAGGTTTTTAAAAGGCAGAAAGGTACATCATTTCAGCTGACGAAGACTGAAAACGTGGAACCAAACGGAGCAGTTTTCATGGTTCAGGGAGCCGTCCAAATTAAAGACCCACAGTTTAGCTCCCTCCTCTTCCTTCTGACCGCTGTGAACCCCCGTAAGGGTTGTCCCTGAAAGGCAGGTGGGTAGGGGGCTGTTTTGCAAATGACACCGAGGGCGGTTTGTCCCTTACATCTTCTAAAATAGGGCCGCCTCCTGATTTATGAGCTGGAGCCTCCCTGGAGGTGAAAGCACATCGCGTCCGTACAGCAGCGTTGGAACTCAAAGGCATCGGCCCACCTCACCGTCCCTGTGACGGATTTGGGCTCCCGGGATGGAGCAGAGACCCAGAATACACAGGGCGTCATGAAGAGGATCTCAGGTAGGGGCACAGAGATAATTCTGCCAAAGCTGCCTGCGTGCAGACTGCTGAGACGGTCAATTAGCTCTACAGAGGAATGGACTTGATAGCTAATTAAGTTACCCGAGGGGTCAGACCATTAGCGCTTCGTACTGTACTTCACAGGCTGCCCAGAGAAATGAATCCTGATTCCTGACTATTTAGGCAGAGCTTAAAAGAAAATAAAGTGTGCCACAGTACTAATTAGGTGAGCATGAAGAGCTCTGCAGCACGAAGCCCGTGTGAGAGTGGGGGATTTGGTTTTGCACCGTTTTTTTTTCAGCTGGCAGAAGTGACACATCGATTTACAAATTAGTTCTTCACCCACCTATAAGAAAAATAAATGAAGAGTTGGAAAAGAGTATCCGCTTTGAAAATTTCTGGTATTTGTTCCTTTGCCTCATCTTGTACCGCCTGCTGAAAAGCGCGTGAGGCAGCGAGGTCAGACCTCCTGCCATGGACACACCAACCAAGCAGCAAGAAATGGTCACGCATGCGGAAAAAAAAACAAGGCAAGAAATAATAAAGGAAGGTTCTACATTCTACTTATATCTGTATTTCTTTACACCACCTAAGAAGTACTTGTCCTGTGAAGGCCAAGCCTGTTTGTTTCGGTTGTCACCTGCCTCCGGGTATAAAGGGACCATCGCAGAGGAAACAGCGAAGACCGGAGGAACCTGCCCAGGGGCGGCAATGGCAACGCCAGGTCTCAGCTCTCAGGACAGGACCTCGGGGATGGTGAGGAGCAACCCCTGGGCTCTGTTTTGGACAGCAGATGAAAAGCATACCTTAAGTTTGCTCTGGAGAACCCAAGACCATAGCAACGGACCTACAGGGATGTCACTTACCCCAGCTGGTGACAACAAACTCCTCATCAGATCTCTGCAGAAACACTCCCCGTGCCCAGAAAACTACGTTCAATAGTAACTATTTTCCAGTGACACCAACATGAGCAACCCGACCACAGGCTCTTTTAGCAAGGAAAAATTTCTGTGCTGGAAAAAAGCCCTCTGAATATATCTACCCCGCTTCCATGGGCATCCGCTCCCTGCCAGTCCCAGCACCAGACCTAAGTGACCCCTTACTGCCCGCTACAAACCCACAGCTCAGAGAAAAGAGAGTGGGTGCAAGTCCCTCCTCTTGCATCTTGGGTCATTTTATCCAGTGTATGAAAGTACCTTAGTAGAGAAAGTCTAGCAAATAGTGCCTAGACATGCTGTATAAAAGCTGAAGCCATAAAATCTTTGCTTAGGGGAAGCTCTTGTTTCAGATATACCCACGAAATTCACCTGCTTCATGTTCTAATGACAAATAAGAAAAATTGTTGACTTGCTACTTGCAAAAACATACATCTCCACATTTGCGGATAGCTTCACTCACTGAAAACACGGCGTTCTGTGTCCTTACCACTCCAATATTTAAAGCCTAAAATATTTCTGTTCATTTCCATATAGTGGGTAGCTTAATGAACTTCATTTGACATAGGAATACTAGATGTCGGGAAGGGGAACAAAACCTCCCAAAAGCAAACAAAAAAAAATATTTCTCAAACTTTAGTTTAATCGGCAAGGTAAAATTCTGGATATGGCCTTGTTGATATCACTTGGAAATAATGAATTTTGACATCAAAATGGGAAGATTAATTTCCTAACCTAAAAATACATGGCACCCAACATAAATAATTGAGTAAAACAAGGCCCATTAAAAATGCAAACAAAAAAAAAAAAAGGAACCCTGAGAATCAGAAAAATGTGTGCCCAGAATACAAAAAATATTTTCTGTGTTATCATTACATGCTTCCCTTTAACGGAAAAAAATACTTTGATTAAGCTTTCATTAAAGTGGAATCCAATGAAGAACCAAAACATAGCGCATGAATCAAGGAGCAACTGGCACCCAGAACATGTTCTTGGTCGCCACCGGCACAGAGAGGGGCTTTGGCCCTTTGCTCCTTCTGAAAACTCCCTGTACAAGGGACGAGTGCACGGTGACACCCCCCGTGACCTAAGTCTATCCAAGCGCATCACACAGGAGAGCTGTACTGGGCACTAGGTGATGCGAAGGCACTTCATTATAGGCAAATATTTTTGGATCTACTCAGGGAGTAGGGGCGAGCTGTGTTGGAGTCTGCATTCAGGAATTGGGTTTTCCCAGCGAAAACATCCTCCAAGTCTCCACCTAAAGTCTCCTTTACCACCGGGGAAAGCAAAAAAACCGGCACCAGCAGAGCCAGACCTCGCAGATGGGCGGCTGCCCAGCCCTCAAGGCTGATTGCGCTAAAATAGCATCGGCAATATTAACAGAAACGTTAACAGATCCGCTCTGCGCCCGCTGCTGTCGCCTCGGGCTGCACCAGACCAGCTGTCCTCACGGCCGCGGTCCGACGGGATCACGGGGGGGGGGGGTGTGACCCCAAGTGACAGCCCTGTGCCCCCACCCCTGCACCGGCAAAGGGAGGGAGGGAAGCCCCAGCCAGCCCCAGCCTCCGCCAGGATTCATTTCTCTACGTGTTTTTGTTATTGTGTCAGTCTTTCACATCAGCCAGAGACTAAAAGGAGAAAATTTTATATATACATATGTAAAATAAATATATCCCCCACAACTTAATTATATATATATAATATATAAATCGCAGGATTTTTAAATTCACTCACAGCTGAACAAGGGAGGAGGGAGAAACTCCTAAAGAGTCCCAACTAGCAGTACTCACTGTTCCGCACTTTAGAGGAAACCAGTAAATTACGAAGCGGCACGAGCAAAGCTTTTAATGCTGAATTTCCAAAGCAATTTGTAACCATTAAGCAAATGTTTCAGCTCACAGGCAAGGCAAACGTCACTATGCGTCTTCAATGAAGAGTTAAATTCAAGTAAAGAAGAGAAATTAAACTTTTCCATTGTTATGCAAGTAATTTAAATCATCTGAAACAGAACATACAAACCCCAATCCCTAGTCTTCTACCTTAAAAAGGGAGCTTACACCCTGCCTATAATTGTTTTTGCTTTAGCATTAGCATTATTTTATTTAGCAAGTGAAGAAGAGTCACAGTCTGAAATATCAGCATCATTCCAGAAACCCATTTATGAGAAGCAATTACTTCAGGTTATTGATTTGAAGCTTCAAGGGAGATGTATCAAGTTTGTTTTCAGATTAAAAAAAAAAGAAAAAAAAAGAAAAAAAAAGGGGGAAATAGTTGTGTTAGACACAGTATTTCATATTAATGCTAATAAAGTTGTTGGAGGGTTTTTTCTACCGCTGTGTTGTGCAGAAGTGTAAGTAGCAGAATGGTGCTGCCCCCCAAGGTGTGTGCGCTTGGCTCTCCAAACCACACGCAACGGAAAGCCTGAGGTTCCTGCGGACCTAGAAACAACCTGAATTTGCATACATAGTTAATGAAAAGCAAAGAAAAAGTGTTAGGAGCAGCACCCACTCTTTCTATAAGAAAATTCACGTTGATCCAATATTAAACTCGAGATGAAAAATTGCAGAGAGCTCTATGGGGGAACCGGGGCGTTACCTTTAGTTGTGTTGCAGTAGAGTAAGACACACCCACACTCTTTTTAGGGTCTTTCAGATCAAGAATCTACAGTTTTCTGAGCACAGGACCTACCTGGAGTCCAAGTCCAAGAAGCAAGGAGCTGGGATGTGCAAGCACGTCTCTGCTGGAGCTTCACCCACGCCAGTCCTTCGCTCCTCGCCTCGCTGGCACCACCGCTGGGAGGATAAAATGTGGTTTTATCCTGCCTTTTGGGAGGGTAAAATGTGGTTTTTCCATTTGGGGGCCTTTGTCCAGGATCATTTCCAGAGATCGCCGTTACCCGAAGAAGGCGGGTGTAGGTGTCCATCCTCCCTGTGCAGAGGAACCTCGCAGTGGCTGTGGGACAGCCTCGCTCCCTCCGGATTTACCTGCTGATTTACACTGCTGTAGCGATGACTCCTCAGCAGCGAGACGCAGACACCTTAACTGCAGGGCCTGTGTTTGGTGAACTTCCAGCAATACTAGTAGGAAGGAAAAAAAAAAAAAAAAAAAAAAAAAAAAAAAGAAAAGGTGGTTGAGTCCCCATCCCTGGATGTGTTTAAGAGCCGTTTAGATGTGGTGTTGGGGGATATGGTGTAGGGGAGAACTCTGTAGAGTAGGGTAGATGGTTGGACTCGATGATCCCAAGGGTCTCTTCCAACCTAGACAATTCTATGATTCCATGAAAAAAGAGCTGAGTTTTGAAAGTTTTTAAATAAGGGTTGTTGCGGGAGGGATGTGCCCGAATGGATTTGCCATCCGGCTAAAGCTGGTCTCCGAATAACTCCCTGCCAGACCAAGTTCTGGAACAAATTATTTTTACCTGAGAACCACCACATTGAAATTCAAAGGTAAGGTACGCTCTCAAAAGCCATGGATAACCACAAGAGGAAAAATTCTGAGCGGTAAAGAACAACTCTCCATACCAGAGATACACACAAGTCTCTTCCCGTAAAGAAAAAGGGAGGAACAAGGTGGAGACCCTCCATGCCGTCCCTGCGCCGGCAACCCCACAGCAGTCCCCAGGGCTGGCAGGGGGTTCGGTCACCTGAAAGACACTTCCAGCATCTCCATCCACTCTCTCTGTGTGGATTGTTGCCCTCGCGATAGACCATGCAGCCTGGCGTGCGGTAGGTCATGCACTGTAGCACCAGTAATGGTTTAAGTGTAGATTACTATTGAAAATAACCAAGTTACACCTAAGACCCGATGGGAAAGGCTGGCGTGCTCAAGCATCATTGCAGGTGTGCGGAGGGTGGAGAAATCTGGGTCCCTCAGACTATACTTCACATTTGAATCCATTCAACCGCCCTGGAATAAAGGTGGAAAATCCAAAAAGCCTCTTTCAAAACACATAGATTTCAGGTTAGGCTACATATGAATTTCATAGCAGAAATATAGAGTTTTTCATTGAGGCATGCAAAAAAAAAAAAAAAAAAGCATTAGTTTGTTTAATAAGTGGCCTTTTATCATCTGAATTTTGAATGAACTTTAGACCAGCTTCATTATGTTCTCGGTATAGTTTTATTTGTAGCAATGCTTCTTCCAACAGTCGAACAGGAGGGTCAACATTGAGAAAAATGAATTTGTTTAAAATTTAATTGCCTAGGAAAGCCGAACAAAGCAAATTGTGCTGAGGTTAACGCTGGCTTTTGATGAATTATCACCAGCTTCAGAGCATCTACCTTTGGCAGCGACAACCAAGGTGAATGCTGTCGGGCTGTGTAACGGCACGGGGGGGTGTGCTGGGGCTGGGGCTGCCCCGACACGTGTCCCCCACCCAGAGGGGGACAGCTCAGCGCAGGTCCCCAGGGACCGCCTGTAAGAGTCGATCAGAAGATCAGCGTTGTCTCAACATTTCCATCAGCGACTAGGCCCCAAAACCCGGGCTAACAGCTTGACATGAGTTTGCAGCGGCTCGCTGAGCACTGTCCTGAGACTTAGAGAAAGGACTGAGGTGTGACCATTGTACGGAGGTACAAACCATGTCGATACCTTGGTATGAAAGTACGGACAATATCATGACCTGGTACAAGCCTATTCTACTGGAGCAGCAAAGTGAAGAACTGCTGTCGAAGAAGATGGACCGCACTGGCTGTGCCAGCATCAATGAAGTAATCTCAAACCTCAGTTGAACTTTCCTCTCATTATAATACAAAACACACACCTCCTGGTAAGAAGCTACCCGCCTCCGAAGCTGACCACACCTCAGACACCCCTCTCCGGGCATGCGTGGAAGCCTTACTCCAGACAGGTGGAGCTTGGCACCTTTCCACGGGACAGAGGTGGAGTGGAGGTGGGTCCAAGGAGGAGCGAGGTGTGCTACCTGACATAAAAGATGGTTCCTCAACAACCGATCTCTCCGAAGATCTTCCCCACCAAAAGACCACGATGGTCGAAGAAGAAGCAGCGGAACGCCTTCTGGATTCGGGAACATCGGGACGCCTGTGGACCCGTGGTGGTAGCTATAATCTCTTTCCCCCCTTTTTTACTTCATCTTTCCTATTCTTCTTTCTTTCTATCGCAAGCCGCTTTACGGGCAAAACCAATAAAGTGATTGTGTGTTGAAAGCAAAACTCCCTGGGCCTGATGCCGTTTCTTTTTGTGCTTCGAGATCACAGCTGAAACGAACCATCACGCGTCCACCGAGGAGTGGACCGTGACACCGCCACAGCCACAAGACCGCACCGCGCGGGGGAGGCAGCGCTGCCACAACGGACCTGCCGCAACAGGGGTCACACACAAACCCGTGGTAAAGAGGGAAGAGAAACCCACAGGGTGGAAAAAACAGCGCTAACGCTGTGGGGTGGGAGAAGAGAAAGGCAAAGAACTGCACTTGCGGAGGAGCTCATTTTTGAGGGCAGATCAGGATCACAATTTTTAAAAAAAGAAAAAAAAATAGGTAACTGCAGGGATCTTCTATTTGTAAGTACAGAAGGTTTCTTCCTGCAAGATTTATGTGCACATATAAATACCCACTGAAACGTGGCCTTCCCCAAACTAAACCACACCACGCGTGGTTTAGATTCTTAGAAGTTTACTTAAAACATTCTTTCTAGTTTGGTTTGTTTTGGGGTCTTCTTGAGTTTTTACGTTTTGTGGGATTTGGGTGGGGTTTTTTGTTGGTTTGTTTTTTTTTACAAACGGAGCTGATCCAGCAGGACACCGCATCCTCCAGCCCTGAGCTCCTGCAGCATTGCCGGTCTCCAGGCAAGACCCATTTCCATTCCTCACGCTCCAGAAAAGCCACCCCACACCCCCAGGTGCCTCCCAAGGGTGCCAGGGACAGCGTAGTCCCCACTGCTCACCTCCACCTGCCTCCAGATGAGCTGCCATGGGAACACGGGAACACCTCCGCTCGGTCCCCTCTTGTTTTGGGAAGGGAGAGTATAGAATATCCAATTCCACAGACTTCAAAATATGGCCATTAACAGTATTTGCCTGTATTTATTCAACATTTCCCCAGCCATAGCCTATTTCCATGACGCATCACACAACGCAGCTGATAAAAACTGCGTTAAGCAGGTGTGACAAGTAACAACATAGTAATAAATGATGTAACAGCTTTGGGAATTGCAAAAAACCAAAAACCAACAAAAGCACTGTTTTCGGGATCACATGGTTAAAAGACATGGAGCGCTCTCCCTCACTCATGTACTATTTATAAGCTGGATGGCAAAATAAATATTGCAACAAACGAATTTTTTTTCCTACACTATGAAACTTTGTTCTCTCTGCCATACCTGGAGGTTTTATTTCTTCTTTTTCAAGAAATCTATAAAAGAGTCCCCTCAAACGAGCAATTAGACTTATCTCGCTTGTCCCATTTAAGATCACGCTACGATTGTTCTCACTGGGAAACAGTTTGACTACATAAAATTTTACAGCCAGGTAGATTCGTTTGGCTCATAACATAAAAATATATAGTATAACAGGGAGGAGGGTGATCACAGTAAGAAGCCAAAATGATGGCAAGATTTTTCAGACTTTTGCCCGGAATTATTCCCATTCTGTAAAATGAAGCAAGTCTTGCCATCTGTCTACAAAACCCTCTTCATTTCAACCTTTGGTTGTCCAAAGCTGTTGACTTTGCTGCTAGTTGCATTCAACCTCAAATTGCTAACGGAAAGCACAAGTACTAAAAAAATTAAATAAAGGCAGGAGAGGTCGCTGTGGATAACAGCCCATCTCCAAAGCCGTATGAACTGGGCATTACCTACCCGCTCCCGAGCAGCCCTTGGCACACGGGAACCCACGGGTAGATGACACTCCTGACACATGGAGAATCTTTTTCCTCTTAACGCAGAACTGTTCGCTGTTTTTCCGAGGTTGAACATTGCTACTTTTGTATAATAACCACATAGAAAACATTCGCTATTGTAGTCACAGGCAGGCCCAGCCTTTGGTATATCTATATCTAAGGGAGACCTTATTGCGGCCTTCCAGTGCCTAAAGGGGCTCCAGGAGAGCTGGGGAGGGACTTTTTACTGGGGCATGGAGTGATAGGACGAGGGGGAATGGCTTCAAACTGGAAGAGGGCGGGTTTAGATGAGATATTAGGAAGAAGTTCTTTCCTGTGCGGGTGGTGAGGCACTGGCCCACGTTGCCCCGAGAAGCTGTGGCTGCCCCATCCCTGGAGGTGTTCAAGGCCAGGTTGGACGGGGCTTGGAGCAACCTGGGCTGGGGGGAGGTGCCCCTGCCCAGGGCAGGGGGTGGCACTGGATGGTCTTCAAGGTCCCTTCCGACCCAAAGCATTCCATGATTCTATATATAAGCTGTTTAATTTGTTGTTTCATACCTTGTCCTGTATTTTTACTGTGGAAGAAATAAATTTCACTCAAAAATGCCAATCAGTATTACTGGCTGTGGTCATGCATCAGGACCAATTTAAATTACAATCCTGACTCCTGCTAAATACATGAACTCGTGATGCAAATACGAAGTTTCATTTCGAGTCCAGGCAGGACCTCCCCTGTCCCACCCCTCGCCCCGGTTACCAAACCCTCCATGGGACACCGCACCGGCCCCACGCCGCAGAGCGTGTGGGATGGGAGCCTGCTGAGGTCCCTGCTTGCCAAAGGCACAGTACATCAGCCAAGAGATCTACGAGATGTCCCCACTTAAACCGGGTCCAGACCAGAAGCGATATAATGTGCCTTCAGTTAATTCCTTACCCCGTTTACTGCTGCACCGTAATCCAACCGAGCTGCTTTTCTAGACAAGCTGTTAAGTACAACAAAACAAATGGCAATGATGATTTGGGAAATGATAATATCAGAAACTGCAGCAAAGGGTGTGACACAAGCTTAGGGCCCGCACCAGGAGGGCAGAGCTGCATTAAGGATGCGTCGCCCGCGGTGGCAGGACGCAGCTTTCCCTCCCTGAGGGGAGGACGCCCTTATACTAACGTGAAATACCGCCTGGGCTTGATATTTCGTCTGCCTTTGGAAAATATATAAAATTGGGGTGGATTGTTTTTCTTTGGTTACCAAGGTCGCTCTGCCGTAGAAAATCGCCTCTGTGTGATTTTAATCTTCTGCAGATATTGCAGTGAACCCTCCTCCCGTAAGTGAGGGTGTTGGGGCATCTCTTGGAATGAACCGAATCTAAACCCTTTTGGCAGGGTTGTTTCGCTTTGTTTTGTCATCTCCACAAACCATTATTCTCTGCAGGGTTACAGAAACAAGAAAAAACCCACAATTATTCCATTATTGTTTGCCCCGTTACTTCAATGCCAGGTGTCTTTCTTTCCTGTCTTCCTTTTTTGTCCTCCCTCTCAGTGCCGGGCTGTTTGAGGGTGAAGGGAGAGCTCACAGAGCCTTTTAAAATGGCGTTGATCTGACCAAAAAAAATTAATATTTAAAAAAAAAAAAATTTCACACCTGATCATTGAATTCTGTAAGCCCTCCCTCACCTTCCCGATCTGCTCTGCTCTGCCTCCCAAACCGAGAGGCACACGCAATTCACAGCTGCAGCTATCCCTGCTCCCAAAAAAAAAAAAGAGCCTTTATCCCTTTTACAGCCTCGATTGCTTCCTGGAATTAGCAGTGTTAAGTTTATCACTGTGTTTTTTACACTGTAAAAACGGTGGAGAGGAACCACTTTAACCTGAACTAAATACAGTCCAGACAGTGCAGCAGCTTCAGGCCAAGAAAATCTTATAGCCAAGAAGTAGGAAGTATTGGCCAGGCTGGCGGAGAAGTCTTTTCATGGCTGTATCCGAGTGAGGGAGCCCAGGGTGCACATTTAGCTATGAAGGCGGGAATTCCTGCTCCACAACCCTAAATATTATCTTTAAAAAAAAAAAATATATATACACACCCCACACAAAAAAAACCCCAAAACAAGTAACTTCCAAAAGTTGCGCTTCCATCAGACTTCTTTACCCCAAACCCCCACATTTCTGATACAGTGCACAAATATCAATTCACTGTAAACACCAAAACTGAAAACATTTTGAAAAGCCTGACACCTCTTCCTTACAGAAACTTTATGCACTGTAATGGCGCCATTTCATCTGTTGTATTATAAAATATGCTTGCAATTATTAGGCTTATTTCATATTTTAATGTAATTATGTTTGGCCTTTGCTCTAATAAATCCTTGAACCAGAACCGGCAGATAAGAAATTCAAATACCCTCAGCCTGCTAAAGATAAAATGCTGAAAGAAAGGTGATGTTGCTTAAATAGCTTTGCTCAAAAATCAATACAGAATACATTCATAAATTAACAATCACTCTAGACTAAAACATTTATTGCTGGAGGAACACGGCATAATTACACTACGGGAATGAATAACAAATTAAAATTTAATTTTAATTTTTCGGTTCTTTTTAAAGCCTTTGGTTAAAAAATTAACTTGGCTACACCTGACTTTAGTTCTGCTGGAGACTGGTAGTTGGACATGACTCCAAAACCCGCAATTCTTTAAAGGCCAGGCTCCAGCTAAGGGATTTGAACTGCATTTGGAGATGCATAGGGTCAGGGTAACTGGCATGGTCCAAAAAAAGAACAAAAACAAAGAAACAAACAAAAAAAAAACCAACAAAAAAAAAAAGAGCAAATATTGCATTTGTCATCCCAAAAAGGGAAAATTCAGATTAACCAAAGCATTTAAATCATATTTACATCTGACCTTGTGTATCGCCACATCGAAAACGGCTGTATGTTTCCCGCCTGCCCTGGATGTACGCGCTGCAGCCTGTGCCCCTGCCAGCTCTCCTCCCGCTTCAGGGTGGGGATTTCTTTATTTTGTTTGATTTTGGACGAGGCGGACTGAGTACCCGTTTGCAGCCGGACCACAAAACTCGTTCCCGAGGCGACCCTCCAGCCCAGCCCGGCACTTGGCGCTGCGAGCCAGGGCCCCGTCAGCGCAGAAAACCCGGACGTTTGCCTCAAAAGCTCTGCCAGCCCGACCCGACGGTGCCGGAGGAGCGATTTCAGATGTACATCCCTCCGCCCTCTCCCTGCTACCGCCGCCGTTTCGGCATCCAGCACGACCCCAGCAGCGCGCAAACAGCGCTTCAACAAACATCACTTGTTTTCTCGAGACATCGAGAGAAACATCTCAAAAAGCTCAAGTTCCTTTTATTTTTTTTTTCCCCCCTCCACTTAAATATTCTAGGAGGTTTTTTTCAGGTTATAACCGTATGCTCACACACAAAGCAGTTCCGGACGAGAGCAAGACACAAAGGGAATGAAGCCGGGACGATGAGAGTTTGCTCTCTGGAAATGGGTAAGCGATACAAACCTGCGGGAGCGAGACATAAGATTTAATTCTTTTTGCTTTTGTCATTTTGCGTTCCATTTTGCCTCCCTCTGCCGAAATCCCCCCCGGCTGTTCAGCATGAGGTGTCACTGATTAATCCAGTGGAGGCAGGGCCTTGGGAGGGAGAATAATTACATCGGGCAAATGTGATGCGCTGTCTGCACCACTGATGTTTTATGGGCACCTTTGGCCTTATCGCTGCATCCTGAGCCGTGACAACTGCTGCTTTTCCAGGGAAAACATGCTTTGTCTGAAACAAGGGAGGGGAAGGAGTTAGGTGGAAGAAGGAGGACAATTAACTTCTATACAATAACAGAAGAATTTCTTACAAATGGGTTGGCCGTTCTGCTGATTTCCTTGGATGAATTATAACCAAAGCACCTTCTCTTTAAACACCGGTCCCTCTAAATATTTCTATTATCAGTCACGCAGCGGTGAAGCGAGTACTGAATGGCCACACAGAGATAAACTTACTATTTCCATTAGCGGACCTGCTAGGGAACTGCAAAACAGGAATTTAGTCTTTTAGGAAATATATGGTGGTTCTACACTCCCCATGGAAACGGAAATGCGTAATTCAGGTATTTGGGGCGGGACTGACCTGGGTGCATAAGAATGGAAATAGCACTCTCTCTCAGTTTTAGGAAGGTATCCGTAAAGGACAAAAATGTCTATGTCATGAAGGTCACATTAAAGAGCATCATTAGTAGATCACTTACTTGACCTTTGCTTCATAGGTCAATTCTGTGAATCGAATTTCCTTCAGCATTAAATAGTTTTGTTCACAGCGCTTAAAAATACCTTTTCGCCAGAGAAATAAAGATAAGCAAAGCCAGCCGGCCCTCTCCTCGCAGCCGCGGCAGGGCGACAAAGACGCACAGCTTATCTTGGGGCTCCTCTCTCCGCGTGAAAGGCCGGTTTCAGGCCGGGGAAGGACCGTTAGAAACGTCATGGTCCAGAGCAGCAGCTTTGGGGAGTCTGAGCCAACGGACAAGGAACGATCCCGTTTGTACTGTCCTCTCTTACGTTGCCAACGATGACAAACCCAAGAACGGTTTTGGTGCATCCCAAAATCACCCCAACAAGGTAGGGTGTCCCCAGCTTTATGCTCTGCTGAACTGGAAGGAAACAAGTAGAAATACTCTGAGTACAAGTCAAAAATAACAAGTCTCCGCAAAGCAACTGCCTTCAACCGCGGCTGAAACACAATTTCTCACGCTGGTCCGACCCGACGTATCAGTTTTGTTCTTACTTATCCCCACGGCAGCACTGAACCCAAGCGAAATTCTCGTGGTACTTTTGCACTTATTAAATTAGATGAGATTTTCAAAGATTCATAGATTTTGGAGCTTGAAGAGACCATTACGGTCTATTCAAACTCATGCATCACACAGGCTGTAAGTCTCACCAAGTGCTTCCTGCATGAAGACCATAATTTATAACCGAGTAAGAACATATTTTAAAGAAAGAAATCGAAGTTCTCTATAAAAAGGTCAGTTACTTCATGTAGGATGAATGACGGATGGAACCTAACAGCATAAATACACACAGCACTTTTTTGATACCAAAATACTCCTCAGAATATGTTTTTCGTTACACATTAGTTTTGCCCATCGTAAGATTAAAAGCATCGTGCAAATCCAGCCTGGAGAAGGAATCCCACCTCTCCATACCCAACTGCTGCTTCTCCCCTAATGCATGCTAGAAAGTACATTAGAAGGAAAACCAAAACACAGTCATTACTGAACATTAGCAAAACAACTTAACAAACAACTTAACGGTGAAGAAAATAATCCTGTTCTTTTAATGTACAGTTTTGCTTGAGATTTTACCAGCACTTGGCCAAATAAGCAATATACTCTCTTTGTGCACAGGAGAAGGAACATATTTCATCTCTAAGCATTTACGCCTTCTGAAAGTAAACAGTTCACTAAGTCACATTAACCGGTTCATGCTGAAAAGCGTAGATTATAGCCTGAATATGCCTTGCAAAGGCACAGGAGGTTCACCACTGCAATTGTCACATATTAATGACAAATCCAAAGACAAAAATTTGCCAATAAAACCCTATGCGAAAGGGCCTTGAGAAACAAAGGTGAAGGGCAGCTCCTCTCTGGGTGACATGCAGGCACCAGGAACATCCAGTACTGCCACTCCAGGTACAATCGAGGTACAATTTCAGTGTTACTTGGAATATAAGGGGACTCGATGCTCTAAAAGCCTCCGGCAAAATAAGGAGATGGACTCAAAAATGTCTAAATTAGATACTCCAGAAGAGATTGGGAAATTTTATTATTTTTTTTTTGTCTCATATGTGAAATGGCACATTTTTAGGGACAAAGTCCTTCAGAAGGTCTCTATAATACAGTGGGGCTCATCACAAGATATCCACCATTACTTATTTAGATTGCACTGAGGCTGAGTAGGCTTTTAGCACTTATCTCTCCATAAGAAAAATACGGCAATTCTTGGGGAACATTTCTGGGAACAGGAGCAGAAAGAGGATTAAAAAAAAAAAAAAAAAGAAAAGAAAAGAGAAAAGACAAAAGACATGTTTTCTTCTCTATTCCGTCACAAGGGTCCAGACGCAATTTCAGAACTTAGAGACAACAGGACATCTCTGCAAACCCAGTGGGAAGCTCTCCATCCCGCAAGGTCCACGAGAGATTCGCAGTGGGACTAAGAGCATCATTAGGGGTTCACGGCTAAATGCAGTAATGAGGTCTCATTCACATCTGCCGCAGGCAGCAGAGCCAGCACCCCGACGGCAGCACACACGGAATGCGGTGGGGCTTTTATTAGAGGGGATGCGCTTCCCCAGCACTGCCAGACACACCACAGCCACCCGAAGGGAACTGCACGGGCGCGGACCCAGCTCAACATCATCTGCAAGTCTGATAACCATCAAAACACCCAGCTGGACAGAAAGGTGCCTCTCTCAGAAGGTACCCGCCATCCGAATTGCTTGAGAAAATGTTCAAATTGCAAATAACTACCATGATCACTATCCCATGTAAAACCAGCCACCCTTCAGGTACCTTTCACACTTCTGCTTGTTTGCATCGCTTGCGCACTGTCTACTGGACGCATTTCTAAGGAAAATGAAATGTTACCACGGCACGTTTGTCCCACCTTTCCACAGCATTTCCCTGACATTTGACAGCTGACACAGCCGCTCATAAAGGAACATTTTCCGAAGCCGGCAGTGATCTCCCATAGCATAAGTGGACATTTTTCACCCCAAGACTGCGGCGGTTTGCAGTTCCCATGGGGTTTCAGATGGCTGTAGCTGAGCCTGATGCTAGCAGAGACCTCACTGGTCCCAATCTTGGATATGCACAAAGCGGCATTTTTTGCAGTTCAAAGCCTTCCCTGCTTGGAAAGAGAACTCACGAGGAATTAAAACGTATGTGCAGCGGTTAGTGCAACAGCTCGCATCACGGAATGGGCACTTCAATCACACACAGTCAGAAAACACTATTAACTGTGATACTGTGTTTATATTTGTAAGTAGCCCTGAAATCAAGAGTCACTCAACTCTTGGCTGCTAATATATTTTTTTCTCTGAAGTGTTATTTTAAATAATGCAAGAGCTTTTATTCCTCGCAAATCACAAGCCAGGTCACAAGCCATTTAAAAAAAAAAAAAACAAAAAAACCCACCAGCCAATTGGTTTTCCAGCACAAAATACTCAGCAAATATTGTGGAATTACAAATAATTAGGCAGTCTCAAATAGTGTATCACGTGAGGGTATCTGACCAGCCTCACTTTTAAACCTAATCAGTTAATGTACATTCATCCATTTTATTCCAAGCAGCATTTTGGGATTGCATGCCTTTTGCATACGTCTTAACATCCATACTTATACCTGAAGCGAAACAAACCTTTTGAAGCCCAAATATTCCATCTGCTGCCTCTTCCCTCTAAAACAGACACACAGGTCAGCAAACTAAAGCGTAAGATTACCTCTGATATCTTTTAGGTGGTTTTCCTCCCCCAGAAGAAAAGAAATGGGGTAGAAAAGTATTTCAGACTGGGGAGATATCTTGACTCGCGTGTTACTAAAATTTAAGCGGCAAAAGTATCGTAGCGCTGCCTGTCCCCGGACGCTGTTAATCAGCTTTTGGGCGGGCAAAACGCTACAGGAAAACTCAAACAGAAATTCTGTATCTTCCTACGCTCAGTCACAGCCCACTTCTCCACCCACCTCACATTATATCCATTTTGGTTTTACCGTGTAATGTGAAACACAGTGTTAAAACAATTACTATTTAATTTTCCCTAAGATAATTATCCAGAGTGAAAGTGAGTTGAAAAACAAAAGAAAAGCCCACACAGGCAGCCAGCAGCGCAGCGTACCGTGAGCGGGACAGGAGTGGAACCCAGGAGACGCGGAGGCGATTATCCCGCTCTCAGCAACTTAAATAAATCACTGCATCTCTGTTCAGGTTAGTGGAGGCAGTGATAATGACTGCTCCATAAAATGCTTTGAGATTTACTGTTTAAAAGCAATCTGAAAGCTAGGTATGCTATTCGCTTGATTAGATTATTTTAAATCACTCTCCTTATCATCAGTTTACTCAAGCAGTGAATTAAAAAGGAGTTGGTAAGTAAAAAAATAGGTGCATCTGGGTGGTTACACTGGAAAGAAACAAATCGTTAAAAAATTAGTAATATTCTACATGTGTGTGAGGGACAGCAATTAAAAAAAAAAAAAATTAAAAAAAAAAAAAGAGGCTTCCCAGATCAGCGTACTGGTGCAAAAGCTGTAAGGCATTAATCACCTCAGAAAAGACAGATATCTTGGTCACGCAGTGACCAATGCCACCTCTCACGGAAGGTGGCCCAAGAGAGGGAGCACCAGCGTCTGTTCTGAAGAGTACCACGGCTTCCCGAGGATGCCCCATCTCCTATGAGAAACACTGAGTTTGAAAATAAACTCTAAAAATTCATGTGTCTTCAAACAGAATAATGGTGCCAACATCAACTGGAAAAAATACAGAAAACTTTCTAAATGCACAAGAATGGAAAGTTAATGCTATTCTTTATAAAAAAAAAAAAAAAGCCTTTTATCATAAACTGGATGGCTGCATTTTCACAGGTACAAATACAGTTAGCTCGATTGAGCTGACATCGGAGTTTTTATAGAGATAATAAAAGCAACTATCAAGAAAAATAAAAGATAGATCCTTGCCAGAATCAATCAAAAAGCCGTGAAGAGAATATAAGAGCCAAGCAAGTACGCCCACCAATTCTGAAGTTTGAAAGACGACAGAAAAATACGATCAATTATGCAATAAAAGATCAGTGAACAATCCAAAAGCTATGTAAAACCAGGTACTGAAATATTAAGATAGTCAAATCTGAAATAACACCTGAGGAAGTAAGCTCGATAACGACAACACGATTGAAAAGTAATTACAATGGCAGAACTAAACAGTTTATGAATGAGTTCAGTATACCTGAATAGCTGCATTTTTGCAGGAACATTTTCTTCTGAAGAAACAAAAAGTGCAAAAAGAAAAAGGCTGGCAGCGAAATAACAAGGAGATTATTATGGAAATAAAAAGGATATTGTTAGGATGTGAATAGGAGATGTACCTGATGTGAAGCAGCTTTAAGCACAAAGAGGAAAAACGAAAGGACAGGTTAAGTTATAAATCATATTGGGGATTAACGAGAATTAACTAAAGCATAATTGTTCGCTATGACTTTAGAAGATAACAGAATTTTAATATGCGGGAAAAATTACAGCAATGCAAAAACTGAAGGTTTTTACAGAGGATACGTAATTCTGTCTTCCTGGGTGATGCTGCCCCGTTGAGTCTTTATAGCAGCGACCTGGCTTGTCACGGCCCCCACTCTGCCTCTTCCTCTTTGGCTTTTACTCTCGAAGGATTTGCCCCCCATTGGCTGCTGAGGGGATGGCTTGAGCAGCATCTTCCCATGAATCGACCTGAAAAGCAGGAAAGATGCGTTTCCCGCCATGACTTACACCAGTGTAGTGAAGCCGTTACCGGAGGATGCTGCAAAATTAAATGTTATGAGGAGTCTGAAAAGATCGACTTCAAAGTCGGAGTTCGGAGGCACAAACTTACAAACGTTTCGTCTCAGGCCCATAACATTTACTCAGAAACTGAATACTGATAAGGAAAACACAGAAAGACACTTCAGATGCGCAGGTACTACATTAGCTCCGTTGCACCAGAAAAAAATAAATAGACTTTTTTACTTAACTTAAAAAGTTGAGAAAATTTGCTGTCCTGTAGAGTGCCCTGGCTAGGAACGCTGTGTTCTGTACGTGGGGCGCGTAAGCGAAACAACTATTTCTCCTGCAATTAATGAAGCTTCAGATGCAGAGGATGATCTATTGCACTTTTCACTGATGTGATTCAGTGTAGATGTGTGGGAAGGGAACACAGAAGTAAGTTCATTAAGTCAGCCAACTGCCTAGGGCTGACCCCGCACAAGGACTGCATTCAGCTCCCGAATTCCCCTGAACGCCCGTAAAATCTCAGATTGACTACGTCTTCTTTCTCAACTGAAGCCAATCTGGATATGGTCATAAAAGCTCATCTGCTGATTTAATACGAGGCACAACCGCACTGTACTTGACCGAGGATCCTCTGGAGCTTTTTATACGACCGGCTGCAGCTGTCAGGATGTATTTTCACATTTTTTTGCACCAGTATTTACAATGTGCCCATATCTGGGGTCCCAGGCAGGTTTGCTCGGGTACCACAACCAGCAGAGAAGCAGCACCACAAGGTACGGTGTCAACCTACACGAAGGAGGCAAAGGGAGCACATTGACCTCTCCAGACACCCCACACTTCCCCTGCTGGAAGGGCGGGTGTCGTGCCACCAGCCATCCCCACACCAGTGCTCACAGCCACCGCTCTGGGGCTCGTAACGGCATCGCCTCCGGCCGTGAGCTGAAATCACCCGCAGGGAGCTGATGCCCCACACACGTACAGCTCCTGCCCTCAAACCATGAGGGGTCCACTTGGGATCTAGAAAGATCCATGGATTTGAGGACAAAATGCAGCTTCTGGCAACCGGGAAATCCCCCACTGGCAGCTGCTATTTTTCTCCTTACTCCTTCTTCCTTGCAGCCAACGGCACGGTTCCCTTCCCGCGGCTGCTGCTCGCCAGCTCCATCCCTCCCAGGCGGGACGGGGCAGCACGCGGTTCTCACGCTGTTGCTCCTCTACTCTCCTTCAGGCGTCAGCATCGATGCCTTCATCCTCTACGGTCTCGGGCTGTAATTGCAAGTGATTCTATCATACCTTCTCAGATATATATATACTGCTCACACGTCACTGCTCTTACGTAACTTTGATTTTTTTAAAAAGCTGAAAAAATGCCAGGAATGTTGTTGCCTTTTTTTTTTTTTTTTTTTAAGCTAAATGCAGGAGCAGCAGGAGTGGGACTGTCGGGTCCTCAGCACGCACCCTTCGCTGGAGCTGACGAGTAAAGGCAGCGATGGTGGCTATCAGCTCCTGGATGTGTTCTGCAGGCGTTTCTCTGCAGAGGAGTGATCCGGACCGTGGGTCCCACCCCGGGGGGATGCAGGAGGACCTGTCACACCACTTTATTTCCCCTCCGCTGCGCTGTTCGTGGCACAACCTTGGTTACCCCCACGCCCCATGACGAGGGGGCAAGTCCCAGCCCTGACCACAAGGGGCTTCACCCCAACAGGAGCTCAGCAACCTCCGGCCCCGCACCTCCTGGGGCCCCTCTTCAGCCTCCCCTCCGTCGCCCCGCTAATCCTGTGCTCCCAGCATCCCCCACCCACCCCCTCTCTCCTTCTCTCTAGGGGAAAGTGAGGCGGGAATTTTTTTCCTTCCATAATTAGAGCAAAAAAAAGACAGCTTGCACAGAAAACTCCAGCTCAGCTGACTTAGGATTTGGCTAAGGAAAAAAAAAAATAAAAAAAAAATCTTATGAATATGGAACACATCCCAGGCTTAGCGGTAACGGTGCGTCAGCCCTGCCCCAGAGACAAGTGTCATATACACAAACCTTCTCTGTTTTCCAGTTTTGTTTCACGATACCGAATATCTGGGAGGTTGTTAAAGTAGAAAGTACGTTTCTTTCATTCAGGAAGAAAAATCTAGGCAGCTGGTATGAACTCTGGTGATCAAAGCACCGCATTTTCCAGGCAAGCACACCAGCTTGTGTCTCGCTCGTTTAAAACTATCTACTAAAGCAGAAACTTTTTACATTTAGTGTAATGAAAATCTCGCTATGCTAACTTAAGGCAATTCTCAGTTGTTAAATTTAATTTCCCATCAATAAATCTAATTATCTAATTCAATTTCTGATTCTTAATAAAAATGGTTTCCTATGTCATTATAGCCACAATCTCTAATATCTGAGACTCAATAGGATTACAGTCGGTGTAAACACAATTTCTGCAAACAGATGGATTTTACATGCAGATGGAGAAACACAGAATGGTATTAGCAGCTATGTCAGCTTCAGACACCCATCATTTTGAAAAAAGATAAACAGTAAAATTACTGGGTTATTTTCTCTGTCACACTGAGAAGAAAGCAAAATCTGTGATTGAGCCTTCTTTAATTTGACAAGGCTTAAGATACTCCCTTTCAGGAACTGAATTATCTTAAACATATCCCTACCAGAAAAATTAGGAGCGTTGCGGAGGTTATTTGACACTCTGCAAACACTGGAAGCCTTTCTCTTGAACAGGGAAATTCCCGTTATGAACTTTTGTGCAAATTATAACGAACACACCTGACCGCAGCTGTGACAGTTGTGAGACCATTTTTCATAATATATTTTGCCATGCAAAAGCGAACTTTCTGCCTCCTGGCTCGCATGTGTGAGCGTGCCAGGCGGTTCGGCGGGGTCGGGCACGGCTCTGCTGCAGCCCGGTGACAGATACACAGACAGAGAGAAAGGTTCCTCCTTGGCCCAAATTGGTTCTCTACGCCCCATTTACAAGCCTCTGCTGAGTACCAAAATTAACGCTTCAGGAACTGATTTTGAACATCAGGCTGGGAACGGCACAAAAATTCAGGAGAAGAATGGCTGAGAGGTTTTGAATCGGAAATTAGTTAAAAATACAGCGGCTGCCACTTACAGTCCTCAGCGTCCGCGTGAACCAGGAGAGCAGGAGAAGAGAGGAAAAAAGAGAGAATTAAAGGAAGCCTTGATAAACTTAAACAAGAGACACAAGGAGAAAACTTTACAGAATACAAATCACAGCTGAAACACAGCTGGTGTGCAGCTTTTAATTGTTTCTAAGGGAAGCTAATTCCCGCGGGTTTTGAAGATGGGACAGCTTTAGGTTTAAAGCCATTTACCAACTATATTGTTCAGAGGTGCCTTCGGGCAAAATCGCTTTTCTGTTTGTTTGGCTTTTTTTTTTTTTTTTTCCTTTTTTAACATTATTTAGCCGTGGGAAGTATCATTACAGCCAGCCTGTCACTTCCCAATTTGTCTTTGTTTCTGGTGCAATTGGGCGGCTCCAGGTACTCTCGCAGGGCGGCGGATGCCACCAGGCTGAGCTGGCAGGGCAGGAGCAGCCGCAGCACCCTGTCCATCACGCCAGGAAACTCCAGCTGCAGGACCCTTCGACTTCTCGGGGTCCTCGGCTCCGGTTTAATTTCCTGGGAACGCGTTTTCCAGATGAACAAAAATACTGGCATTTCGCTCCTTTCCCACCTTAGGGAGACACCGCAGCCGAACGTGGAAGTGCATGGGGAATTATAGCAGGGAGGGAATAGTATAAATGCAAATTTTGCCAACCTAACCCTAAAGAGAACCTCCTTTCATTTCATTTTTCTCTCTGCACACACACGTTTCCCCTCAATCCCTTATTCCCAGTCACTGGAGCCGTGTCCCAGGTTTCCCTTGGACACTCAAATCCCCGCAGTGGGGGCTCCAGACCCAGCCTCAAGCACAACCCGAATTCCTGCTAAAAATGACCAAAAAAATCCCTGGAAGCTGATAAAACAGCACAACAGTCCCTCTTGGGGAAGCCAGAGGAATATAGAAAATTTGTTTTATACTTAAGAGGGTCTGAACACCTGGGATGGATTTCTATAGGAGAAATGGGGGGGGGGGGGTCAAGAGAAAACAGCAAAAGATTTTGTACGGTTATTTATTAAATGTATCTGGACTGTTGGATGGCACTTTCTGTTTTCACTGCTTAATTGCTGTGGTGACCTCTCGAATAGATATGAGTTATATATGAGAGCGGTGCATTTTTCCTGGAACGGTTTCTGAAATCAAGCCGCACACTTTGCACTTGAGCAGCCCACCTACAAACGAACAAGCAGCTCCTGCGCCGTTTCCCCGGCTCATGCCATGGCAGGGTACGAACCGGCACTTGAGCGAGACACAGCCACAAACCTGCTGTAAGCTCCTTAAACCCTTTGGCTAAAACTCCCGTAAGCCAGAGGAGAGGAACAAATGGCAATTCTTTTCTTGTTCAAAGGGTCCTGCTCAAAGCTCAGGATGCCCGAAGAAAGCCGTTCCCCAGACAGCTGAGATTACCTAAATACTACCCTGACATCTCCCCTATTTACTTCACAAGGTCTTACACTATGTATGAATATGTATATGAAGTACTAAATTGCTCTCTCTGGACAGAAAAGAAAGTTCAAATAATTATTGTGATCACTCTCCAATTAATTTAAAGGGTTTATAGATAACCCTCAGCATCCTATTGACCAGGATTAGCAGGAAGTACAGTGAAAAACGGGAGTGAACACCTGCATAAGAATGATCTAGTTGAGTTTTGGAAAGGAAAAATCTCCTTTACAAACCTGCAGCTGTCCACGGGCACGTGGAAAGGGCTGACCCAGGTAACCGACTTTGCCTACACGCCCAGGAGAACTTTTCCTGAAGTCCTTCAAAGGGGGGTTTTCCAAGAAACCAAGCAGGGGTGGTTCGACACGGCGAAGGCAGGAACAAACTGCCCATTCCGGCACTCGAAGCTCAGCACGGAAGGGATCTGCACATCCACCACCATCTGAGAGAGGGATAAAGTCATGTCTTGCTGTGAGATCAAAGTCATTCCAGATGTACAACAACATGTACAGCAGCTTCCCTGCCAGGATGAACGATGCAAACAAGGGGCGTTGAGCCAGGAAACGAGGTGAGTGATGAGGAACATGACAGAGGTCTACAGTGTCACAGGTGCCTTACCTCCACGGAGGCCCCAAACCCAAGGGAGACCTTCGCGGTACTTCTGCACCTCTTAGCAGGTAGCGCCCAGCTCCAGTCCTGTCTTCAGGCACAGAAACTCAGCTCCATCGTGGCCATCGGGCACCGCCGGAGAGCTGTGGTGCTCTCTGCTCAGCACTCCTAACGAAGCGTGTAAAACTAACACAAAACTGCTGGCAAAGTTGTGGATCCTACCACTTCTCATGCTGGGAAGTAGATGCTGCGCTTTTATTCTTCTCTCTTTTTATCACCAGTTTTTATTACTGATGGGGGCTCAGTGGCAGCTCTGATCACAAATTAATAAGCATTAAGCAAAATAAGCAATTTTTAGATTATTTTTTTTTTTTTAACATAGACGTCCCCTTTCGTCTTACCTTCATTCACCCCTTCTGTAAGGAGAAAGAAAATAGCGACTCAGTATAGTATGTATATACCAGTTTCTAAGTTTGTGTTGCTTGCAAGACCAATCGTGTAATCTTCATGCAAAAGCCTTCCTTGACACGTTTCTAATTTACCCTGCACCGCACTGTTCAGGTTGTGCTGGCGTGAAAGGAGGGTGCTTATTTTGCAGACAGGACTGTTTTTCACAGGAAAGTTGATGGACTCATTTTTACTTTTTTTTTTTAGTTTTTTTCCCTTTTCCTTTTCAGAAGTTTATTCTCCAAAGTTAACATTACTGGCAACCAGGAAAGCTCTGTCTGAATTATGACAGTCGCACAATACACCGTCTTAGCCACTCTGCAGAGTCTGCAATAAATTAGGTGGTCAGTGTACAGATTAAGCACCCAGTTTGGAAACCACGCAGAAATACCTGCAAACAAAAAGACTTCTTTTTAAATACCACCAAGTCTGTGTCTGTTGATAGCGCTGTAGAAATATTACTCTTGGAATTTTCTTAGTCTATGTACATTTCTTACTCATATCACTCCAAACATAGTTGGTATCATCTCAGAAAAAGTAAGCACCTGCCTAATTTGATTTGGCTCCAGCTCTGCTCAACACTGGTGTGACCTGTTTCCAGGGAAAACATTGGATTATTCTGCTCAGAAGCGAGTCAGGCAAAGTACAAGGCTGTGATTTCAGCAGCCTGAGGAGACCCTGTCTAGCAGAAAGCCCTCTGTGAAGTGAACGACGCTAAATGACATTACACACTAAATCCCCCTCAGCAGACAGCGGGCCTGGTGGTGGTTGCTTTTTAAATGTTTCGGGTTGGTGGATTTGGGCAGTCTACTGTAATTCCTGTGTGTCTTATGATGCGTCACTGACTCCGTCTGTGCTGGATCGGCTGTTATTATTATCCATCTCTTCTCCAATTTACAAACCCGATTCTTTCCTCACCGCCCAAAAGGAAGGCTAGCTCGAAGGTTTCCCAAACCCAACGTTGTGTCTCAGGATGGCCAATGACTGGTGAGGCAGGAAACGACCGTCCAGCGCAGGAAACCCTCCCTCGGAGCACCCGGCTGACTCTCGGCAACGTGCAGGTTCAGAGTTTGATGGAGATTATGACACCAGCATCCTTGTGTGCTTTAATAGCCATTGATGAGTTTATTTTCCACAGCTTTTACTAAGTACCTCTTTACTCATTTCCGCTTCAGGATCCTTTAGCAGTTTCACAATGTAGTTAAGCTCTCTAATTGCTTTTCTTTTTGTCAGGTGGTGAGTTGGGGTTTTCCTTCTTTTTTTTTTTTTTTCTCCTCAGGAATGTCACTGTGCAAAACGTAGCAACCCTGTCAGATTTCTGCTATGAGACACAGCCAATTGTCATCCCCAATCCACCTTCTTACAGCCATCAACGATGTTATTTATCCGCGTTACCACCCTCAAGTCCTCTCTTCCCAGCCTGAGCCCAAGCCCCTTCTGTCCTTGAGTTGGTGATGCGCAGAGCTGTTGTATCCAACCTCAAAGTCTCTCTCCTGAGCAGAAGTTTGGAGTTTACCTGACATAGGCAGGTCTAGAAATATATATTCCCTTTTGCATTATCCCAGAGTTTCACCTTTTTATGTCACGACACATTCATCACCTCGTCACTGAGGTCCTTTTGCAATAACTCTCTCTCTACTAATAACTTCTCTCCTTTGTGAAATCTGTTTTAAATAGATGGGCGGAAATGTAGTAAACAACCCCTAATCTCAGTTCATGGCGATCAATAGTAACATTTTTGATGGATTGCGGTAGCAGAAGAATAGACAGTCCTGCACTCCGTCGTCCCAACCTGCAGAGAGCTGAGGTACGAAATACTGTGCACAAAACGCAGGTTAATAGAAAAATAAATGGAACAGTTTAATAGAACAATGAAGAGGCATGTGCTAAATAGTCTTAAGTGTCATTACACAATTATTTGGCTATATCAGCGGAAGTATAGAAACAATATATCAACGGAGACCCGACGTTTATTGCCACCTTCTTAGGTTCACCTAACAACTTTTCCAAGAAAAATGAGTCTGTTCCACAGGCAACTGCACACTGCTAATGCAAAACCACGACCGTACACCGAGTTTACCTTCACAAGGCTGAGAACGGGCTCCAAGCTGCAGGGCAGCAATGTGCAGGTCAGGTCTGGATTCAGAGTCTTCGTACTGGATCACAGAGATTTATTCAAAGCCCCAAGCAAGGCTACGGACGAATGGTTTAAGATCTCCCTCATTACGACTCCCCCAGCAGCACCAAACTGGGTTATCCCCTATTATTACCCTATTTTCCCTGGCTTTGAAACCTTGAGCAATGTTATGGGATCTAACAGGCATTACGGGAGGAGTCAGGCTGCATAAATTACTTCCACATGCAGATACTTCCCATTTACTAAAGCAGCACAGGTAAAGCGACACCTGTAACCGTGGAGAAATGTGAGTAATATCTCTAACTCCAAGCTGAACCATTCTAAATCCAAAGGCTTAATTTTAGCAAGAATTTGTAGTTCATCCTTGTTTACAGGTCGAGAGTTTAAGTGGATAGCAAACAACTTAATTTATTTAAGAATTTAGTTGAATATGGGATTGAATAAATTGGTTAGAGATAACTGGGATCCACGGGTACAAGCACCAAAGAAGATCTTAACAGGCAGAATTCCCTAAACCCATACTTGAGTGTATAGATCAAGTGCAGTTAAGAGAATTTCTCCTCCAGAATTGAATTCTTTCTCTTATACAATAATATCTGGATATTGCAAAGACACGTTTCAGTTAAAAAAAAACCAAACAAACAAAACCAACAAAACAAAACCACAAAAAACCAAACCCCCAAAACAACAACAAAAAAATCACACGTTAGAATTCAGTTTTTATTTGGAAGGGAACAAACATCCTAAGATTCCTAAATAAAACTACAGCAGTTTCTGAAAAGGGAGATTTTAAAAAAAAAAAAAAAGTCTTTTTTTTTAAAGTTAAAAATAGCTTAGCCAATATGGATCCCAAAGATGAATATTTCAAATATAAATTTAAAGACAAAAACATTCTCAGCTTAGCAGGCTATGTATAGTGCTCAGTTTATGGTCCAAAATACAAAAAGATAAGAATTACTCAAGATCAGTTGAGCTCCCGAATTCTCTACCTCCCCAGTGCACAGCCAGCAATCCCTCCCAGGATAACGAATAAAGATCTAATCGAGTGGGAGGAAACCCCGGGGCAGAGCACACCACCTTGGCCGCAGAAACACCCTCTCTTTCCCACAAACCAAACCAGAAGCTCCCAGAACCCCTCCCAAGACCAGAGATGCTTCCCGTAACTGCACACCAGAGTGGACCAAGACCACTCTGGGGAAAGTTCTTCTGAAACTTCCATCCGTATCTCCAACAGAAAAGGTTCAGTTGAGTCAGCTGTTTACCTCACTCAGCTCCATCCCATACACGTCTTCTAACTTGGCAGCTTCAGAAAGGCAGTGAACGCAGAATGCCACCATCATCCTTCAGCAACGGCAGCCGCGGCACAGCCTCCCCCCAGACCCATGGCTCCCCGTGTGGAGTCCTCAAGCGTACAACAGAAAAGCTGAACCTCTTTGATTTCAGTGCGCTGGTGGACCTCTCGTCTTACCTCTGGGTTACGGAACTGTATCTTAACACATTCCTGATTTGTTTTGGGGATAATTTTTTTTCTCTTTTACTGTCTAGCTCTAGACATAAACACCTGAACTTCATTGTCCTCTTTATACAGCTTCTCACCATCGACCTTTTGTTTCTTCTAAATAGAGAAAACTCCAGTTGCATTTATCTCTAGGAACAACCCAGGTTATTTCAGAGCTGCTTCTTGATACTATAAAACTATATACACAAGTGCTTAAGCGTTCAGAATCCGCCACTTCCACAACTCAAACGCAATACCAGAAAAATAGAAAACAGGAGTGACAAATGCTCTCTCCAAAAGCTTCTGAATTTTTCAGAGGGTTTCCAAGAGCCCACGTAGCCCTACGAGCATTCAGAGCGTTCCTGGTATTTGTCATAATGTCTCAGATTGGTAATTCATCTCACCCAGTTTTGAGTCTACAACTTGGCAGAAAGGGACAAGAAGGGCCTCCCTAAACTGCCTCTAGAGAATACGGGCTCAGGAACGTCAATCAGAAGAGTTCATACCTATTTATGATAGATGTTTTGCATCACCTCATGTAAAAAACCTGGTTTAGCTTGACTGACCTTACATGTCTTCAGCCAACGTCTCATATAAATAGTTTCAACACAAACTGGAATCTGCAAAATTCACGTTCTCTTCCATTGGTTCCTTCATCCAACATCCAGTTCCCAGAATTCAAATCTCAGTTGCTGTGGATATTTTATCCCAGCAAGGACCAGCAAAACAGTGCAGTTATGTCCAAGCCTCAGAGTGCAGCATGGAAAAGACAATGGCATCTGCTTTACTAACACAGCCTCATAAACGCTTTTCGCTGCAACCTTGGCAGACAAACCAAGAACTCAACCCAAGATCTCCAGCAGAGCTGTAGGAATAACTGATTTTTCACTTCAGTAGCCAAATTGGAAAAGAAAATAGTTTGAAATTACCCCAAATGGGTTTTGTTGTTTTTCCTCATTACAGTGAAACACTAGGTGCAGATATGCCGCTTCTCCTTCACCCCCCAGGCTAGCCGGGAGGGTTTTTTCAGCCAACACGCAGGTGACCTGGATTGAACCCCCTCATTCCTCTGCCCCTCTGAAAGAAGGGCTCTTTTCATCACCTTACAACGTATTTGGAAGGAGGTTGCCCTTGTTCTCTCACTCCTCGTTTCCATGGGTTATTTCACCACCCATTAGAAGAGAAAAACAGGTGTCCTCCCACCAAGGCAAGAGACGGGTCCCAAAAACCAGATGACGGAACTACTCTTGGCACCCAAGTGCTTTGCATCAAGCGAAGCATAACAGCTCGGAGAGCTGTCTGCTGCAGAGGAGCACATGTACAACGGTGGGGACGGTCCCCTGAGAGTGGAGGAACAGTTTCAAATCCTCTAACGCTGAACCTCTGTTTCCCAAACGAAAATCTGGGCTTCTCTCGTCTGGGCTGAGGCCAGCAACGGGTGCTCACAGGGAAGAGAAAGAAGAGGGAAAGCACAGATTTGTAACTCTCTAGAACACCCTCCCAGGTTCCAGCAATTGCCAGATGGGTTTATTGCTTATTTAGTAGCCTCTGACGGGCACTTTTTCCAGTGTTTTGACTCTTTCGCAATACCTTACCCATTTGCCAATTTGCTATTAGCCATCAGCTAGGAGGGCATCCTCCCCTCCTGAACTTTGAGTTTAGCCATGGGGAACAAAAAAACCAACCAAACAAACAAAACAAAAAAAACACAACCAAAAAAAAAAAAAAACCAAATCAAAACTTTTTAAAATTTGCCCAAGATTTCTGATTAGTTCCAGGTAACGAACCGCCCCGTTATTCAGGTTTTGGAAGACCTGCCAACATACTAGAGCTTAAGTTGTACCTCTATAGCTGAAGCTGCAAGGAACCCAAATCTTCGGTGGTTTGGTCCAGAAAGGAACTCTGTTTCCACGGCCACCAGCCCATCCCTGGCACCGGCGTGAGCATCAGCCTCCCAGGAACGGCGGCACCGGCCGGCATCGGCGCAGAGCGAGCGCGTGCTGTAGGCAGCGGAGTGGCAAAAAGCAGCATGAAGGCACCGTTAAAAGGAGAATGGCTTTTTCTTGCTGAAGTGAGATCGACAGGCAGCTGACGTGACTGCTCGTAGTCGGAAGGGAGTCACGCTGTTTAACTGTAAAGAGTAAAAGATTACTAAAACATACAGAATAAAAATTATCGCTCTTTTGAATTAGAAATGCAAGAGATGTAAATTCTTCTCTATAATATATTTAATTAGAAAGATAATTATCTAATAAATAGAAAGGCTTTACAAAATGCTTGAATATGTTCATTCGAGTATTTTCTTAAAACCAATCGAGTTGGAAATCCCTAGTTTCCTTTTACAAACAAGGTCATAAAATGCCTTAAAAATCTTGCAGGAAATTCATGAAAATTTATTCAGCATGGTATGAAAGAGCAAATCTCTGTTATGCTTATGGATACATCCCAAATACATGTACATTTTAATTAATCCCATTAATTTTACAGGATTGCTTGCTTGTTTAACCTCTAAAGAAAGCAGCTTTCTTGAATGGAAATTAAATTTCGAGCTTCAAAGTATGGGTTTTTTACAATAACCAACACTGAAAAACACAAAACATTTCTTGCTGCATGAAAAGCTTGATTTGTTTTCCTCATATATATTTTCACAGCGGTGACAGCAACTGATAGCGTAGTCCTTGCCTGCTGTATATAATGCTACGCAGGACATGAAATAATTACTCATTTTATTATAGGTCTACTGAGGGAGCCACATTTGAGTTTGAGGTTAAAATGACAATCAGGTGAACACTATTTTCAGCTTCTTATAACTTTGGAATAATAGTTCTTTCCAGCTGGCATTTGTGTCTCCAGCCTAAGATCACAGGCTCCAAATAGTCAAAAAATAGTCACTTCAGGCACCGTGTTATACGCAGGAGGAAAAAAAAACCCAATATGGATTCCTTAATTTCTCTTAGAAATGGTTTTATTTACTTTAAAAGCTGAGTTTAAGCATAAGATTTATTAGTCCTTTAACATTAATCACTTTTGCTATCTGAAAACATCCACCATCCTCTCTGTTTTCGTGTTATCTTACGCAGACACGTTCAGCTCCAAACCAAAAATATTGTCTCCAACATGGCCAATCACTAAACCAGAGTCTTCCTCTGAAAATCGGTGTGCTTCCTCAAGCTCAATGTCATTCCAAAGGCACACCAACTTTTAGAAAGCAACACCTGAAGTGTATATACACACAATCCATGTGTTATTGTACCTTGCAGGTCAAGTTTTCTAAACCTCTTATCCTGACCTGGTTTGATTTCTTGCAGCAACTACTTTAACTTGGACATCATATTTTATCTCAATCTTTATCAGCACTCAAGAATTCAAGACCAATTAAAACATCTTAAAGGAAAAATGAGTATTTAGTTTCGTGATTTCTCCTCATTTTTCATCGCCTGACAGATTTCCTAGGCTCAGTGCACTCATTAGTGCCCATTTCAACTTGATAAGCGAATAATCCAGAATTTTTGGTCAATTAAATAATCACTTGTAATTCACAAATTTGTTTCAACACATGCAGAAGTCACACCGAGTGGTACGGTATAAGTAGAGAGGTGCAAGAGCCTTATCTAATTCTTGGCAACGCGTGCGTGCTGCACGATATTTGTGTGTTTGAAAAATACTCTTCCTTTCAGTTCTTCGGACACCGTAAAAACACTCAGGACTGAAACTGAATGCGCAGCTTTTCCTTGGGTAGCTTTTTCACTATTTTCTCAAAAAAAAACATAAAAAAAAAAAATCACCCGATACAGTTTAGTTAGCCAGATGTTAAAATCTGAGTATTTTGTGCATACTGTAATACGTGTGCTGTATTACTGACAACACAAAAAAAAAAAAACCCAACCTTATTTCAGTGTGGAGATTTAAATTGCCAACAGAATTCCTTCTGTCTTTGTAAAGATGGCATAAATCATGGCAAAAAAACCATTACGTGCCCAACAGAACAAACCCATTCCCCAGGCTGTCTTTTTCTAAGCCCTTTTTCCAGGCTGCCTCCAGCACCTCTCTACGAGCAGCTGAAGAAAATCATAATACACAATATGTCGTGAAACCAAGTTTCCTTTACAACAACTGTAAGTTGATTGTATATATTTTCTTGTAAAAAAAAAAAAGGAAAAAAAAAAAAAGCTAACAAGAAAAAAATGCAAATGCTCTACATTTGTTTTTTCCTGCTAAATATGCTGGAAGCGTATGACAAATACCGATAATAAACTAACATCTCCAGGTGTAATGAAAGCGAAACTTGTTCAAGGCTGCAGGAAAGTGGCAGCATCATGTATCAGGAAAACCAGCTAATAGCAGAGGTAGCAGCAACACCACCACCGCCTGTCAGCTGTAATTAGGTGCTATGAATCATCATGGGATGTGTTTTCCTTTGAATCAAAGCGTATACGCTGATTTTTTTGTTGAACAGGAAAAAAACAAGAATTATAGGGAATGGTTAAGTCTCACGACTTGTGAAGTTTATGCCTTTAAAGTTTACTTTGTAAACTTTAGTTTACAAAGTTTAAAGTTTACTTTGTAATCTTGCCTTTAAAGTTTACTTTGTAAACTTTAGTTTTAGTAAACTTAGTAAACTTTAGTAAGTTTAGTAAACGAAGTAAAAAACTTTAGTAAACTTAGTTTACTTTGTAAACTTTAAACCTTAGCAATCTCTCTGGACTGTTGAGATACTGTGGGATTATTTAGTAATCCTTTGGTATTTTTTTTACTTCTGTAACCTCATCGTCAGGAGGAGGTGGGTAGGAAGGACGGGAGGACGCAGCGAGCCCCGAGCATCCCCGCAGGCAGCCTGCGCACATCCACGTCGGGGCTGAGCGCGCGGAGGCTCCAGCACTGAATACTGAACTCCCAGCGCTGCAAAAATACATCTCAAAACGTACTGGAGAAACCACGTCTTCACATCCAGGTTGACTGACAGACATCAGCTCCCGGAAGGACCTGGGGAGGCACTGGCGGAGAGTCCAACCCACCACGCACCACCAGCCGGGACGGCTCCATCCTCCGCCTTGCTCAGCTGCACGCGGGGCGCGAGCATCACCTGCGGGGGGAAGAAGGACACTTCCGCAAATATTAAAGTTAAAAAAAAAAAATAATAATAATAATAATAAAAAATCACTGCTATAGCTGGTAAGGGAATCTGCATTTTCAATACAGAATGTACATTTTTTTTTCTTGGTTTTCTTTAAGTTGAAATTATTTGATAGTGGGTGGATCCTGCAGCTCCAGGGGCTCCAGGAGAGCTGGGGAGGGACTCTGGATCAGGGAGGGGAACCATAGGATGAGGAGAACAGTTTTAAACTGGAAGAGGGGAGATTGAGATGAGATATGAGGAAGAAATGTTTCCCTGTGCGGGTGGTGATCCCCTGGGGCAGGTTGCCCCGAGAAGCTGTGGCTGCCCCATCCCTGGAGGTGTTCAAGGCCAGGTTGGACGGGGCTTGGAGCAACCTGGGCTGGGGGGAGGTGGCCCTGCCCGGGGCAGGGGGGGGACAAGAAGATCTTCCAGGGACCTTCCAA
>NW_009650176.1:1611971-1631327 GCF_000708025.1 Charadrius vociferus
CCCTTCGGTGCACGACTTGGCAAAAAGACCAACACCCCATAGGTACCAGATGGTCAGCAATTCCGTAACAACCTGGCAGGCCTGACAGGCGACCGACTGGGAGGGGATCTGTGGCAAAAAGATAAAGAATGGCACTGCACACCGGATAGGAGAGGTCTGAGCATTCAAACAGATTTGCAGAGCAGCTAATTAGATCTTAAACTATCAAAATCCTTGAAAGTGAAGTCTTTTCGGACCCTAGGCATGCAGGCGAAATTTCACAAGCAAATAATGTGATTTAAGCCTGTACCAGAAACTGTTCAGACCTCACAGTTTTGACAGCAGTGGGGAAACGAGAACACAGGCAGCATAAATAATATTCATATGAAGCTCATTACAAAGCCAAGCGTTCCCAATAATCCAGTTTTTAAAAGAACGCATATAGGTTCGTGGTTATTTAAGTGAAACAGTCAGAAATAACCACCCTGGACAGAAATGCTTAAAGAAAGGGTGGAAAGATGGAAGGGCAAAACGAGCGCAGCAGAAAGCCCAGGGAGTAGGAGGAAATCAGACAAAGCGGCTAATCTGGAGATAAAATAATGTCAACAGTGGAACAGTAATAAGTGTTAGCAGCTTTACAGAAGACAAAATATATTTCCTTGCCTTTGCTGCTTAATTTTCTGCACAAGCCTAAAGGAGAGCAGAGCGGAGAGCTGCCCGGGGAGAGACCGGTCCCACCGCCGTGCAGCCGCCGCTCTCGTCCCTGCCGGCACTTACACAACGGGTTATTATATTTTTCCCCCCTAAACCTGAGGTTCTCCTCTCGTGTTCTGCATGGTGCTTCTTATCTTCAGCCCTGGGTAATCCTGGCCTTTGAGGTTTTTTTTATTCTTTCGCTGTGTGGTACGGTGCGGAGGGACCGCCGGCGTTACGGTTTCAGCCCGGGCAGGCAGGAGCTGCGGGTGTTACATCTTCAGAAAGCAGCTCCAGCCTCACCCGGGCTCCGTGCCCGGGCACACGCCGAGTTTGTAGCTGAGTAACAGTTAACGAGACATTTCAAGCCTACGAATCGATAGCTTTTTGCCTAATCTGCCTTCCCGCGCTGCTGCGGGTGCCAAACCCCGTGGCAGATGTTGGCAGCAGCTGCACGCGGCGCCAGACCCTCGGCTTCACCGGCCCTGGCGGGTCAGCGCCGCGGTGGATGGGACGGAGCGCCAGCGAGTGATGCTCGGGGAGATGCCGAGGAGCTTCTCCCACCCCTCTGTGTCCCCGGCGAGATGATGCACCAGGGCGGCATCTGCTCTGGTCCCTCCAGAGGAGCACTGTTGGAGAACCACACCATCCTGCATAAATTCATGCTGTAGTATCCGTGCGACCATTCAGCACTTGTAACACACAGTGTGGGGCAGGGTACAGACCCCGACATCTCCACCAGGAGGAGAGGAGTTACACCTTCTGCTGAGTCTTGGGGAACACAGGATTCATGTCATGAAGGGCTGAGGGACGTGGGGCTGTTCAGTCTGGAGAGGAGAAGACTGAGGGGGATCTCATCAACGCTGATCAATCCTTCAAGGGAGGGTGCCGGGGGGATGGGACCAGTCTGTTTCCAGTGGTGCCCAGTGACGGGACAAGAGGGAACGGGCACAAACGTGACCATGGGCAGTTCCATCTCCACCTGAGGAGGGCCTTCTCTGCTGTGAGGGTGGCAGAGCAGTGGCAGAGGCTGCCCAGAGAGGTGGGGGAGTCTCCCCCTCTGGAGCCATCCCAAACCCGCCTGGACGCCGTCCTGTGCCACTGCTGGAGGTGCCCCTGCTCTGGTGGGGGGTGGGATGGGGGAGCTCCAGAGGGCCCTTCCAAACCCCACCAGTCTGGGATTCAGTGGGTGATCTGGGCCAAGTGAGTGAGATCTGGGAAAGAGACGTTATTGGCAGGCATGGATTAAATGCCTGTTTGACACAGCCGGAGAGTCTGAAACCACTCTGGCCAAAGAGGTGCTTAAATCACAGCCCTGCGTGCCAGCAGCACGGCTCTCCTTTCCGTGGGGAGCTGCCTCTTCTGCCGTGCAGCGCGACAGGCTGAGGGGGAGAGCGGCTGCCGGGGAAGAGAGACCACAAAAAAAAGCAGCTGAGACAATGCTGAAGGAGAAACGTAATATTTATGGGACTGAAGAGGCAGAAGAAGGGAACGTGGCTCCGCAGCCATGACCTCGGGGATGGGGAAGCAGCTGGAGCGCTCCCCTCAAGGTGGGGGAAAGGCGGATACCACCGTCTGGGGACGGCACTGAGCCCACATCTCCTGTTTCCATGGTAGGTGCTCTCGCCATTAGGCTGTTGAAGAATAACAGCCCATGAGTGTGTATTTTTATATATTATACACATCCCTGAATTATATATGAGTATAATTCTAAAAAAAAAATATAAAATAAATACACCTATTATATATATATTCATATAGAAATTAACCATTGCTTGGAATGAAGCCTCGTGCAGTCCTCAAGCTGCTGGGGCACAGCCGATTCACCGCACCGGCACCTCAGGGCTCAACCTCAGGAACGAAAACTTCCACCAGTCCTACACCCTGCTGCAGGTGCGATGTTTGCTCAAGCACACGGCAGGAGCTGGACGTTAAACCCTGGAGAGCTGAGAAACGGCGCAGCCCCTCGGCGTCTCCATCTTCCCCCAGGTGCCGAGGGAGAGCAACCCCGCGTAGGTCGGATCTGCAGAGCAATAGTCCTGCCTACCCCAGGTGGTGTCTGCTCTCACTGTTTACACACCACTCACGTGGCTGTTGACTGCTCTACCCCACTTCCAAAGTGCATTTTTCATAGAATCACAGAACGGTTTGGGTTGGAAGGGACCTTAAAGACTATCCAGTGCCACCCCCTGCCCTGGGCAGGGCCACCTCCCACCAGCCCAGGTTGCTCCAAGCCCCGTCCAACCTGGCCTTGAACACCTCCAGGGATGAGGACTTTCATAGCATCGAGCTGCCCAAGGTCCCTTTTCTTGGCTCTCACCTTTCCTTCACCATAAAATCATTGTTTCTCCCAATTGGAATGAGAACAAAGAAAACACCATGGCTGAACTGAAACTTGGGGAAGTTTTGCTCCACCCCAGTGAATTAATGTAACATTTGGAAGACAAAACCTCAGTCCTACTCAGTTTCAGGATTTGAGGGTCAGTCTCCCCCGCTGCAAGGCCAGGCCTCGGAAATTGCGCTGAAAATCTCAATTCCTACTTTCAGCCGCACTCTAAACCCTCAAAACAATCGCTACTCTCCATTTTCAGTTCTTTGCCCAAGGCTCCTAAAACATCATATGGGGATTTGGGAGCCCCATTTGAAACAAATTGTTTTAATTAAAATAGTAATTTTCGGCCCCAAGAGATGTAAACTATTAAAGAGTTGCCAGGAGGGAGATCCACTAATGGAGAGCAATGAGCAATTATAGCCAATCTGCTGCAGGTTCTCCGAGAAAAAACACACTGGGAAACCAGAGGAGCCACTTGCCAACGGACTATTTATCACTACAGACAGCATTTAACGGTATACGGGTTTTTCCTCCCATAAAGGCTCAGCAAGCCTACTTCATTTTCTCATGTGTCATCAAGTCATTTTGATGTAAGAGGAGAGATCAGCAAAGGGAAATGGAGGAAACAAATCTCCTCGCTGTTAAATAGCTCTTCAGCACCTGAAACAACGGGCGGGCAGAGAACGAGGCAGGCAGATGAAAACGTTTTTCCTCATGAAAGCGAACCCTCTGTCTCAGACGGTCCTGCTCTTTTGCTCCCAGACGCCCCGTATTTAAGGAATGTTCATTTGGGAGGTACCAGATTTAAGGAATATTTAAAAACTCCAACCAAGTTTGCGTTCCCATTTCCTCACACAAAGTCAAAAGCGGACGTTATCCAACCTGAACTAAACACTCAGGTGTTTCCTGGGAAGGTAAATGTGAGGAAAAGGAAGAGGCATTTTGCAGTTAATTACTTTGATTTTTGGTTTGTTTTTTTTTTTCCCAAATTATGACATGGAAGAAAAAACCACCAAGAACAACAACAGCTTAAGCAAGTCATCCCAGAGCCACCTGCCTTCCCCTCTACATTAACCTTCACTGGTTTCATTTTGGGACTATACACAGATTCACTGGGAGGACAAACCTCAGCAGACAAAAATCTCTTGCCGTTCCAAAGGTCCCCGTTTCTGATCAACCCCCTTTTCGTGTTTCAGGACTGACGGTCGCCATAAACGTAGCTTGAAGGAATTTAACTTCTGTTCCGCCTCATGGAATGCTTCCTATGACAAAGAAACGTCGGCTTGGTTTTACAGATCAAGGACACTGCTGTTCACAGACCCAATAGCCTAAAAAGAATATGGTCAGCTGGGAATCAACTGACCAAAAGACGTGTAAAACTACAAACATCTGCACTTTTCTGGTCTGATCTGGAAACGTATCTGCTAAAGTATACTTCAGCATTCAGCAGCAGCAGCACTATGGTCCCCTTTGCGATGTGAAGGGACAAGTGTGGGGCGTCTGCACACACGGACAGACGTCTGCACACATACACAGATGTCCGTGTATGTACTTCCACATATAGATACACATGTGTATATATTCACTGACCCGGTACATCTCCAACACTTCATAGACTTACCATATTCAACTAATCTGAAGAAAAGCATCCTACTTTAGAAGCCAGGAGATCAAGTTTTCGCTCTTAGGTGGTGCCATCTCTACTGAAATCATCCAGGACAACCTATATTTGGAAGGAAAAAAATAAAAATAAATTAAAAGTCATTTCTGACATGCAGATTGCTCGTGTAGAAACCAACTCAGTTTAACACTGAAAAAGAAAGCACGGTAGCAAGCTTCCTAGGGGAAAACAAAAACAAACCCCAGACTTTTTTGAAACAAGAACTCCATCTTTTTTCTGTAAATAACGTTCAGTTATTCCTTGTTTTTCTATTCAGGAACTGTAGAGCATCTGCCTCTGCCACCCACAGACACAACAGAGAAACGCGTTACTCCAAGGAATATCCATTCACGTCAGCGCGGTGACCTACTAGAGATAGCATCGAGATGAAAAGTATTATTCTTTTTTATAATTCCCCTCTCGCTTAATTCTAACCTCATTAAATCAAGAGGAATGTTAACCACACATTTAAGCGTGTGTTGCATGAAGCCCTTTTTTTTTTTTTTTTTCAGAAACGCCGGCATTGTTTATTAGTAACGGTGTCATCTGACTCTCGTAGGTAATGAACACCAGCAGATGACACCGTATTTCACCCGTGGCTATACTGTAATAATTAAATAAAGTAGCAGTACTCGGGACGGAATTACTGGAGAAATCAAGACTCTTAAAAGAATTCCACTGAAGGATGTTTAAACAGACATTCCACAAGGGCAAATAGATAAATTAAATTTCCCCTTAGCAATCTCTGTGACAACAGGAGAATACTAAATAGAGAGCATAAGGGACGTGTTGTAGCAAAATGTTTTGCCTTATTTTTAATTTAAATGTAGTTATATAGATGAAGAGCCTGGAGGCATCAACCATTGCCAATCAAGGCTTACATAATGAGGAAGTCTTATAAGTATACTGAAATCACCACCGCCCAGAATTGCTCCAGTCATCTGAGGATGAAGGTTTTCAGTATAGACATGTACAAAGTCTTCTGGGTTGTTTTTTTTTTTTTTAAGTATTTTCAAAAAACATGATTTCTCTTTGGCAAAGGAACCCTTTGAAGCAGCCCAAATAGCCTTTGAAGTGAAAATAGCGAAGTCATTTCGTATTCATCCACCCATTTTACCTCCCCCTTCCTAAAAAAGAAGGCGCACAGCTTAGTGAAAAATTTATATAATGAAATAGGCAGACTCATCTCATGACATCAGAAGCATTCAAGCAAACAAAATGCCATTAAAATGGAAGCATATATATCTTTGGGTGTAAATCAAAGGCACTGTGAACCAAATTATTAGGAAAAAAACCAAGCTTAATTACTACAGATTAAAAGCTACAATCTGTAAGTCAGAATACTGCAACGTATACAGCAAAGTGTATGAAGCATTAATGGACTGGTGAATATTTACTCGTTTCGAGGAGTTGTCCTCACTTAGCAACCTAACTTAGATTTATTAAATTAAATTTCTTTGCTCAGACACAAAGGCTATTAAAAACTCGAGGACGTGGTAGATGCCTTACAGTGCATTAGTAGCAAGATTTTAACACGGTTCTTTTCCTCCTTCCATTCCTATAAATGCATTTCTCTCCTTTACAATGTTTCCTAAGAGTCTCCTACGCCAGAGCTTTTCCCATGTCCGTCTTTCCAGAGCCTCAGAAAAAATGAGAATGGCTGATCTTACTTGAAAACTAAAAGCTTTGAGATAGTTCTCTGTGGAACGATGAAAAATCCCACGGGTTCAAGAAAACAATCGGTAAATACAGGTTTGTACTCCCGTAAAATACAGTTTGTTAAGTACAAATGTTCGCTCGTGGAAAGTGTTTTACTGCTGCAAACAGAAGACTGCTGGAAAGACAAGACGCCTCCACAGCCCCGCAGTAAAAGCAGCGGCACGCACATACATGGGGCGCGGTAAATAAAAGTCATGTTTTGCCATTTTCGTATACCTCCTTGAAGGCTGCAGCATTTTTGTTTATCCATCTACACTGCAGAAAGTCACGTCTGTATTCCAACTCGACTCTGGCAAGTGTCTCGTCTTATTCCACCATCATCTTCTACACAAAAATCTCATCAAATGATCAGCCTAAACTTTTTACGTCACCTAGCCAGTGGAATAAACAGTGATATGATTTTTTTTTTTTTTTTTAATTCCTCACTGCTTTAATCCCTATTTATGTGTATTGGATGTTTAGGAGGAGGGAGATAGTCTTCCTGAAAAGAAAAAAAAAAAAAAAAGGCAAATAAATCACATAACAGGAACGGTCATAAATCTGTATTTACATTGGAAGTAAAAGTAAACTCACCAACGATGATTTACTGCCTCTTATAATGAACGTGACTATTAGGTCTTTAGATTTTATTAGCACTGTGAAAGAACATATTTTATGTTCAAATATTTAAATACTTGTAGAAAGCAAATGCAAAAATATTGTACATATTAAGCATTCAATTACTTTAAGCTATGTAAAATTTCATTGAAAAATAATTTCCTGTCTGCAGAACAATATATTGCCAAAATGTGAAAATTCCAGTTTACCGGTGAATCCAATGAATTTGATGGGTTTGGAGTCTAAATGAAGAAACGTACACATTTCTCACAGAAACGGGCAGGACAACAGATGACATTTGAAGCGCTGACCACAGCACAGCTTTGAGGATTAATAATGAATCACTTCAACAGAGGAGCAGAATATGAAGGCACCGACTCCAGCAAGGGGTTTCTCAAAGACAGTTTTTGGCTATTTTCATGCTAACCAACCCTTCAGCAAAGACTGTCACCCCCCATAGAAGTTTCTCCTGAAAATTAATTTCCCACACCTGACAGCAGCCCATCTGGCTTTGAAACAGCCACCGAATTTTGAAATAAAACCGTAATTTCTGCCTGGCCCACGTAGCAGGCATCCAGAGCGCCGGGGTTAGTACAGACTCCTTCTGCGAAGAGGAGGAAGATGCAGGACAGCAAACGATGACCAATGCCTCCCCCAAAATGAGTTGGGACAGCAGCTTAGGCTGGCTGGTGCCTGGCAGAAACGCTGTGGAGAGGAGAAGTAAAGATTTCCTACGCTAAGTCACCGTGATCGCAGCTTTGTCCTTTCCTAACGGGTGCCAGGGTGATGGTGGAAGGAGAAGGTAAACTACAGACCACGTGAGCAGCTTCAGTGAATGTATTAAACATAAAATGAACAAAAATAGTCTTAAGACAGGCTGGGAGAGCTGGGGGGGGTCAGCCTGGAGAAGAGAAGGCTTCAGGGAGCCCTCAGAGCCCCTTCCAGTATCTGACGGGCGCCTACAAGAAAGCTGGAGAGGGATTTTTTACAAGGGCATGGAGTGATAGGATGAGGGGGAATGGCTTCAAACTGGAAGAGGGGAGATTTAGATGAGATATGAGGAAGAAATTCTTTCCTATGAGGGCAGTGAGCCCCTGGGGCAGGTTGCCCCGAGAAGCTGTGGCTGCCCCATCCCTGGAGGTGGTCAAGGCCAGGTTGGACGGGGCTTGGAGCAACCTGAGCTGGTGGGAGGCGTCCCTGCCCAGGGCAGGGGGTGGCACTGGATGGTCTTCAAGGTCCCTTCCAACCTAAACCATGCTCTGATTCTATGGTAAGGGTACTGAAGGAAGAGGATGCAAGTTGAGACAGTACTCTGCAAAGTAAAGCAAGAAACCCTACAAGTGTACCATCTCCCATGTTCAACTCCCACAACTATCAGGACACAAAAAGAGCTTTCTTCTTCGAGATGCAGAGGTCGGGTGATTTTGAACTGTTCTGAGTTTAGCTCAATCCAAAAATAACGTTAATGACAATAAAACTTCAGCTTTTCAAACTACATTGATCTGCGGCGTTACACAGGAGGATGGGAGAGTATTCTTGTTGATTTTATGTTATTTGAATTGATCGCTACCTGCCTACTTACCTTAAATAGCCAGCCGCAATGCTACTTCATTCTTCAGAGCTTCAATAAAGAAAATGCTTCCATTTTGTAAATTATAGCCCTGCAATTGAGAGCGCTATCTTGGATGTGGTTATCTCCTGCTTAAACCAAATCAAATACATACCTTAATGGCAAACCAACATTTTTCATGCGACCCTCCAAATCTGAAAGGACAAAATTCAGCGAGAAACATTATGTATTATCTAACTTTACTGCAAAGACGCGCATGCCAAAGCATGACACAAGTACACGGGTGTGAGGGGGGTCCGCAGCCCTCCCCAAGGAGACAGTAATGAACCCCATCAGTGAGGCAACAGAGGGGCAGATTTCTACACTCAGAACTACCGAAAGCTCTTATCATTTCCCCATTCCCAAAGTATCTTCTTTTCCCATTGTGGAAACCAACAATTCCATTTCATTAGTTCTGTTCCTCAAAACCCTTCTAATGAGCCATGGGCTCAAGAGTAAAACATTTTTAATTGTGCACGTTTAACCCAATGGTGAGCTAAAACGGTATAAAACACGAAAGAGCAAAGAAGCAGCAAGAGCGACAAAATCAGGAAGGTACTTAGTTTGAGTTTGGTGCTTACCTTTGCCACAGATGAACAAACATTGCCTTTTGCGAAGTTTTTCCAGTTTACTACTTAACTGAGAAATTACTTGCAGAAAATATTGATCTGAGGAATACAGTATTCTCTCTTTTTTTTTTTTTTTTTGTAGCTTCCCTACCAATATTCAGGTAAAACGCATACCAAAAGCAGAACTTGCAGAGGTGTAATTGCGTCCATATTAAGCTGGTGAAGGAAAGAGAAACTCCGTATTTTTCTCCCTCTGGCTCGTCCTCCTCCTCCCTTTCCCGCAGGGCCCAGCCAGAAGGGCATTTTCTAGACCGCGAAGCAGCGCAGCATTGCCGGGTGCTAAGGGGGGGCCACAGTCACAGAAGAGCACTTACTTTTTCCTGAGTATAAAGGATTTTCCACTGGGGAAAAAAGGGAGAGAAAAAAAAAAAAAAAAGAGAGAGAGAGTATTTCATTACATATATATCTGTTAAGGGGAATTTCAAACTTTGTCATGTGCAGCTACGAAAGACTTTTCCCATCACATCCCCGCCTCCCTGGGGGCTCTGAGGTTTTTTTTACCCCATGAGGCATTTGCCTAACACCCGTTCAGCCGGGAGAGCACTGCCTTCTGCAGGACGGTGTAACCAGACTGCCTTTAACTCGTCAGATACCTGCCCCTCCTCAGGCTGACCAAAAAAAACCAAAAACCCACCACCCCCGTCCTCTCCTTCCCACCACAAAAACCACAGGGCTCTCCTCCGGAACCACCGGGAGGTTTTTGCGGCCCCGCAGCCTCGCCGTCACCGCGGGGCAGACGCAGAACAGCCCATCCAGCCCGAGCACCAGCCTTTGGCAGGGCTGCTTTTCCATCGAGCTCCTCAGGGGCAGACGCGCAGCCCGCAGCGAATGACCGAGGACTTCCCATCATTTTATACCCGCGTTTTTTAAATGCCACCACAAAACAAACTTTCACCCCCACAAAACAAACTTTTATATAAGCCTTTACGCAGCCTGAAATTATCAGGAACGCTGTTGCTTGATAACGAACGCAGCCGTGGAAAACTCCCCCCTACCTCTAAGTTCTGAAACGTGACTTTAGAAGTCTAAAACTAACTCCCACCGAATTTCCTCGCGATTTGGGCAGGCAGCAGGCCGAGAGTGCTGTGCTCTGGCAGCTCACCAGTGTGCTCCTCTACTTAAAATGCCGCCCGAGTGTGGACTTGTGCCTCGGAGTATCTGGCAGGAGCCTTAGATGTTATGCTCACCTTCCTATTAAAAGACATGGAAAACTTAACTCAGATTAATGCGTGTTTATACATTTTAATTGTGTATTAAAGTGTGTTTTGCGGATACATAAGAAACATCAGTGGCATATTAACTTATATTAGCTTTAACAAAAAAAAAAAAAAAACAACACTGACACATTTGCAATTATTCTGCAATTATATGGAAATTACATTACACACTAATTGCTCTGACAGGTGCCTAATAGCTTCTCTAAATGGGGGGTAAGAATTTACCCACGGGTATTCTCAATTATTTTGCTTGACCACCTTTTGCCTCTCCTTACAGCAATGAAAATACGAAGCAGCAATAACAAGTTTCTGTTCTGCTGGGGTTTGTTTTGTTGTTGTGTTTTTGTTTTTTTCACTCGGATCGCTGTGCTGCTGCCTCCGTGCCGCTCGCCAGGGGACGCCTTGCTGCCTCTGCTGCACTCCCGCCCCTCTCAAAGTTCTTCCAAAGTTCTGAAGCCTCAACACACAGAACTTTGGTGGCTGTTTTGGCAAAGGGGCCCTGGGGAGGGGACCCACCGCCGTCCTTGGTGTGACGGCATGAGCACAGCTAACGCTCAGTGAAACCTCCCACACGTACTCCAGATACAAATGATCTCAGGCCAAGTACAGGTAAACTAAGAACCATCTTTTTTTGTGTAATTTCTCTCCATTAATTTGAAGACACTCCTTATTAGAGCACCCCGCCGTGAGGGAAAGGAATGGGCTGGTACTTCTGAGGGGTCCCGGCTGCTGGTTGATAAGAGGGTTGAACCATAGAATGGTTTGGGTTGGAAGGGACCTTGAAGACCATCCAGTGCCGCCCCCTGCCCTGGGCAGGGACACCTCCCACCAGCCCAGGTTGCTCCAAGCCCCGTCCAACCTGGCCTTGAACACCTCCAGGGATGGGGCAGCCACAGCTTCTCGGGGCAACCTGCCCCAGGGGATCACCACCCGCACAGCCAACAATTTCTTCCTCATATCTCATCTAAATCTCCCCTCTTCCAGTTTGAAGCCATTCCCCCTCATCCTATCACTCCATGCCCTTGTAAAAAATCCCTCTCCAGCTTTCTTGTAGGCGCCTTTCAGATACTGGAAGGGGCTCTGAGGTCTCCCCTTTTTCGCCTTCTCCAGGCTGAACCCCCCCAACTCTCCCAGCCTGTCCTCCCAGCAGAGCTGTTCCAGCCCTCTGAAACAGGAGTGAAGCTGTAAAAATGACAACAGCAATGGAAAATGTTGACAATACAGCTGGCAGGTGTGCACGAAACATAATTTTACCTTACTGACAGCTTTACCGTGGGCCGGTCTTGGATAGGACCATCTCGTTTCACATCCCGCCTGCCAGTGCCACAACCTTCCTGCGCCGCAGCCTGGAGCCTGGGCAGGCGTCAGGACACACGGTAGGCTTTACTCTTCAGGCCATGGCAAAACCATTTCTCCTGCCTGAAGGCAGAGCGCAATCAAACAGAACACGATGCACGAGGTTTCCATGCCGTCGGAGAAGGAGCCTAAGAAAAAGCTATCACAAACCAGCGTCAATCCACGCAAGAGAAGCACCAACTGCTGTGGATCCAAAGCTCCTCACTGTTGTCGTTCAGTCAAAACTTTTACATATTTTCAAATTAGTTTTTCAGTGTTAGACTTGCGCTGTAGCGCCATTAGAGGTGCAAACCCAGAAGCCACAGACTTCACTCTCAGTCAAACCCACCGAGTGCCATTTCAGTTCCCACCCAGCGCTCCGCCATCCTTCCCGCAGACCCAGTCTGCCCAGTACTGCACCACCACGCCCCTCCGCAAATTGAAATTTCATGTACATACTGTAATATAACCCCCATATGTTTCATATAGTCTCATTGTGAAAATGCTTTCCAGACTTGTTTGCAAACACTATAATACCGAAAAACAAATGCCAACTCTTGCATTCAAATGAGAGTATTGCCCGTAAAACTGTGACCTTTTTTTTTTTATATATAGACATTCACAGCTGTTAACCAGGATTATCTATACATCCCAAGGTGTATTTCATCTGAAATGCAAAGCATTTCTTTATTGCACGTATGGTTGACTGGGAATAAAATGAGTTTGTTTCCCTGTGACGGAGAGCTATTTGCATGACTTTCAGATATTTAGAGGTGATTTACAACTTCTGCATTCACATCATGGATAGATAAACAGGAAAACTGTACTGTGTATGACAATTACTATCCTCAACATCTGTTTTATCCTAAAAATAATTTTATGTAAAAGAAATTCTACTAAATTATTAGAGCTGACCTAATTTTATTTTCCTTTAATGTTTGCTTTCAATGGCACAAGACTGATCTTCTGTAGTAAGCGTAGATGGATTCTGTAGATATGTCAGTTGGTCAATTAGGAAGAGATGCACAGAACTTTTGACAGTGTATGTTACTCATCATACTTTTCCTAAAGAGAAGTTAAGTGTTGACCCCTATTCTAGTGGGAGGTGTCCCTGCCCAGGGCAGGGGGTTGGGACAGGATGATCTTCAAGGTCCCTTCCAACCCAAACCATTCTCTGATTCTATGATTCTCTGACAGCAAATATGAATTTTACAGATAATTTGACCCGTGAAATTCAACCCAATGCATGTCTCCTCTGCAATTAGGCAGGGCAACAGCAGCTCAGGGCGTACTGACATCAATTTTAACGTAGCCGGCTCGAGCAGAAAGAGCAGGGGAGGTACAGCTGCAGACTTCAGTGCACGTTGCACACTCAAGCCTGTGCCACCAAGACCTCATCCCACAAGCCACCTCCCCCCACGCAAGCCGGGTGAGGCCCTCCGGGCTTCATCAGCCCGAGCTCAGGGGCTCAGACCCAGCAGGGAGCAGCAACAGCTCACCCGCCACTCGGGTTCCCTAAACAGATGCAGTATTCACCATCGGTGTGTAAAAGAGAGCGATTCCTTCATTGCAAAAGGGCCAACGTACAGCAAGAATTCTTGTAATAAAAATGCTTGACTCCTCTCTATTAACCTCTTCACCTCAGGGGGTGTTGGGTTAAGAGGATGGGGAAAGTAACAGAAAAAAGCCATCGAATGTGTGGCCCTCCCTGACGGCCTTGAAGCACTTCTGTGTTTGACAACAATTCAGCCTTGCTTCAGCACCCCTATAATTATATCTATCCACGATTAATTACAGTACTTTTAAAATGCACTTGAGGGACACTTCTGACAACACAAAACCTTTTTCTTTACAAAAAATACCTACAGTGGGCAAAGACGGGTGTTCCACAAGCGTTCCGCTAACTCACGCAACTGAGGTGTCTGAAAACAAAAACATACCACGTTCTTTATTTCAAACACATCCCACAGAAGGAACTTTGACCAGTCCTCATCCTTTACTGTTTGGAGAATGTTCCTGCTCTGCCCTTCTGCCTGGCAGCATTCGCACCAGATCAGTCTCAATCCTACACGAACGTAACTGCGATACGTGGCGACTGCACCGAGTTCTGAACGTTTTGCTCCCAATTTCCTCCTTACGGCCTTGTTTACGCTCTGGGTATCAGTGTGCAGACGTCGAGCGCTCTTGCCAAGCTTACTCCAAGGACTCCCAATGGCTCGGAAGCCGTCTCTGTTCCTCCCAGAGCACCAGCCAGGCTCTGCCAAGCGGCCGTCCGCAGCCAGGCTTTGCCTCCACGCTGACTAAAGATGGAACTCCACGCTTTGCTTCTGGCTCAGCTCTCCTACACGCCCCAGGAGGGTGAGGGTATTCAAAACACAGCTACCGTGAACGCTCTCGACTACATTGCAGCAAGGCAGCCCCAAACATTGTCCCATCTTCCCTGGGGGGTTGTGCAGCCAACGCTGATGTCCAGGACACTGTCACCAACCTGCCGGAATTAAACGCGTGTCTAAATAGTGAAGTGGTGGTGATGCAGCAGCCGGGAGCCCCCACCGCCCCGAGATACTGGTCACTGCTGGGGAGTGCCGTCGCAGGACAGGGCTGACTCCGCTCCGGCTGGACGAGCTTGAGAAGTACTTTATGGCAATGGCGAGCCTGGGTTGGACAATAACCGAAGTCTCCTTCTTTCGAGCTCACTGCAGTTGTCTTCATTCAGATGTTTAGGTTGGACTGATATCTTCCACTGCTAACGATGTTTCCTACCACCTCCTGTTGAATGCTCAAGGAAGTCAGAAAATCCAGGGACCTACCAAGTTTTTCACAGAATCACAGAATGGTCAGGGTTGGAAGGGACCTCTGGAGATCATCTAGTCCAGCCCCCCTGCCAGAGCAGGGTCACCTACAACAGGTTGCACAGGACAGCGTCCAGGTGGGTTTTGAATGTCTCCAGAGTGGGAGACTCCACCACCTCTCTGGGCAGCCTGTTCCAGTGCTCCACTACCCTCAAGGTAAAGAAGTTCCTTCTCATGTTAAGATGGAACTTCCTATGTTCAAGTTTATGCCCATTACCCTTCGTCCTATCACTGCGCGCCACTGAAAAAAGACTGCTCCCATCCCCCTGGCATCCTCCCTTTAAGTATTTGTAAGTATGAGCCAAGATATATTTTTCAGATGAGCCAAGTCTCCCTCCTCCCTCCCTCCCTACCAAGTTTTTCACAGAATCACAGAATGGTCAGGGTTGGAAGGGACCTCTGGAGATCATCTAGTCCAACCCCCCTGCCAGAGCAGGGTCACCTACAACAGGTTGCACAGGACAGCGTCCAGGTGGGTTTTGAATGTCTCCAGAGTGGGAGACTCCACCACCTCTCTGGGCAGCCTGTTCCAGTGCTCCACTACCCTCAAGGTAAAGAAGTTCCTTCTCATGTTCAGATGGAACTTCCTATGTTCAAGTTTATGCCCATTACCCTTCGTCCTATCACTGCGCGCCACTGAAAAAAGACTGCTCCCATCCCCCTGGCATCCTCCCTTTAAGTATTTGTAAGTATGAGCCAAGATATATTTTTCAGATGAGCCAAGTCTCCCTCCTCCCTCCCTCCCTCCTTTCCTTCCTCTTTTACTTTGTAATAAAATTATTCCCCATGTCTTAAGTCAACTTCAATGACTTCAGAAGACTTAACTTACTACTTCATCTGTAATTTTGCACTTTTATCAGCAGTTTCACCACCCACGTTCAAGCTGGTTTACTCACGTTCTCTTTCAAATGGTTTCTTTCAAGAGGTGTAGCATTTCTAGCACCGCCCGCTGAGCAATTTGGTGCAAACACAGAATCACAGAATGGTTTGGGTTGGAAGGGCCCTTGAAGACCATCCAGTTCCCCCCCCTGCCCTGGGCAGGGACACCTCCCCCCAGCCCAGGTTGCTCCAAGCCCCGTCCAACCTGGCCTTGAAGACCTCCAGGGATGGGGCAGCCACAGCTTCTCGGGGCAAAATCACATCCTGTGATTCACTAAACCATATTGGGAAGACCAAGAGTGCAAAAGTTGTGAGAAGGGGGGAGGGAAGGGGAAGAAGAGGCTTGTTAATATCATTGCCCCGGATTTTACCATTCTTCAATGCACAGTTAGCAGCAGTTGGAAATTCAGCCTCTCATACACACCAAGCAATCCGTTCAGCATTTTGAAATGGAGCTATACGTGTCAAAAAAAGGGAGAAGCATGGAAATGGAAATGAGATCTGCTGGAAATTTTCATTCGTTCTGAAGAGTAGTTTTGAAATTTTTCCATATGCCTCTCATATACAATACCATGTGATTAATTAAAGCAAACAGAGTACATTAAAAGTAAAAAGCGCCATATGCACACTTACATTTCAATACACATGAGAAATTACTTCTATATGAGAAAAAGCCCTGAAAGCTCCCATTTCATTCAGGCTTTGAATCTGCAAACGCTGATGAAAACTCTTCAGGCATTGGCCAACACTCACATTGCTTTTTTAGTCTCCTTTGCATGTATTTTAATATACAAAAATTAGGATTTGTAGCTTAAGACAGAAGAACCTCATGAAAACAGATTATGAAATTACGCTTTTTCTCGTTCAGCCACATTGCAATCAGCTATCAGAAAATTTAACCATTGGAGTGCTATGGGTTTTCTCAGGTGGCAGATGTGGCTTCATTACTGTACCCGCAGTCCCTAATTCCCTGTGAACGCCTCCCTGACTGCTGGAGGGGATGCTTTTGGAGCTGGATGAGGCTGAAGGTGCAGCGCTCACCAGCTCTTTGTGACCCATACATGTATATGGTCTGCCCAGCTTTGCCATCAGAGCATCTTAAAACCTGTGAAGCGTTTACCAGCCAACGACTGATGTCTGTCTCCTTCTAGGAATCACACAGATTTATCAGGCAAGGATCTCCTCCTGATTGCAATATCTTCCTTCTCTCAGGAGATCAGGAAGCTTTTGTGAAGTCAGAATCTTGGTATGTAACATGGAGATATTTAACCATCACTTGAACAGAAACCATGGGGCACCTTCCCATGGTGCCCACAAGCCCAATATTAGGCTCTCCAGAATGCAGTATTCTCCTAACGGCATTTGTGCTTTCTAAAACCCATACTGATCAAGACCCACATAGTAAAATCCAGCACTTACGGCGTGACGCTTCGATATCACACGATGCAGAGAACGTCATTCCAACAGGATTCCTACCATTCAAATGGTTTGTTCATAAATATGGGCTACATAGCTATCAAATTATACCAAGGGACCATATTACATCCTGAGGGTTAGAGCTGATAACCAACTTAGAGATATGTTCTCATGGGAGAAGCACAGGAGTATTGATACATACAGTAAGTATGGTCATTAGAAGGCATTGAAAAATAGCTGCCACCTCCTGCACTTACAGAGGAATAAAAACCAGAAAGATGACTTTGGAAGTAGGAAAATCAGCTGTAACTTGAAGATCAATAGAAAGGCGAAGACTTAAATTAGAAAGACTGTGACACTAATGGAGGATAATACCGTCTTCAGCTCTCAACAGTGAGAACGGAAACTCCAGGATGCTGGTAATCAGCTTCACTAAACGAAAATCTAAACTTTCCACGCGAATGTAGCAGCAATCAGAATTGCTCTGAAAAATAAATTCATGTCAGAGGCAAAATACATCAAAAGCATTAATGAGAAAATTAGAGGATTTGAAGGAACGAGCTGTAAGGCATTCAGATTTCTCTCTTTTTGTTAAGAGCAGCAGTCTTGTAGGAATATCAAAGAGTAAATAACATAGTGAAGTATCATTACAGTAAAGCGAATTTAATGCTACATTACAGTATATCTAGTTTGACTACTGTAAATCTCCTTCCGTGCTTCCTAGTAGTCACGTAACGCAGAGCAAGCAAAAAGATGTGTACTGCTGTCACACGTGTTCCTGTAGCACCCACAAACCCCAGTGCCGCTGCAGTGGCTTTTATTCAAACATGACAAAGAGACAGTTTCTGCACTGAAGCAAGAACAATCTTCATCGATCCCACTGCAGCCACTAAAAACACAGTATTTTTGCTTCTTATCATAAATAAATCTTAAAATATTCACGGTCTAGTAAAATTCCCTTCTTAAGCACATACGTAACTACATAAGTCCACCCTCAGTTATTCAGACACAAGTGCCATTGTCAGGGAAGGGATGCAGTGATTGAGGCCAAACAAATAAAAGCATACATGTAAACAGAAGCTTAATTTCACAGAAAAAGGTGACTAGAAATAGTTTCTGATAAACCTAAGGTTTTTCTAGAACACTATCCTTTCTTTGGAAGTGGCCATTAGCTGATAACTGTTAGAACAAAAAACACGTGTAATGTTACTTTGCCTTGGGAGAACTTTCTTATTTTTGCATTTTACCCCTTTTTCTGAACCCATTCGTAGTTTTTACGCTGTGCAACGGTTACAACCCCCGATTTAAGTATGAACTGCATGAAAAAGCACTGCCTTTTGTTGTTAAACCTCACCCTCTTCTATCCTACTACCTTGTTAAATTACTCCATTTTACGCACAAAATATCTGGCGTGTTCCATGTCAAATCAAGCATTAGCACGGCACATTATGCATCTGTACCCAACAGCAGGAGCAAGAGAAGTGTTCATGCGTTACCGAGCTAACAAGCAATCCATTCCTTGAGTTTTTTCCTGTACAGTTTGTCAAGGCTCTCAAATTAAGTTCCACAATAAGATGTTCAATTTTTGCACGGCAGACCAAACAACTTGTCTGAAACATGGCTTTAATTAAACTCCAGCATCTCATCTCTGTGCACGCAGGGTTCTTTTAACAACAACAAAAAAAAAAAAGAAAATGAAAAAAATAGGAGAGAGTGGACGCTGGATCTGAGCCAATGATGACCTGCTGAAGGAAAAAAAGAGTCACACAACCACCAGCAAGGGATAAAGAAGTGTAGAGCCAAGCTACAGACATCCAAACTGGAATCCTTTTTCCAATGGGATCATCCTTCATCCCCCAAATGAATAAAAAAACCTCTGCTATGAGCATTACACTTGGCATACGGTAGTTAGTTTCTGCTCTGTGCAAGGTAGAAAGCTCCTCACAGGAACAATTTGGATCACGACAGCAAAATGCCTGAGGAGATAAAGTAGCATTAGCCCACTCCTAAGTGAGCTGCTGGACATCTGCATCCGGCTCTGAAAGGCCCAGATGTCACAGAACGACATCCTTTAATGTCAACAGACTGCACACAGACGTGTCTCCCTATAACATAGCTGCGTACAGAATTGCTGCGATGCACTGTTTGTATAGACTACTTAAAATACATCTCAAACTATTAAAAAGTTTGAGTCCTGGTGGCCAACAGGATGCCTATGAGGCAGCAATGTGCCCTGGTGGCCAAGAAGGCCAATGGCATCCTGGGGGGCATCAAGCAGAGTGTGGCCAGCAGGTGGAGGGAGGTCATCCTCCCCCTCTGCTCTGCCCCAGTGAGGCCACATCTGGAGCACTGTGTCCAGTTCGGGGCTCCCCGGGTCAAGAAGGACAGGGAACTGCTGGAGAGGGTCCAGCAAAGGGCTATGGAGATGCTGAGGGGACT
>NW_009650176.1:1631460-1663852 GCF_000708025.1 Charadrius vociferus
AGTGGCACAGGCTGCCCAGAGAGGTGGGGGAGTCTCCCCCTCTGGAGCCATCCCAAACCCGCCTGGACGCCGTCCTGTGCCACTGCTGGAGGTGCCCCTGCTCTGGCGGGGGGTGGGATGGGGGAGCTCCAGAGGGACCTTCCAAACCCCACCAGTCTGGGATTCGGTGATTAGGTCAAGCTCCACAGCAACCTCAGAGGAGATGTGAGTGCTACACCAACCTCCCACCGGCTGGGATGTGCTCTGGAAGCGTCCACCTCCGGCGGGAATGGGCCTTTTCTGAAGCTAGTCACTCTGCGTTTAAAGCAGTTTATATATGTGACAACTAGTCACAAATTCAGGTCAAAATGTCCTACTAATTTCATCTGAGAAAGACAGAAGTATTTAATCTAAAGATTAGAGTTTTTAAATACTTTTTAAATATCCAAACTTAAATTAACTGCAAGTTGAATGACATACACCTGAGGCACAAGGAAGTGGCTGTTCTCAGTAAAAGTACAAACAAAACATGACTTTTTGTGAAGAGAAAATCCTTCCGTCAATGAACAAAAGGTCCAGAACAGAAAACCAGAACGGCCGATTCTTCACCTTCCATCGCTGAAAACAGCGAAGGGTCTGGACAGTTCTCACGTCTTAAAAAACAACCGTTATAAAGATTTGTCTGAGCAGTACTCCGCAATTCAAAACTGGAGAGCGTTAAAGGAAAAGCTACCAAAACATATTGAGGGATTAGAAAGTAGGACTACAGAGAAAGATCTGCAGAGGTCAAACTACTTAGTTTATCAAAGAGGAGGTGAAAGGGGAACTCTGATCACAGTTTAAGAACCTAAAAGGATAATGAAAATCTGCTATAGCAAGCACTTCAGTCTGGAGACGAGAGTATATCAATTTCCAGGGGTTACAGGTGGAAAAGCACCGGAATCGCACAGGAAAAAAGAAACTCTTGAAGTAATGGCGTGGATAATTAATGACTGAAGAAAATTACCAAAGGTTCCCACAGACGCTCTATTGCCAGAGGTCTTTAACAGAAGACTGAGTGTTTCTCTACAATAAATGTTCCAGTTCAATCTGAGTTATTGGACGTGAATTAGCTCAGAGAGATCCCACAGCCTACGCTGTGCACCGCTCAAACTAGACGGACCCCAACTCTGATGAACCCCAACACAAAACAAAAGCCAGATTTGCATCAATCTTTTTTTCATATACTATCAGAAAGTCCACAGAAACACTCCAGGGATAGACTATTCCCATCAAAACACTTGTTCTCCACCTCCTGAAACCACCTCCACTGCACAAAGGACAGCCCGGCTGAGATCTGATGGGGTTCGCTCAGCAGCTCTCCCGGTGGCGGTTGCACATTTGGCCATCGCCGGCGTCATCCAACCCAAATTGCACTGCACTTAGTTGATTCATTAAGGTAATCACTACTGTCATATCGCGTGCTCATTAGAAATGACAACAAATTATTCAAAGTGTTTTTCCCTTCTGAGCAACTGCATCAAGCATATTAATCAAAAGTTGGTTGGCTGTTTCAGCCGCTCGTTATCTGTGTGCCATTTATATGATAAAAAGCAAATGAACGAGCAACTTGCCATCAGTCGGCTATTTCATTTTTCCCCGATGAATTCTAAAATTTGTAAATCAAACAAGCGGTGGTGCTCCCAATTTATATGAGGAAGGTTTCAACCGAGAATATATTTCATCCAGGGGCAAATCTGCTTTAGATCCAACAATTTGTCAGTTTTCAAAACCTCTGCCAAAGACTATTGTTGATGGTAGAAGGCAAAACTGGTACGGAGAAGCCAAAATTTTCACATTATAGACAAGAAAAGCCACACCAGCCATAATAAAATGGTTATCTAGGAGTAAAAATTCTCATACATGAGCTTGATCCAAACTGAAAAAGCACCCTTTGCCCCAAGGAGCGCTTCATATACCACATCTTATCGGGAAAGTGCAAAATTAGCACATACATGATTTATATAAGTTTCTTTACACTATACCCTGAATTTGGTATCCTCTCTTGGCACAGCAGGCAATTAAGGTCTGCAGACTACCTAACAAAGCAATGAAGCGGTGCCACAGGAGTTTAAATGAGAGCAGCTGTGAATGGCGCCCATTGTGTCAGCTCTGTGTCCCTGGCAGCTCACGTACCGTCAGCCAGGTCTCCAACTGCGTGTCAGCCTTCTCATTTCAAACCCCAACAAGAGATTCAGCCAGATACCCACAGAAAAGTCTTCACTGACAGCGATTCCCTCTATTCTGGAGATTAGCAAATTAAAAGAATTGTGCGAGCGACTGTTCCCTCTGAAGGGGAAACATTAATTCTTCACTGAATTAAGCCAATGCATTATTTATTTCTTGCCATGGTACTATTCGTGTTTTCTCGAAATGGGATTCAGGGCAGGGGATGCTCCTAAAAGCCCATCAGGATACCGTAATTTGCTGCAGGTGTTCATTGTTTCATACAGCTCATTTTACACCATCCCTCGACTAGTCATCACAGGTTACCTTCGGTGCAAACGGTGACCTCCTTTGGTTCCTCGGAAAGCTCCAGAATACAAATTTCGATTACCTTTGGCCTCGCAGACGCCAGACCCAGCTGCAGCAGGAAGCAGAGAGCGCCGCGTCACCTGGGGTAGAGCAGTGCAGGTGGTCCGTCGGGCTGCTGAGGCTCTCCCGGCCGTGCTGAGGAGCGAGGTGGGGCCTGTCCAGCAGCCTCGTGCCATCCGCATCCCCCATGTCCCGCGAGGGCCATACCTGCCGGCCAGAAGAAAAGGTCCGCGCTCCACAGCAGGACGGCCGAGGGCTTGAAGGCTCTGCTCGGCTGTGGGGCTGGCAGAGGGGCACATCGACACCGAGCACCATCTGCGTGCCTGCCCGGGCAGGCAGAGTTGCACTTTTGTGCTTTAAATGATGTTATGTTTCTATTTTCCCAATTTTTGAGGCAATCTACGGAGCGGCAGAGTTCGAGTGGGGGAGAGAAGAGTCGAGAGGGTGAGCGTGAAAGTATTTCAATACAGAGGGATGAAATGAAGGATAAAGGAGACGGCCCCATGTGACAGATTGGCTGTCCTATCAGTGATGATAGTCTTTCTACAAATCATCAGAGCTCCTGCCTTGAAGACGGATTGTCCAATTCATCTTCGCAGGAGCAGCGCCGAGACTCCGGGGGAAGAGGCGAGGTGGCCGGGAGCAGCGGGACGCGGGCCAGGAGCCAGCGCGGGAAACCAGAGCTCTGTCCTCTTGGTATCCATCACGTCTGCGCCACAGCGCTGGCAAATCGTTACCTTCTACTACCGTATCATCAGCATCCTCTCACATCTGACAAGCAAATATAAGGAATAAGGGAATAATAAGCTAATAAGGGAAATTAATTACAGCAAGAATCAGGGCAATGCTGACAGATAATGGCATTAGTAACACCGCTACACACACCGCGGTGTTGCTGTTCCTGCGGGGTGGGAGCGGCAGCCGAAAGCGCTGAAAACAGCCTGGCTTGTCACTCAGCTCGTCCTATCTACAGCGATATTTCTTTGCCTTTTAAGACAACTTCTTGTTTTTCAGGGTTATCTGTGAAGCAATGGATCTGAACTCTATCAGCTCTCCGCCTGACACAGTGTTTATAAAAGATCCTGAAAGCTTCATCCGTTCATACTGAGTGCTTCCTCGGAGAAAGGAGTACCCAAAGAGCTGTAAGTCACGTAATTATTATAAATGAAAATATCGAGCCATAAAGAATACTCTAACACTGTTCGCATTGTTTAAAGGAAGAGAATAAAAAAGTAGCAAAGCTTTGTTTAGACTTTCTTTTTCCAATATAATCTGAAGAAACTGGATTTATGATTGGAAATATCACCAGAGCTGTGATATTACCAGACAATGGTAAACAAAATACCAGGCAGGTTAAATTGTACTGTGAAGTATCTAGACAAAGGGTATTTTCACAAAAAAATGTGTAAATAATACTCTTTATGGACAGAGACAATGTATGTAGGGGGAGAAGGGATTTTTTAACTCAGGAACATGATATCGTGTATCATAACACAACACCATAGGAGCTGTCTTAATTGTCACAGTATCTAAAATTTTTTTCTTAATTGTCACAACATCTAGATTTTTTTTACTGTGTGTTCGGCTCATTAAATCATCAGTACACACACAGATGCGTACATACACAGGAGCATCAATCCCGCGTAGTGCAAAGGCAGATTCAGCCCCGCAGCCTGGTTTCAGCAGTAGCGAAGCAGGGCAGTGGGGACGACCAGGACAAGTGCGTACGGAGACTCCCCAACAAACTCCTCTGTTTTGCAGCATAGGGTTAAGAAGCAGTTCTTTAAAAATCACATACCTCTGTGTTCTTCACCCTTTTAAAGAAAATGCGATCCTTTGGTGTAAGTCATCTTGAGCGAGCCACGGATTAATGAAGAAGAGCATCTGAGGTTACTATGACAGATTTGCAGTTTCCCCTTCTTACACAGGACTGGAAATTAAGCAGCGGGTTCACAGGCACCACGGCCTTTCTTGGGAAAAAAGAAAGAAAAAAAAAAAGTCTAATGTCACTTTAGGAATTAGAGGTCAACAAACTTTAGAAAAACAGCTGCAACCTTGACTTAAATAGTGGAAATTATGCAGGTTCTGAAGAGAAGAGGTTTGCCAGGAGTCTTTGAGATAAGAAGGGACAATCAGACAATATAATTTGTTTAGACTTTCAATCCTCTTTTACAGAGCATTATGAGAAAACACCACGAAAACAAACTTTCAGAGGGCAAAATGAAGTTACACTGTGGTTAGAACCCAGTTAAGAGAAAAAAAATGAGTCAGAGTGAACAGCTGATGCTCAAGAAGGCAAACAGAGATGTCTTCCAGAACAAGTACTTGCATTGAACATACAATTGGTTGGGAAAAACGCTTTAAATGCATGTCTGAGCAGAAGTAATGTATCTATTTCCCTTGTCAAACTGACACATCACACATGAACTTTCTCCGCTCATATGTGATGAAGAAAAGCCTTTCACTTTCCTGACCACTGAAAGAGAAAAGAAAGCACCCGTTTACAAAGTTTTCCTTCTTTATATTAGTATGCAAGACAAAAAAAATAAAACCCGAACAACAAACGAGAGCAGTCGCCCATGTGCCTGCAGGCAGCTGACACTCGCAGCACGTTTTCATTTGTTCACTCCAAGCCCGAGCAGGAAGGCCCCATCGGAACCGTCCGGCTGTTCGGCGAAAACCAGCGCAGACGTGTTATGGGAAAATGCGCTATGACCGGTCCGGTTCCTGGAAGAAAAACATAGGGTACTACTTGAAGCTACAATCTATGACCAATTCATTAAAAAAAGACCTAATAAATTTCATTACTGTTGCAATTATTTATTATGATGATTGTTGCTTATCTCTCCCTTGAGAACTGAGGTCAAGAGAGGTGATTCTGCCCCTCTGCTCCGCTCTGGGGAGACCCCCACTGGGAGTGCTGCCTCCAGCTCTGGAGCCCCAACACAGGAAAGACACGGAGCTGTTGGAGCGGGGCCAGAGGAGGGCACGGAGATGCTGGGAGGGCTGGAGCCCCTCTGCTGGGAGGACAGGCTGGGAGAGGGGGGGGGGGTCAGCCTGGAGAAGAGAAGGCGGAAAAGGGGAGACCTCAGAGCCCCTTCCAGTGCCTAAAGGGGCTCCAGGAGAGCTGGGGAGGGACTTCTTACAAGGGCATGGAGTGATGGGACGAGGAAGAATGGCTTCAAACTGGAAGAGGGCAGGTTTAGATGAGATATTAGGAGGAAATCCTTTCCCGTGAGGGTGGTGAGCCCCTGGGGCAGGTTGCCCCGAGAAGCTGTGGCTGCCCCATCCCTGGAGGTGTTCAAGGCCAGGTTGGACGGGGCTTGGAGCAACCTGGGCTGGGGGGAGGTGTCCCTGCCCGGGGCAGGGGGTGGCACTGTATGGTCTTCAAGGTCCCTTCCAACCCAAACCATTCTGTGATTCTATGATTATTTCCAAGGTAAGCAGCGAGAGGGGAACAAGTCACACACACGGTGTGGCTTTCTACTTGTTTCAAAGGTAAGATAAACTTAGATGATCACTATCTCTTGATTGTCAAGCATGAGGGCTGAAAGAAAACCAACAGTTTCTTATAAACTGCTGTCAACTGATTCATGAAATAGGTGAAACTACAGGATCTACTGTCCCACACAGGCAGAGAGCTGTGTCCTTCAAGCTGAGGGCACGCATGTGCCAGAGTAGTATGGAAAGGAAGGGCGGAATGGAGCATAGCTGAGTGGCACTACAAAGGTAAGAGTTTGAAAACAGGGACACCAACATTTTGCTTCCAAGAAGCAGTCAGAACCTAGACATAAAAATTGTAACAGATGACAACAGACCTGGAAGTCTTCAGAAAAGGAAGCATTTTACAGATTCTGCTTAGTTTGAGACAATTCACTGAAACACACTGGATGGCATTAAATCAAACCATTCTCATCTACTGCCTCATTGCTTAGGTCAAAAGAGGTGATGTTCTCAAAGCTCCTTATCATGCTGCACCAAGATGACTTCAGGTGACTACATCCTGCTTCCGCCTGACTTATCTCAGCCCATTCCGCTGCTCTTTGGCCGGGTTCTGGACTACCTTTAGCTTAATACTTCAGCAGAAAAGCCATCGACAGTGGTACAGCTCATTCCATTGTGCGGCCAACGTTTCTTGCAGAGTCTGCAATGATCAACCTCAGGGTGAGGAAACCTCCAACAGAATGACCCTTCAGTGCCCAGAACAAACATGACCTAAACCAGACCGTGTCCTTTTCATACAGAAATATCATTATCAGCCTCAAAGTACTTTTTCAATCTAAAAAGCTTTTCCCTCATCCCCGTCCTGCCCTGTTGCAGGTGCCTCCTTGCCTACATGCCTTGAACTGGGCAGGGCTGCTGGAGTCCCCACGGGGACCGTCCCAGCCTTTCAGCTTTAAAGTTTCCCCTGAATTCCAGTTCTTTACATTTTCAGAGAACAAACTATCTTGCGTATAAGCAAGCAGAAGCTATCATCACCTCGTCTGCTAGCAACCACCATATTATTATAAAACCATTTGCACAAATCAAACCTTTTCCACTCCAGGACTCTCCCGACACCATTGCCTCCTGTCCCCTGACATCCATTTCACTCGTCTTCAACTTTTTCTTTTTTTTTTCCCCCCTCTAGCTGCAATATGATCTGCTCAGGTTATTTTTTGCCTCTTTCATTTGTAGTCTGTTTAAGATTAATTCTAGATAGACATATGTACATACACACACACATATATGTTATTCACATCCTTTCCCTATGGGCACATACGGCTGTTATTTCTTGTTCGTTTTGCTGATCTGTTCTCTTTTCCACTTTCTCTGCTCTCACTTTTCCTTATCTTTGCTTTCTCACACTGCACTTTCATCCCCTCCCTATTCTTTCCCACTTCTCTCAAAAATATTCTCTTCTCACAGCTACAGGCAAAAAAAAAAAAAAGCAAGAAGGCACGAGCAAAAAGAGACTGCTCATTGCAAGAGCACCATAAGAGGTGTTCCTGTTCCAGTAAAATACACTGTTTGCTATGGCGCTCTCCCTGTGCTACTTCACATGCTGGGGTATAGGAAGGCATTTAAAAAAAAAATAACCAAAATCATCCAAGTATTCTTGTGGTTTAGTAAAAATTCTCACAGAGGTTTCTCAGCAGTCACCAAGATGTCAGTCCTGCTAAGAGCCGTCGTCGCAGGATCAGCACACGAGACTAAGTTGCTGTAATAATGCCTGTAGGTTGTGATAAATAAACCAGATTCAGGACTATTTAAAGTAAATGTTCAACCTCCAAAAAAAAACCCACCGAAGTTGGCTGAGGGAAATAACATCAGCGACACAGCAGGAGGCAATCTGCTCTTTGAGTTAGCTCTGGGCGAAGGGCCATCGCGCGTTTTTGTTTTCCCACGTATTAGTCTCATCGGAGAGAACTTTGTGGCCATCAGTGTTTATTAAGCCATCATATTAATAACAGTTTTAGCAGCAGAGTTCTTAACTGACTTTTGAGCCAGTTCCAACTAAAAACTGTGTGTTGTTTCATCTGGAGAAACCATTCTTTTCTGTTACTCTCAAAATACAATGCTTTATTATCAAGGTAAACCTCACAATGTGCTATTGAGGAAAAAACTCTTTTTAATGACAAGAGAAAGTCTAATAATTAATTTCTGAACATTGCCAGCTTGGGCAGATTCATGGCACTCTGCATCACTTGTACCTCCTTCTACCTCTCCCCTCAAACCTTTGAGCAGGTAAGCAGGGAAAATTTAGCTCTTAGAAGTTTCTTAGACATCATTTGATAGAAGCAACTTGGGAGACATCTGACATCAGTCAGTTTTTTCAAGTTTCCAAAAGAAGCAGCACCGCATTACCAGTCCTGTCTAGTGAATCAATGACACGTTCAATCCTGAGAAAGGAGCTTGTCCTGTAAGTCATAACTCATCAGATAAAATACTCCTTTAGGATCAAAATGAAATTGAGACCTGGAAGGCACATTTGAAACCTCTCTATTCAATAGGGCAAAGATTACCTGTGCAGAACTATTATCTGAAACAAGAAATTAGTGTACTATCTCGCCCTGCTGTGGGGCAATATTTCAAGTAATAGCAAGCTCCTGAATGGGTTATTTTTTTCGGTGTGAACATTGGAATTGTCTCCTGTTACAGACTCACCACCACGACCCAGCTTCACTCCACCGGACACATATTTACTCAGCCGTATGGAAATCCGTTAAGTGTCACAGGATTGACTTTCAGGAGTACCATGCTCCCACATCCATCCTCACGTTTTTAATGCTGGGAAAATGAAATAAAACAAAACACGTGTCACACAGACACCTCCGACCTCATACTGCGACATTCCGCTTCTGTCTGGTTTTGCAGCTGCTGCATTTTCTGCTTTACTTGTGTCTTTTTGAGACCTACCCTTTACAGCGGGCACTGTTCGAAGAAACCCTTACCAGCACCTACTGTGGTGTGTGCATGCGTGTATGTGAGCATGAGTACATCTCAGAGCCCCAGGTTTCATCGAGGACAGGTTTTTATATATATATAACTTTTGCAAAGTCGTAACGTCCCAGGACTTACCAGGCAGAGCCCTGAACACTCTTTGAGTCCTTCCTGAGCTTTTCTTCTCAGCTATCTCAGAGATTCTGGTTTGAGCACGCTCAAGGTTTGGCACTAAAGCAACAGCTACATGGAAAACCGCTTCCAGCAAGCCGACACTTCTACGGGACATGTTGTCATCCTCTTTCTCCCCCTCCTCTCCATCAGAGCTTCCAGCTGATCTAGGTTCAGCTTGTGGACACCTCCAGACCAGCCGTGCCTCGCAGGGTCTGCACAAACCAACACACTCATCTAACCCTAACTTCTCAAAATTCCCATGGATGACTTCTGACTTCAAATGACTGAAAAGAAAATAGAAAAGGAATGGTGCTGCTCTGAGAACTGGGAGACCTGTACTGAGTTTTCTTGCTCTGCCACATCCCCCTTCTGCAGTCCTTCAACAAACCTCTTCAGGTGATTGCTTCTCCCTCCGCTGCCACCTTTGGTGGAAGGAGACGGTGCTTGCCGGGAAGCCCAGGTGCAGCATGCCATGGACTGGGCGGGAAGACATCCATCCATCCATCCATCCATCCATCCATCCATCCATGCTCACGCGTGAAAACATATTACCAACCCCAAAGAAAAATGGCAAATCCAATGACCGACTGCGACCGAGCAAACAGCGTGCCGAAAGCGTTAGGGAAACAGAATCTCACAGCACCACCCCCAAGCCTTTGCCCAAAGACGAGAGGAACCCGGACCACAGTGAGAATCGCTGTGTGAAGCGATGACAAGAGCTCTTCCAAAGAGCCTCATTAACGCCCATGTACTGACCCGCGGCAGTGCCGGGCTCCGCAGAGCGGGGGTGGACAGCACGGAGGCATCACCCACAACTTCAGCGATCCGCACAGCCTGCCTTTTGCCCCGTCAATACCGAGGCACACAGTTACCGCCCGACTTCGTGCTACTTAAGTTAACAATTATCACTGAAGTAATTTTCTAAGGTGTTGAGGTCAGCAAAGCCCTGGGAAGAATCACAGCTAATGAGCAAAGCCAACGCCACCGCAAAATAAGAACTGCCGTGAGGCAGCGGAGAGTATCATATTAAAATTGGCCATAAATTTGCAACTGCCAAACGGTGTCTCTTGCTTCGTGAAGGGTAAGGGGTTTTTTGGTTTAGAAGTTTTTAAAGGACTAAAGGCACGCAGCTTCTGAACTTAGTCCAATCACCCACAAACACAATCTGAACTCACTTGTGTTTGTAAAGAGAACAAAAGCAAAAAGAAGGGCTTATAGTTTCACTTTTTAACTTTCCGTGTACTTCTAGCTCTTAAACAACTTTGCTAACTAGTTTCAGCGAGTTATGTACATGTCTTAACTCTCAAGCGATGATTTCTCAGAGGGAAGTGCGCTGTGCAAGTAAGGGTTCAAGGCAGACAGCTCGGCAGTGCACATTCCTCATTTCCCTCAAACGCAAATTGTTACAGCCACAGCTGCTGTAACCCAAGAGCGGAGCTGGACAAGGGAAAAAAGGAGAAGTGGTTTTGACCACCGGGAGAGCTCCGTCTGTTGGGCACTCACATCACCCCTGCGGTGTTCCTGCTATTGCCCGGTGAGTCCCTGGGGAGCCGCGGTCCCCCAAGCCCAGCCTGGTGGCTGTGGGCTCAGTAGAGTGGGGCAACATCACCACAGACGTGGAAAAAGAAAAAAAAAAAAACAGCCTTTCTCCAAATATAGTAACCGGTGGTGTCAAGCAGATGGTCCCAGTGCTTGTTCTGCTCCTACCGAGTAAACACCCACAGCGGATCACAGCCAGTCCTAGAGCCAACTCCGGTGCCAAGAATCGAAAGGATTTCCCCGAGGTTTTCACCCCAGATCATCTAGAGTCAATGCGCTTTCGTCCCAAAATGCCAAACTTCTCCCACCAATCTCCCCAAAACACAACCAGCCTGTTTTATGGAAAAAAAAAAAAAACCACCCACCCGCAAAGCAAGTATCTCATGATGCAGTTTGACACTTCCATCAGCGATGCAAGTTCAGGTCGCAGCACCTAAAACGGTAAAAATAATAATAATACAGGAAGCAACACAACTGACATTTAAAAGAATTGGATTGATGCGAAAGCCTGCGGGGAAAAAAATGTGGAGCTTCAGAAGGAGTAGGAATGCTGCTCACTGAAATAAAGACTTCGAGGCTTAAAGGTCTTAATCCTGGAGAGAGAAAAAAAAAAAAAAAGGAAAAAAAAAGGATGACCCAACTTCCTTGGACTTTTGTTCCTACAAAACAACAGGAAAAAAAAAACCAATAACAAAAAAAATGTAATGCTATTGAGGACACAGTTTCAAAATGGTGAGAAGTCCTAAAAGCCATAATACATTCCGGCTGGAAAACAAATTGTCTCCACAGTATTACAGGATTTAAACCAAGCAGATTTTGACAGTGGATTTAGCATGATGAATCAGGGAAATTGGAGACTGAATCATCACTATATCCTCAGGCAGCTGCAGCGAAACAGAAAGGAAAGGAAAATAAAAAAATGAGAGAAGCACCTAGAGGATGTTCAGGGAACCCCAGGCACACCCAATAGCGAGTGAAAATCACACTGACGTGGAACGTTTGCATCAGGTTTTTTAATGAGAGGTAGTACAGGGGAGCTATGAAGAGACACAGCAGAGGGGCTTCTGACCCCCCCAGAGGTGAGGTTAACCCAACGAGAACCGGACCACCACCAAGCAGACCCAAGAAAAAAAGGAAGTACAGAAAGGACCTCAATGTAAGTGATTAGATGGAGGTAACAGACTGAAATCTCCAGAAATTATGAAGAAGGAACCTGAATTAACTCCACCGGGAGGAGGGCTGCACTTCATCACCTGCTGCCCCAGGCTTTAGGAGGGGTGAAACCGTTCTCACCCTCAGCCCAGGAAAGCTTCTCAGCCCGCTCTGCAGATGCTTTCATGGGGCTTGAGCAACCTGGGCTGGGGGGAGGTGTCCCTGCCCAGGGCAGGGGGTGGCACTGGATGATCCTCAAGGTCCCTTCCAATCTAACTCATTTGACAACCGTATCCTGGGCTGCATCAGAAGAAGTGTGGCCAGCAGGACAAAGGAGGTGATTCTGCCCCTCTATTCCACTCTGGTGAGACCCCACCTGGAGTACTGCCTCCAGCTCTGGAGTCCCCAACATAAGAAGGACATGGACCTGCTGGAGTGTGTCCAGAGGAGAGCCACGAGGATGATCCGAGGGCTGAAGCACCTCTCCTATGAGGAGAGGCTGAGAGAGTTGGGGGTGTTCAGCCTGGAGAAGAGAAGGCCAAAAAGGGGAGACCTTCAAGCCCCTTCCAGTGCCTAAAGGGGCTCCAGGAGAGCTGGGGAGGGACTTTTTACTGGGGCACGGAGTGATAGGACGAGGGGGAACGGCTTCAAACTGGAAGAGGGCAGGTTTAGATTAAATATTAGGAAGAAGTTTTTCCCTGTGAGGGTGGTGAGGCACTGGCACAGGTTGCCCAGAGAGGTTGTTGAGGCCCCATCCCTGGAGGTGTTCAAGGCCAGGCTGGAGGTGGCCTTGGGCAACCTGGGCCTGGGAACAGCCGGGTGGCAATGCCTTCTCCCGGCAGCCTCCCTCTGCCTGCAGAATGGGGAACGCCGCTCTGCCGAGCGGGTGCCACGAGGATGCGATGGCAAACGTGGTGCTGGCCACGCTCGGTGTCTCCAGGAAGGCTTCTGCATTGGCAACCTACACACCAAATGCCCTTGCCACACTAGCTGAAGCTGGGGAATTACATGACTTAAGAGTTTACTACCTGTGTTCTTCGTGAGCTTTCTTAAATGACTTTTAAATTGCTTGCAACAACACATAAAATTTAATAATAAAATGCCTTTTTTCATTTCTCTTTACTTTTCTCTTTACTTTACTCTTTACTTTACTCTTTACTTTACTCTTTACTTTACTTTTTTTCTTTATTTTTTCCTTTTTTCCAGAAAACATATTCCTGACCCGTATCAATCTAACAGGCAAAAAAGATATTTTTTTTTCCCACCGATTGTTTATTTATATCCTTTTTTCCCCCCATCACAGACTAGTACCATCAAGATATGCGTTACCTTGAAGGCAGAGACAAAAGCCACCGCAGTAACGCCCACCACCAGCACTCCGTGTTGTGCCGCACACCAATCCCCGGGGGTTCAGGCTGCGAGGGAAGGTGTAGGACGGAGCCGCGAGAGCCCTCCCGTCACACATGCCGACAACGCTCTCAGATCTCACTTCAGCGCTTGCAAGAAAGGCACAATGGGACTTTTTCTTTCTGTCTGCATGGAAAAAAAAATAACCTGCTAGCTGAGGAATGGATAATATCTATTGTAGAGGCTGGCTAATTTCCTCCAGGAAACTACAAAAATGACTTTTAAGCGATGTGCATGGCTTATCCTGCACATTTTACACATGGCCCAATGGACGCGTTAGATGGCAGCGGGGCCCCAGAGCCCGGGTTAGCCCTGACTCACATAGGAATTGCCTTGATATCTACTTGACAGTCATTTCAAATACCTGCCATTGGAATACGTCTTCTGCATTTCAGATCTGGATGTCCTCAATTCATCAAAACTCTTGTGCCGAGCACAGCAGATACGGGACTTCCCGTGGCTCTCTGCGGGAGGGCTACGGTTCCTCCTCGCGATGCGCACGCAGCGGGTTTACCTGTGCCCGGCACTGGTGAGAACACAGAACATCGCCTTCAAAAGCGCCGGTCCGTCATTCCACAGATCCAACAGCCGAAGCACAGCTACTGCGGAGCTTAAAACAAACAAAACGAAGGTTTTTGCCATTTACATAACAGAGAGAAAGTGGAAAGAAAACTTGCTCAGATGTTGGGCGTTTGAACACGGACTTCAGTGCGACACTCTGAAAACGGGACGTGAGGCTGCGGCGGCGCTGAAGACAGCAAAATAAGTTGGAAGCCCCCGACAGAGCCGTCCTTCGGCTTCGGCACTAAGCCGGGGTGACTGGTGGGAGAGGGGACGTGTCCCCAGCCCACAGCCACGGCCCACGGAAACTGCACACGTCCACGGCGAAGCAGCAAAAACACATCATCACTTTGGTTTCAAACTCCTCCGGAGAAGCCCTTCAACCTTCAACCAAACATCAGCTCATTAGCAATAGGTCAAAGCCACATGGTATTTAACTTTGGATTAAATATCACTCTCATTCTCAACGGGAAGCCAGGGCATTAACATATGTCTCGTCGTGTATTTTCCCTTCCTGTTGCATCTGATTAATTACGCCTCTTTCCAAAATCTTTTCTTTGATTTGATGCGAAATGAAAACCCGTGTCAACAGGGAGAGGACAAACCTCGGGAGAGAGACAGCAGCTGGGAGAAAAGAATTCTCCTTTCTCCCCAAAGCTCTGCCCTCTACTCAGACTGCAGCGAAACCAAGGGAAGGCTTTTCTCTCGGTTGAAGGTACCTTTCATTTTCCTAAAGACTTCACCGGTCGCAGGACTTCATTAACACCAATCCAGGCAAAAAACCACAGCTCATTTCCATACGGACTGGTACTGGTCTCGATCACAGACTGACAAAACATGTCGCAGTGATGATATACGTAGGTCACGACAGTGGAAATGCAATGCCTATAGGCACTTCCACCTCTAACTGGCAAAACCACTGCCCTAAACTTCCCCGATTTCTCAGCTTTGCCACTTCTTTTCACATTCTGCAATAAATACTGTTCGGCTTAGTGACAGGATATTCCAAAGCTTTTAAAGCAAAACAAAAGGATCATTCTTCCAGCACAGAAACATTAAAGCTCTCTCACATTATGTTGAAAGCATTTGGACTAATATTTTGAGGTTAAAAACATCGATTTTTCCTCTAGAAAGTAGCGACGTTATGGATGCAGCAGCTGATGTTCACTCATGACACATCAGTGAGCAACTTGATCAGAAGTTATAACCTCGGATTTTAAGGTGCGATAGCCTCTTATGGAAAACTTGTTGAATTACACAAATTTATTATGCAATTATTTTCGTTATACCTACAGAAAGAGATTGGGATGGTCAGTAATAGCTGAGCGGAGCTTCGCAGAGCAGATCGAAACGCTCCGTAGATCATCCCAGAAGCACTCGGAGCCGGAGACGTTCGTTATCACGGTAAAGTGATAAAGACAGAGAGGGGAGTCAAACGGCATCTCTGAGAAACAACAAAAAGCATCTCAAACAAAGCGCAGAGCGTGTCAGGGAGGTTGCAAGCAGCCCCCGGCCGTTCCTGAACTCGCTCACGTCTGCGCACGCACACACCAGCACAAACCCTTCCCGCACCCGTACCGCGGGCAGGCTTTGCCTCCTCACCGTGCCCGTCCCTGCGAGGAGGGATGCTCCCTCGGCCACGCACCGCGGAGAGCCGGCCGCGGGTCAACGGGTAAAGGCGTCGCGCTCTCCTCCTGACTGGCAAAACGCAGGCGCGGAGATTCTGCATCTGAAAAAAAAAAAAAAAAAAAAAAGAAACCAAAAGAAAAGAAAAAGAAAAACATAAATTTAAAACTAGAAAAGAACTCATGAAATAGAATATATAAGATAATATATATTAATATTGTTATATTACTACAATAATTAATGATTACTATATTATTATATTAGCTTTATAATGCTATTATATTACTGAGAATGTTTTTTTTATATATATACAGTAATACCTCTACTATATGTATTGTTGCGTAACCCAGGAGACAGGATTGGCAGGTGCCCCGAAGACGACCACCCGCCCAAAACATTCCTGGCCACTCTTTCACCATAAAAACCGCGCGGCAGATTCTGCACCGTCGCAGCCTCTTCCCCGTCGCTTTTTCATCGTGGGCTGCCGCCTCCGTCCCCAGCGCTCCACGCGTGCCGCATCCCTGCCCCTGCCCGGCGGCCGGCTCTCAGGCGAAGGGGGAATTTAAGAACATCCCATGCCCGTGAACATCCAGGATTTCACAGAGGCAAGGGTTTTACGGAAAGGAAGGATTTGTGCATTTTGTAATGGGGCTTTTTCCTCCAGTAAGCTGCCAAACGCAGGGTGCTGGGGAGAGAAATGGGATTTTTTAGGTTGTCGGGTTTTTTCAATTAGCCTTTGAAGGAGCAAAGAGGTGTTCACGGCTGAATAGAGGAGGTAAGACCCCACTAATACACTGCAAAAAATAATATTGAAATTCATAAAAGTGAGAGGCTGCATTTTACACCACGCCTCCCACAACACTCCACGACTCTCCGGGCTTCAAAAACGTCTGATACTGTTAAAGTTTCCCTTTTAATTTTGACTACAAACAATCCTGGAAGGTCTCTGATTATATTAATGGCTCTCATCTATCATTTAAACACGGAGGCACTCTCTATCATCTCTGTGATCAGGGAGCAAATGATCCTGACAAAACAACTTTATTTTTTATGTCTTTCTAATCATTTTGCTATTATTGAGTTCTGGTTTCAGCGATAACTCTGTGATTTACAAGTTATTGTTCTGGTTAGAGTATATTATGTTAAGCAGCAACCAACGTAATTTAATATCTATGGTGCTGCGTACATACACGCATGTATAATTTTAGGTGGATGTATGCGTTTTATGAATGACTGCTACCTGCTAAAAATGAACCTGTGCCTTAAGAAATTAATTCCTTTGGGAAAAACAGCTTTCCTCACCCGCTGGAGGGCCGTACCCCGCCGGGGGAACGCCTGCGGATCAGGGATGCACACAGCATAAAGAGTACACGGGATGCTTTACAGACAAGTGTGCCTCCTCCACATTTCAGGCCACAAACGCACTCAAGTGTAGTTATTACTGATAATGCGAAAGTCTAAAGACCAGAGGAGAAACTTAAATGACTGGGGCAGAACAGTCAATTGGGTTACAAAGCACCATAATCACTACTTCATAGAATCACAGAATGGTTTGGGTGGGAAGGGACCTTGAAGATGAAAAATTTCTTCCTAATATCCAATCTAAATCTACCTTATTTCAGTTTAAAGCCATTCCCCCTCCTCCTATCACTCCATGCCTTGTAAAAAGTCCCTCCCCAGCTCTCCTGGAGCCCCTTTAGGCACTGGAAGGGGCTCTGAGCTCTCCCCTTTTTGGCCTTCTCTTCTCCAGGCTGAACCCCCCAACTCTCCCAGCCTGTCCTCCCAGCAGAGGGGCTCCAGCCCTCCCAGCAGCTCCGTGCCCTCCTCTGGCCCTGCTCCAACAGCTCCGTGTCCTTCTGCTGGTGGGACCCCCCGAGCTGGAGGCAGCACTGAGGGGGGTCTCCCCAGAGCAGAGCGCAGCAGAGGGGCACAGTCCCCCCTTGCCCTGTGCACCCACTCAAGCTGGAGAAGAAGCTCGTGGTTGCTGACACTGCACACCCCACGGGGAGTTGGGACGAAGGTGCCAGTGCGACACCGTAACCCTCTGCCGGGCCCAGCTCAGTGGGGCAGCGACTGCTTTGGGGCACCTCCATAATGCACCCAAATATTACAACGCTGTGGAAATGCTGCTCCTTCACACCAACTCCTATTCCTGTCCTCTCTGCATCCCATCCCCGTCACAGATCATTACCAACGACCCGCAAAGCGATGGAGCCCGGCATGGACGCTGTCCCTCTTCGGGGACTTCTACCCGAGCCACCTGCAGCCTCCACCACACCACGAGGGCTTCGCCGTCCCTTCTCCCACCGTACGGCCATCTCCAGCTCTCCTGTTCGGCACCGCAGCCCAGCCGCGGGGTGGCCCCGGCGCCTCGCCGCGCTGAAGGGAAGGGTCGGCACCGTTTGCTGCGGCACATCCCCGTGCCCCAGGCACACCGGTCCCAGCACAGCTCCAGCCACAAGGTCCTCAACACGGCCGCTGAGCACCGCAACGGCCCCTGGCAGCGTCCAGCCGCTAACGGCAGATGAGGAATGCCATCCTCGTCACCGAAGAGCTTCGTACCTCCTTAAGGCATGAGAGCTCCCGCCTGCTTCCATGCCCCCCCGGCAGTGCCCAGCTGAGAAACGGGGCGACCTCCGGTACCTCTCGACAGCAACGATCCTCACTCCTTATTTCATACGCGAAATGAGAGGTGCCTAAAGTGTTTTAACAAAGCCACCAAAAATATGCGTCGATACTCAGAACCACCTACAAGTTTTCAGCACAAATTAGCATGGATTTTTTGTAATATATATTCACACACACGCTTTTTTATATATATGTGTGTTTGGATATACGTGTGTATATACACACCCCGATGCACAGTTTTCTTCCTCCAGAGCATTACTCTAGCCCTGGAAAAAAAAAAAAAAAAACACCCAACAAAACATTATTGCCGTTTCCTATGCCTTTTATTTTCCATCCCAGGTTCCCCAAGAAAAATTTTACCTGCTCTCCACCATCCCCTGATGGGCAGGACCCGGCCCTTGCTGTCCATGCAGCAGGGACCCCTCTGCCCGCTCCTTCCCAGCGCCTCCGGGGTGCTTTAGCCCCGATCCTGCCCGCGGTGCAGACCCTGCTCGGTGGCTACCGTCCTTTCTTGCCGCGGCCACGCACCGCACTACATCGTCACATTGGCCAAACGTTGGGTTTGCGTGCACCGAGGGATTGCAACTGCTCCCCTTGACTGCCCTCACATCCTATTACACGTCATCTATTCTGTCTATTACTGATGAGTTTAGATTTACTTAATGATTAAATATATATAGTGTGTGTGAGTATATATATGTATATATACACATGCAACTCATAGCTGGTGAGGATTTTATCAAGGAAAAGTTTGTTGGTTGGTTTGTGGTTGGTTTTTTTGGTTTGGTTTTGTTTTTTGGGTTTTTTTGTTTTTTTTTTTTTCACCTGAACTTTGCATTTCTCAAAGAGTTTCCGTGGGCAGAGACGGCAATTCCCAGTCCGTCAGCAGCCACGCCAGGGGCGGCAGCGAAGCCCGCTGCGGCGCAGTGGCCGAAGCCCAGGAGCCCCGCAAGCGCCTTCAGCCACGGCACAGAGGGACGTACGCGGGATCGACCGCTTCTCACCTAAACAGGTATCGTATTTTCTGAAATGTTAAGTATTAAAACACTTCATCTTCACTCATAGTCAAAATAAACCCTGTACCGCTTTGTCCCTCAGACATTGTGCTAGGGACATTGCGCAGTGCACCCGCCGCCTGCGCCCCGCTCCGCATAGGAGGAAACGGCAAACGAGACCTAAACAAGCATTGAGGGATTTTTTTTTTCCTATCTATTAAATGCTTCATGTGCAGAAAGCCAAAAAAACCAGCCCCCTCCGGCTAAAACTGGGGGTTGAGGGCAATCCGGGCTGCAGCACTTCACGCTACAACCGGAGAGAGGTCTCATCCTTCCATAACACCTTCCTCCTCTCCCCCTCCATTTTTTTACTCGTGTTTCTTAAATTCACAAGAAAGTCTCTGAATTGCGAACCTTTTGGAGAATTTAATAGCCACACAATTTGCTCACTGCTCTCAGTACGGCCACAGAAAGCCCAAAGTCTTGTGGAGCGCAGAAGGACGGACCAGGTGGTTCCCGCGCTACATCACTCCTCAAAGACGCTCATCCAATCTGTGCCGGAAACCCCCTACAGAGGGACGCAAACAGGCAACAAAGACTCTGCTTAAACACACCAAAATGGATAATTTCGCTTGCTGCTGAACAAGCCCCACATTTCTCAACAGCTCCACCCAACTTACATGGCCCTGGTGTTACCTTCGGTGTATTTGCCGCTCGGCCGTAGAGCCGCGCCGCCTCTGCTGCCGCCTTCCCACCGCCCGGGTGCCGAGGGAGCAGCGGAACCTCTCCCCCCAGCCCCAGCCGGGCTGCCGTCCCCGCGCACATCCATTTTTGAAGCGATGAAGGCGGCAGGAGAGCGGCACGCGCGCCCAGCCCACCCCGGAGCGGCGCTTCTGCATCCTATTTACAGACGGCACCGGTGGCAGCTGTATTATCTCGGACAGCTTTGAGAGTCACAAAGACAATCTCATCAAAAGATGACTTACTTGAGGCGAAAGATATCCCACAGGAGGGGGAAACATATTTTGGTTTGCGGCAGAACTATTTTGGGGATCACCCACTCGGTTTTGTAAGGCTGAGAACTCAGAAGCTTGCAACAAATAAATAGTCGCCCCCCTTCCCCAACCCACCAAACTCTGCACCCTTGAAAATATCTACACTAAATACTGTGTGTTTCCCTGCATATTACTGATTACATATATACCACGTGCAAAATAACACCTGCTTTTTCACCTTTTTTCATGGCAGTAAAAACTTTTCAGGGCTAAAAACTTTTCAGGGCTAAAGCTGACCCCCACACACACAGATGGATCCACTGCTCTCACGCACCCTCCTCGTCGCGGGGATCGATCTTCTTCTTCCCGGTTTTGGTGGCAAGTCGAACAGCCAGCTCCTCCGGCGGTGCTTCACCGACTCCCGGCTCCTGCTCGGGGTTCTTTGCTGGAGAGAAGATGAAGGATTTGCTGGCGAGTGGGAAGCTCCGCAGCTCATCCCGGGGGCTTCCAGACCGCAGATCTTCACAGCTGATGCGCTCAGACGTAGCGGGTCACTCGGCAGCCCAGAGATTTTGGGCCACGAGGAAGCTCTGGAGCACAAGGACTACAAAAATAGCAGTGTCTCTAATTTAAACCTTGGGGTCAAGTGAGCTCTCCCCCTCTTCACTCTCTTCCAAACTGAATTCCTTCTTTTTTTTCCTTCTACATGTCACTTCCCACCCAAACGGCTTCTCCTGCCCCAGGGAGTCTTTCCCCTCAGCTCACGCTCTTATCTTTGCCAGAGAGCAATTTTAGTTTTCACTCGCATCTCCCGTTTTACTCTGTATTCCCTTTAAGAGCAGTTGTGTTTCACGCAATGATCTCTGAATGTAAATGATCACTTATCTCACCTAATGCAAACTACAGCCATAACTCATTTTAAAAGCCTCCTATTTTCAGAGCACCCTCCAAACCAGAGTGGCTTAAGACAGAAGGAAAATTGTTGCCATAACTTTTTTCACTGTCACTACTGAAGTTTCTACATCTTTTTTTTTTTTTTTTCAGTTCCAAAATAAGAAAAATGCTTTTGTGACCCTACCACGGATTTCTTGCGTGATGCTTTCACTAGGGAGATGGACGTGGATGCTCATGCAGTTTTGCCCCTTGTCTGAAAGTCGAGATTAATTATTCTTCTAAAGCAACCGCATGCAAGAAGTCCATCAGCACTGATACTCCAACGGCTGCAGCACTCCGGTGGGAAGACACTGACATTTTTCTGGATATTCCATATTTTATGGATTAAGTAGCAGCAAACACTAAGAATTATGCAGATTGATAGCGTATTTTGCTGCGGAGCACAACACGCCGGGTAAGTCAGCCCTCAGAAACCCGTGGCCTTCCCCAACTGTCTGCACAGCGGGAAGAGCCACCGCTGTGAGTGTGCTGCGTGACAGTTTATTAAAAATAAATCTCACACCTGGAGGAGGAATATAAATGCTATTATCTCGTCACGCAAACAATTTTCAAAATTTTCTGTCAACAGTGTCAATTCTAATGACACCTCAGAGGCTGAGGGACAGTGAAGAGTAAAATGTTGGGCTCATTCTCATTAAGAAAAAAGAATAAAAAATGCAAATTCCTGTGGGGTAATGGAAGAACCGCATCCCGTGCCACATCTGCAGATCCGGGGCTGATCTTTATCGGTATCGGTGACCCACAGCCACGAGAGGACCTTCCCCTGCGGGAAGCAGAGCGGCCGTCCTGGTGGAGTCTGCACCAGGCGGAGGGTTTGGGCTGGAATCTGTCCTTCTGATGTCCCAGCACCGTGCTGGGAGCGCATCGGCACCGGTGTCAGCCCGGGGGATATGATTTTGAGCTTGGCCCATGGAAGTGTCCGAGACGCACATGAGAACGTGCACGTACACCCCTCGCAACCTTCCCCACTCCGGTTGCACCGCTGCCCTTGAGAGGACACCCAGCATGAGCAGAAGGTACAACCAGGAAAATGAATTAGCACACTGGGTTGAAAAAAAAAAGATTAATTACTGGTTACAGGAGGAGGATAAAAATAGAAGAAAAAAGCAATCCTCTATGTTTTTCAAGAAATTTGAACACTCACAGTCTATGGTGTCACCCAACCACCCATCAACACATCCAAGGAGAAGGCTTCTCCGCGAGGATGGTGATTCCCCTCCCCGGGCACCCTGCGGCTCTCTCGGACCTTCCACCTAAACGTGAGCTTTGAGAGAGAGCCCCCGCCTCAGGCTGTGGGCATCTCCGGCCCCACAGCAGAGCTCCCGGACGCTCACCGAGCGGGGCCACCGCGGGCACAGCCCAGGTGCGGGTGCCACCGGGGGACACCACCACACGCTGGTCTGGCAGGGACTGAGGGAGACTGGACAGCAAAAACGGGCTTCAACTGGACTTCTGCCGTTGGAAAGATAACAACTTTTTCCATAAATTTTCCTGAAATTAGGAACGCTCTGTCCTAGTCACCCGATGCCTTTACAGAAAAAGCAAGCAAAAAAAAACCAAAACCAAACCCACAACTCTATATTTTCATGGATAGGGAAGCGATCTTATTATTGCAGGCTATTATAACTTTGAGGTTTCTATCAAAAACTTCTCTAAGGGAGATAAATATCACATTAAACGACCCGTACAGCCCCACAACTCCTATGTTTTAAAATAACCCTGAAGGTCAGGAACTTACACCATTATCTCTACAGCTTACACTCGCTTATGAGCCTCTACATCAAACGGGAGTAGTCATTCCATTCAGGGTTGGTATGGCTTCAGGACAGAGACGAGATTTTAGCAGGAAAGGTCCTGCAATACAAATTCTGAGAGGGAGACAGGAGTGGGTTTGTGTTGCAGATAGCGGTAAGAGGGTTGCATTCGATCTTTTTTATGGTGAATCCTACTATAGTTTCATATTCACCATAAAATGCACGTATTAGACACACTATTTCTATTTGCGCTAGCCGGGTAGGTTTATGCACGCCTCGGTTTCAGCCTCATTTGTAATAAGCCCCGTTAGACTAAACCCATCCATCTTCGCATCGCAGCAAACCTTTAGAGAGCAGAGAGGCTGCTCAAGACTAAACCATAGAGGGGTTTCTTCTCCAAGAAGGACTTTAGTACACTAGGCTGCTGAGTTACCTTTTCAAAGATCATCCAAAAATATCTACTATTTAAAAGATTCGGGAGTTACCATCTTTTATTACCTATTATTTTAAGCAATGTAAAAGTTAACATTTGCTTAAAAAAAAAAAAAAAAAAAAAAAAAAAAGGCAGAAAACCATTTTTCCAGTTGGCTTATTCTTAACCCAAAAGTAATCTTTCCAATTATAATAATTCCTTTCTGCTTATTTCACTTCCCTGGAACAGCTACAGAGCTAAGAACATTTCTGCTAAAAGTTCTATTTCTTTAAGATTCAACTTGTATCGACTCACAGCGCTGTTTTTGTTGACATAACGTGAATACAACAATCCATTTCTTTCCTCCTGTAATAGGAGCAGAAAAATCCCACTTCTGCTTGCGTAGTCTGCCCTGCAAGTGTGTGTAACTTCCACTTCCCTTTCACGCACCCAAACAGCTTTGTGATTTGTAAGGAGTAACTGGAAAGATGATCGTTCCTGTTGTTACCTCATAATTATCACACGCGCCTTGTTCTAAAGGTTCCTGATAAACACCAGGGCACCGTCGTCTGCAAACGCATTGCATTTAGATCACCCTAAAGAATGAGAGAGCAACGAGGTTTCCTTAGAAGTACAGGAGGATCCTTTTGTCGCCAAAGATTGCCGCCTTCCAGTGCCTAAAGGGGCTCCAGGAGAGCTGGGGAGGGACTTTTTACTGGGGCATGGAGTGACAGGATGAGGGGGAATGGCTTCAAACTGGAAGAGGGCAGGTTTAGATTTAACATTAGGTAGAAGTTTTTCCCTGTGAGGGTGGTGAGGCACTGAACAGGTTGCCCAGAGAGGCTGTTGAGGCCCCATCCCTGGAGGTGTTGAAGGCCAGGCTGGAGGTGGCCTTGGGCAACCTGGGCTGGTGGGAGGTGTCCCTCCCCATGGCAGGGGGGTTGGAACTACATGGTCTTCAAGGTCCCTTCCAGCCTAAACCATTCTGTGATTCTATGTGCAGTTTAGTCATTTATTTATCCGATATTTAATTTTCCAACATAGTAAGAGTATCTGCGTGGATCTTTTGAGAGAGGTCCGAATTCTGGCCTGCATCATCACAGCACGGAGAACAAAAGCCGGGTTGAACCGTGCTGGCTGGCCAGGTACGGGCAGCGCTGCAGGCAGGGAACCGGCAAGCTGGACACAAAATCATTTATGCTTTCAGAAGAAGGAAAATATTGCCCTGCACAGATCCGCTGCAGTCAGACCGTCTAAAATATCCCATTATTTCCATGTTTTGCTGAAGATTACAGGAGAGAGTCTGGAGCTCAGATTTCTAATTTCTGTTGGTTTTCTGGTTTGTTTTTATTTTTTTCTTCACTGAAACTACGTCCCATCTTTTGAGCCTGATGTCAGCAAGTTCCGAGTACCCCCACGTGCCACAGGGGCCAGAGGAGGGGGTGAGCAAGTGGTCCCTCTGACACGGTGCCCTTATTTTTTTGACCTATAACTCAGATTTAAATATAAAAGAAAGCTCACAAATAACAAAAGGATTATTCATTTAGCCACTCTGATCCTTACTTCGCTCAGCTGAATTTCTCTGAAAAAGATTTCCCTGGAAGGGTTTTCCACGCTTTTGCAGCTGGCAGTAATTAGGAATACACAGCTAAGGACTGGCGTTCGGGCAAGGAGGAGTAGTTTTCCTCGTACTTCCACGACTGCCCTACACCAGCTCATTAATTAGCGCAGCTTTAGTAATCACTGCGAACATGACACTGCAGAGGAGAGACAAACCCCGACGCTGCTTCCCACGACAGACGGCAGCGGAGGTCAGTGGGAGAACACGCGCAGAAGGAGGTCCTCTCTCGCCCCAGATCACCACTGGCTTCCTTCCATTAAACACCCGTTGCCAGAGCCACCCAGGCGGTCAGGGAGCCCTGGGGGTGGGGGGGGCAGAACCCCAGAGTGGTGGGGGTTGGAAGGGACCTCTGGAGATCATCCAGTCCAACCCCCTGCCAGAGCAGGGGCACCTACAGCAGGTCAACGTCCCAGGTCCCAGGTCTCACCACCCAGCACACCGGCGGTTCCCCAGGAACGAGGATCTTCCTCCACATTTACCAACACCTGCTCAGAGACACAGCACTAAGCCAGTCTCCCAGAAGCACATCTTGTGTATATCCACTTATTTTCCTCAAAGAGCTTCAGAATTTAATTTTGCTTTTCATTCAAAAGCCGCACAGATGTGGTCCTGAGAGATGCGCGAGCAGCACCGAGGAAGCTTTACGGACCCCGCTCGGCAGAAGACGGGTGGGGAATTTGTTTTTCAGTCCTGACCCCGAGTCCACGCTCCCTGGGAACGTCTCATACAGACACAGAGCTCCACTGGTAAGGATTATGTTCTGGGGATTTGCCTATAGTTTTGTTTACTCTTGCTTTAGAAATTCAAAAAGCCATCTGATGTTTCAATGCAATTCACTATTAATTGCTGTTACGTTTTTTCTATCACCAGACAGAACATTTTCTATCACCAGATGATACACATTTCTACTTTTTTTTTTTTTTTCTTTCCGTTGGTGTTTTCCAGGGTAAGTTTCTCATGGCATTTACAGTGGCGGTGTAACACCCGTTTCGGGCTGCGGATGCCACCGGTGTGACACCAACCCACGGCTCTTGCCCCTTCCCCCGCTGGGGCCACCACGACACAGCAATACCATCTCTTGCTCTTCCCTTCTCCGCCCGCCTTTCAGCCCTCCTCTCAGCTAAACGGAAATTCTCATCTCATGCAGGCTTTTGAGCAAATGAACTTTAATATAAAATAAGCTCGCCGGAACACCAGTTTTCCTTAAGTGCTTGTAGTTTTGGGGTGAGGTGCATCACTACTCCCCACAGCAGCAGAAAATGTGAGCGATAGAACATCTCAACCTCCGATTAACGCATTCACCACCAAATTTGCTAAAAAACTGAAAAAGCATCTAAACCGGAGACGAGTCGGTGAGAAGCCTGGACATGCCCACCTCCCACCGCCCGTCCCTCGGAGGGTAAAGCCACCCAGTGGACAAAATGTTGCCCGGGAGAGGTGTCCCCCCCTGCCAGCTCCGGACCCTGACACAGGGAGGCAGGAGGGGCAGCAGGATATTTGGCTAATGAACCCCCCACCCAACCACACACGCGGCATTTTTGCCGGGGGACAGGGAGACCCATCACACACACTTTACGTGCCTGAAAGCAGACGGCGTGGCAGCGCCCAAAGACGTTACAGTCTAAATATTCTTCCATTATTAATTTATACTTCCACACCAACAGCACCCCGTGCCATCTCAGCAGAGAGTAGTTTTGTCAACAGAAAGTTCAGCTTTTGCTCAACAGATTTGCCGCAATTAAATATCTTAACGATGGCACTTATTTTACTTTTCTTACCTTGGGTAGTGTCTTTTTTGACCAATACAGCACCTGCTGTCTTATCAGATGGCCCTGTAATAAAAGTGAAAAAACATCATTTAAACGATGAAAAGTGATAGGATGAGAGGAAATGGATTCAAGTTATGTCAGAGGAGGGTTAGATCGGATATTAGGAAACATTTTTTCACTGAAAGGGTTATTAAACATTGGAAGAGGCTGCCCAGGGAGGGGGTGGATTCGCCATCCCTGGAGGTGTTTAAAAAAAGGGGTAGAGGTGGTACTTGGGGACATGGTTTAGAGGTGGTTTTGTCAGGTTGGGTTAATGACCAGACTTGATGATCTTAAAGGTCCCTTCCCACCTCAGCAATTCGATGATAAAATAATAAACTATAGTCTGTGTTGATTATTTATTGAGATACTGTATTTTTCAAATTTAGTAATACTGAAAAAATATTTCCATAAGAATTACAAAAACAGCAAACCATCACAATTTTAAAAAACTTACAAAATGGTCAGCAATGCTGTGCTGACTGTAGTATTTAAGTGGCATTTTGTTCTTTTATCTATCTTCTCCTGGAGGCATGAAGTCATGAATCCCTCTGAGTTTTAGCAAAACCCTGGCAGAAAGCAGAGAGCCCCGTGGGGCCGGGGCTGGCAGGACCTGGGGGGTCTCCGTCCCACCCTGCTCCCGGCACGTCCCCACGGCTCAGGGACCTCGGGGAGGGTTTGAGCATCTCCAAGGATGGAGACCCCACAGCCTCTCAAAAACCGTCCCCGTTTCGAGAGCTGAAGATCCTCAGAGAAGTCACAGGTGATTCCAAGAATTAAACAGCAAATAGTGGGAATAGCGCCCCACGATGGCCCACTCCCACATCACCGGTGCGTTAAGCTCCATTCCTAATAAATTGAAAATCTCCATTTTTTTGGAAATAGTGGTAAAATCCTGACATTTCTGTGCCCACATCCAGACTTTGTCCTGTCCTCTGCGTTTTCAGCCCCAACCAAAATAAATATTTCAACCCCAACTAAATAAATATAAATATTTCAACCCCAACTAAATAAATATAAATATTTCAACCCCAACTAAATAAAGATTTGACAAGCAGTCAGCTCCCCAGCCTGGCTTCGGTAGCTGCTTACCCCAACCCGCCTGTCCGCCGCCTGCGTTCCTCTTTCCAGTGACAGACACTGAACACTCCATCAGCGCACAGGTGCTGGTGTTCCCTTTTTTTTTTTTCCCTTTTAAATCTAAATCATTCCCTCTGTACTTCCACAACTCAGAAATAATAGGAACCATATGCCAGTTTGGAGTTTTCCCTTAAATTTTAAAATTACTTCTAAATTGTGACCTTGAATACCAAGATTTTGCCTAAAGCAAGGTTTTATTGCCATGTTATCAACTCCAGAAAATAAAACCTTCACATTATAAAAAGAAACAGACCTTTAATTAACCGTAATGATAGTTCTGGGTACCATTATCACACATTTCAGCTACAATAAAAAGCTTTTAAGAGAGTTGACAGCAAGTTCAGCCCATATTTCTCCCTCCTTCCCAGCGCCCGGACTGGAGGAAGGAGGCAAACTCGGCAAAAAGCAAAATTCGGAAACATCTCAGAGGCTCGAGCGGTTGCGCTGCGAGTCCTCTGTTGGACCCACGCGAGCCCACGGGCTGGGGTGCGGGGACGGGCAGCTCCGTGGCGAAGCTGCTGGAAGACATGGAAGAGTTTGTCCAAAGGATCAAAATAAATAAATAAAATAAAATAAAATAAATTAAAAAAAAAGGTGATAAACATTTCCCCCAGTATGCTGAAGAGAAAATGGCCCCAGGCAAGCTCCGCACCACTTCACATCTCTGTTCTCTCTTCTCTTCAAGATTTTGCAAGAATTCCACTTTTTCTCTCCCGCCCCTTTGGACCAAAAGCCTGGGGCAGAGGCCCGTCTAACACCATTCCAGCTGCAACCTGAGGCGGGACAGGCAAACCTCTTGAAAAACCCTTTTCCTGCAAAGCATTCCGACTTCCTGATTTTGGATTTTCACATAATGTGGGCAGAGGGAATTGCTTGCCACAAGCCGGCAGCTTTTTTAGCCCTGAGGTCTGCAAGCCAACCCCCGAGCAGTCGGGTTCTCTCCTCCCTCTACAAGTCTTACTGGAACGAGCGAGAGAGCATCGCCCCCGGGGCCAAGTGACCGCCTGGGAAGGCAGCAGCCAGCGCCAGCAATGGGGGGTCACCACTTGGCACGGACTCACAGGTTGGAAGGGACCACCGGAGGTCACAGGTTGGAAGGGACCACCGGAGGTCACAGGTTGGAAGGGACCACCAGAGGTCACAGGTTGGAAGGGACCACCGGAGGTCATCTGCTCCGACCCAATCACAGAATCACAGAATGGTTAGGGTTGGAAGGGACCTCTGGAGATCCTCTAGTCCAACCCCCGATACAACCAATTCCTTGGTTGTACAAGAAGAAACTTCCTCAAAACACCTCCTGCAGAGAATAACACCTTTTACCCACTTCAATTAACGACTCGATACCCTTTAACGTTGCTGTGATTACAGCCAACTGCTACACCAGCAGGGCGCTGGGTACCATCCCACCCATCCCCACCCCAGTTGCGTTTCCTGGCCCAGTACTATCGTAAGCCACTGGCCTTCAATACAGGAAAATCAAATTTTTTGCGCCCGATGGCCAAGCATTTTCTCAATTTTTCCATGCTATCATCAGGATGGTTAGTATGCAAATTATAATTTGTGTCAACATTTTTGCAGGCTACAATTACACGGCGCGAAATGCATTTACATGCCGTATGGAACCAAACCGGTGGGACTAAAATCGCAGATCAGTCCCAGCATTTAATTGGACACAGTAAATTTAATGAATAAAAAGGACTAAGACAGCATCACAACAGCAACATTTAGCACATAAAAATTGGTATGCTATGGGAAGAGAGACTGCTAGGAAGGGCTCTGTTAATGAAAAAATATTTGTTCACAAGTGAGCCACTGGAACAGCACAGGCCAAGAGGAAACATCAAGTAACGCAAAATAACTATTTACCTTTCAGTCTCGTTATCCGCACTTAGGATATACCAGGAATCTTTGCGGACACAAGGGAACTGAAGCTCATCTAGAGACCACATCATCTGCAGAATTATCTGGGGCAGCTTGGGGTTGTTCAGCCTGGAGACGAGAAGGCTCTGGAGAGACATTAGAGCAGCTTCCAGTATCGAAGGGCACCTACAAGAAAGCTGGAGATGGACTTTTTACAAGGGCATGCAGTGACTGGACAAGGGGTAATAGCTTCAAACTGGAAGAGGGGAGATTCAGATGAGATATTAGGGAGGCTGGCGATCCCCTGGGGCAGGTTTCCCCGAGAAGCTGTGGCTGCCCCATCCCTGGAGGTGTTCAAGGCCAGGTTGGACGGGGCTTGGAGCAACCTGGGCTGGGGGGAGGTGGCCCTGCCCAGGGCAGGGGGTGGCACTGGATGATCTTCAAGGTCCCTTCCAACCCAAACCATTCAATGATAAGGACCCTCCAGGTCTGGGGTTCCTGCCTCATGGGACCCACCTGTCCTGCAGCGTGTCTCTGAGGAACACATTTTGTTGAGGCCATTTTTCCATACGTTGGTACTAGCGTGTAGTTTAAAACACAAATATTTAATGGCCAAACCCACTATATGTAATTTTGGTTCAAACTAATTTCTTCAGCTAGTTTGGCCCATAGGTGAGCAGACTTTGCTAAGAAATAATACCAAGAGGGAAAGGGAGAGGGAAGAGAGCGAAAAAGTCCACTCTTGCCTGTCCCACGGTGTCCTGAATCCTCCACCATGGGAGGAGGTCCATGAGACTCTTCCGTCTCACACAGATTCCTCCAAGATTTCTAGATTTCTAAGATACAGTCAAATCTTTCAGTAAGTGAACTCTGGCTGAGACTGCTTCAACTTTCACTAAAAGTTGCTACAGATGCCATGAGGACTTTAAAAAGCGTATCTTGTCCTGACATCCCCATTTTCAGTGACTTTGCTGTCTTGGATAGCAGGAAACTCGCCCTCGCAGCTGATAATTAAAGCCACAAAGCAAGGAACCAATGCTTGTCCTTACCGACGCTAGAGATTTCCTACACTCCGGTAATTTGTTTTTCAATTAAAAGAAACCATAGTTTAGAATATTGATGTATTTCTCAAATTTGCTTTGGTTTTCCCAAGTTGCCCTGTACCAAGTAATAATTATTACTTACGTACTTTTCTAATCAACTGGTCAAACAGTCTACACAATAACTCCAGGTAGACAGTGACTGGAGGGATTTTACCCTGTGTTGCTTTGGTGCTCCCCAGATGTCATAGCCCCTTCTCTGCCATGGAACAGAGCTTACCTTACCCTGCGCCCCAGCTCCTTCGGCGCTAATCTCTCAGTTATTGCTGCCATCAGACTAAGAAACATCAGTAGCAATTTATTTTCTTAATCTACATCAAAACCTTCCAAAACAGAAAGAACAAAATTAGATTTCTAGCACTCCGAGATTGCTCCGGCATCAACCAGGAGAAAACCCCCGCTACTCTTGAAATTAATGTTTTCATTCTCTAGCAACCCCAGCACCTCAGTCGGGGAAAGTAACAGAGGCATTAATATAAAATACACTACTTGACCAGAAGGAAAGCATTTCAATATTATGTAGAAAAGTGTCTCAAAGGGCACGCTGTGATAAAATATATATATGGTTAAAAATGAATCGTACTTTAATATGTTAACCAGAAACAGAAAAATCAATAACAGCAATTTAAGTTTGCAACCGAGACAAAAAGACACGGTTGAGAGAGTGTTCGGAACGCTCCACTTGATGCTCAGAGTGCTTCATTAGGTATTTTTATATGCTGGGTTTGAGTAGATACAAGACGCAGAATTTCAAATGGACAGCAAGAACCCAGAGCTGTGCCGACCCTTTGATCAACTTTGCTCAGCCCACAGCTACTCAACAGCACTTTCTAAAGGTAAACACTATACCAGACTAGAAGCTTTTTTTTTTTGGTCATTCTTTAATTTGATGTGACCTCATTTTAGCACTTTTCAGGACTGGACATGTTAAGATATTGTGTTTCTCATCCTCTTTTTTTTTTTTTTTAACCAGAGAGAGTTTATAAATATTTTTGCTTTAAATTCAGAATGGCACTAAAGGGCCTGCACTCTTCTTTCTTGAAGTCAGGTACCACACAGAAGGTATTTCATTGCAACACAGAGAAACTAGCAATTGTCTTCCATCTTTGAGCCCTGTCTCTTAAGGCAGAGACGCCTTCTTCATGTGAACCACAGTCCATTCTCCTGCTGTCCTCAACCCTCAGCCCACCGTGTCTGCGACAGACACTGTGCACTGTCATAGTCACCTTCTCGCTGTATTCCACTGCCTCCCCCTGTATTGGTTTTCACCTTCCTGTTTAACAGTGCTGTTTGAGATAAACCACAGAATGGTTTGGGTTGGAAGGGACCTTGAAGACCATCCAGTGCCACCCCCTGCCCTGGGCAGGGCCACCTCCCACCAGCCCAGGTTGCTCCAAGCCCCGTCCAACCTGGCCTTGAACACCTCCAGGGATGGGGCAGCCACAGCTTCTCGGGGCAACCTGCCCCAGGGGATCACCACCCTCACAGGAAAGAATTTCCTCCTAATATCTCATCTAAACCTGCCCTCTTCCAGTTTGAAGCCATTCCCCCTCGTCCCATCACTCCACGCCCTTGTAAAAAGTCCCTCCCCAGCTCTCCTGGAGCCCCTTTAGGCACTGGAAGGGGCTCTGAGGTCTCCCCTTTTTGGCCTTCTCTTCTCCAGGCTGAACCCCCCCAACTCTCCCAGCCT
>NW_009650176.1:1665171-1701147 GCF_000708025.1 Charadrius vociferus
AGTGCCACCCCCTGCCCTGGGCAGGGCCACCTCCCACCAGCCCAGGTTGCTCCAAGCCCCGTCCAACCTGGCCTTGAACACCTCCAGGGATGGGGCAGCCACAGCTTCTCGGGGCAACCTGCCCCAGGGGATCACCACCCGCACAGGAAAGAATTTCCTCCTAATATCTCATCTAAACCTGCCCTCTTCCAGTTTGAAGCCATTCCCCCTCGTCCCATCACTCCATGCCCTTGTAAAAAGTCCTTCCCCAGCTCTCCTGGAGCCCCGTTAGGCACTGGAAGGGGCTCTGAGGTCTCCCCTTTTTGGCCTTCTCTTCTCCAGGCTGAACCCCCCCACCTCTCCCAGCCTGTCCTCCCAGCAGAGGGGCTCCAGCCCTCCCAGCATCTCTGTGGCCTCCTCCGGCCCCGCTCCAACAGGTCCATGTCTTTCCTATGCACAACGTGATCCAAATTTGCCTTCAGTTTTTGAACCCAGACTCCAGTTGGTACGTTCCATCAGCAAACAGCCACAGCTTTCCCTGGGCAGCCAACGCATCATTATTTTTTAAAAACACTCAGAGAACATTGCATGAAGTCAATTCTCCAAAGAGGCCAACAGGAACATAAAGGCGATGTTACTTTTTCATGGCCTAGGCTGGGAAGAACTAATTCCTTTGTGACAGAAAGTTTCCAAACCTTGCAGAATATAAAGAAAGAAGCAGCTATTTCCATAATTAAGTAGCACAAACGCCAGCTGATACAGAGACTATCCCTCAGCGGTCTGAAATAAATTCCTGCTAACCAAAGTAATCACCCCTGACTTCAGAGAAAACCAAACAGTTGGAGAAATGGCATGAAAGGTGGAGCTGATTTTCTTGTAAATGTTAATAAAACCAGTCCTTGAAGGGGAAGTTACTCACTGGGAACAATTATGCCGGGGTGTTTGATTCCACAAAAAAGGCACAGCAGCGCTCCCAAGCTGAAAAGGCCACATCAACATCGTGGAACAACCAAGACTACATCATGCGCTGAATATCTTAGAAGGGCACAAGAGAAAGGAGTGACAAATTCCGATACTTTCATTTCAAGGCACGAGTGGCAAAGCCATTGCTTCCTTACTCCCACAGCATCTTCTGTTATTTCATAGCTTTCTTTAGCTGAAGTAAATGCTCTTCTCCAAAGCACTAACAGAAGACTGAGAGCAAGTTTCTTAATACTACTGTCTCCCAATCCACTTTCCAAAGACTTGTTAAAACTACACAAAGGTGCTTGGGGAACGCTTAAGAGCAAAATGAGCCACTATTGATAGTATCTTTAAGAGCTTAAAACTGTCTGGAAGCCCAAAAGTCAATGTTGGAACAGAAGTTAGCGAGGCACCGTTAGCTGTGGTGAAGAAAGCTGGAGTGAGTTAAAGAAGGATGGGCAGGACAAGCCTTCTGGGAAGGCTTCTGGAGTGAGTTAAAAGGAGGACGGGCAGGACAAGCCTTCTGGGAAGGCTTCGGCTGGCCTCGAGTCAGAAACTTTGTTTTTCGGATTGCTCCCCATGCCACCGGCAGCCTGCAATGTCCGGAGCCCGACCCCTCAGACTTAGGTATTATCATCCTCGAGTGCTCAGGTCTGGGGTAGAGCAGAGATCTACTCCTGCACACCTCCGTTACTGAACACTAACGAAATAGCTTCAAAGATGCTATCTTTATGCACTACAGGAAAACCTACTTTCCCTTCTGCTACCGCCAGAGCCTACCGGGACAGAGCCGGGTCAACACCTGATCCGCTCATCCCCGGCTGAAGCAGGTTTTTTCATGCAGCACCTTCCCAGCCCTACACCGCTCACTATGCAACGCGCTTCCACACAACTCCATGGTGGAGGCCAACACCAGAAAAAGCACAATGTCAGAAGGTCATCAGTGAGATCTGTGAAAAATCAACAGCAGATCGCAAACCCAGGTTTTGCAGGGAACAAGGCAAAGAGGCATCCCACAAGCAGTTGAGGTGCCACAGAAAGTAGAAGGCCAAGACACAAGAAACAGTGTCTTTTCAATCCCTTTACGGAATGATGCTCTGTTTTGAAGTGGTATGCAGAAAAATGTTTATAAAAACTAGCTATAAAACATTTGAGGAAGAAAGAGCATCACATGAAATGGACTGGACAGGGATGAAACGCATTTAGTTACTGCTGCAATAACGGACTGCGCAATGATCCAAAGCACCTTCAGGTCTATTCATTCAGTGGGGCGTTTTCATCTTCCTACCGTCTTTTATTCTTTTTTCTTTCTTTCTGTCATACCACCTGTGTTATCACAGCTCCCTGGGATGCACATCTTGGTTTTAAAAATGTCTGAGTTAAAGAATGAAGTACTACAGTATTCAAATCTCCCTTCAGTAAACCTTCTCGGCAATTATGAAACAATGATCACAAGTTGAACACGTGCCTAAGTACCACTCATCGTAGGAATAACTGCAGAACCAGCTACTAAGATTAGATTTTAAAAAATACCCTTTCTTGGCTTTTAAAGGAGAAAACTGTCCAGAAGAAAACTCTAATTGAAATTCCCCAATTCACCTCACCTTCTTTTAGGAGAGGACCAATTTCCAAACTTCTGTTGTTCGGTCAACAAGCGACAGTTCGGGGATATCGATACGGGCAATTACTACCCACAGCCTGACATGTTCCTCCTCTGCAGTGTGAACTTCTCACAGAAGGGATCATATATATCTTTCTTGCACAAACTCCTCATTAAAACCCTTAATTCTCTCTGTGACTTAGTCATGTTACTGACAATTGCTCCTGACAATTAGCCATGTCCTGTTGACCTCACGTGCACTGAGCAACAAGATATATTCTCACAAAAATAGTCTTTCAGTTCTCTAAGGTAAACCCAAGCCATTACAAAGGCTCTAGATAACCTGATCATGAACCACAGACACTTCAAAGCGCCTGATCAACCCTACCAAGGTCAACGTCAAGCGTTTGCCAGCATGGCAGCAGTCTGACGGCTGAAGGTGTCCCCCGGCGGTACATCACCAGCAACACCAATTCAGTCCCTTGCTCGCATCTATTGGGCGAAGGTTCCCTCAGCCACAGTCCTCTACTTTTTAGCAAATTCATTTAATTCCTGCTTTCTCTGCAGATACTTTTTTTCCTCAGAGATTCCCGTGAAGCTGCTGGTCAGAAGCACTGCCAATTCAAACCAAATTCCCGATTCAAACTGTCCTTCTTGAGTAAATCTGTCCAGCCAAGTGATGCATCTTTCCCAACTGTCTTTACGGTAGGAACAATAACAGTGGTCAGGTGTCAGCAGACACGTCCTCTGTAGTACTCCACCTGCATTTCTAGAGTTCTACCCAGTTCAAAAGGAAAGAACAGCATTCAAAGATGACTCAACAGCCCTTGGTGGTACTCCAGAACCTACAAAGTCTAAAGCAAATTAAAAGTCATTTTACATACTTAGGCACAGCATGTTCTGAGGATGGTTATGTCTTACGCTTGCGCGTACAGGTGGTCATTAAAAGAACCAAGATACTCTGGTCCTGCAGAATTCAGTAACGTACAGAAGGCGGCTTGGGGTGGAACGGCGCGAGGTGTGGAGATTGGCATGTCCTCGCCGAGGAGACGTCCTGCTGGGTAGTGCCAACACCTCTTCTGCAGACAGGCTCAGGGGCAGCAAGACCCACACGTGTGCTTCATGCTACTATCATGGATGCCTTCGAACGACAGCCCACGGAGGAGTGCCCCGTCCCACCCGCAGCAGCCCCACCGCTGCCCGTACGCTCCGAGGACACGGACCTCGGCCAGGCGCCAGCTGGCTCCTACCACAACCCCCTCTATCACCTTTCCTGTCAGCACCTTTTGTGTGGGGGTGGTGGGTTTTTTTAAATAACTCTTTGAAATGTTTTAAAGAAGTACATAAACCCCATTTCTAAAGCAGCACAGCCCCCAGATCGCATCTGCCTTTCGGGGCAGTACTGCTTAGCAAAGCTTTTTGCTGCACACATCTTGACACCATCCGTAGACCTATGAATCAAGTGCAATTAGCTTTTATTCTAAAACGAAGCAGGTGCTTTTCAGTTTATTACTTCACAGCCTCCCACGCTACAGAACCTGACGTAGGAGAAGTTAGATTTATTATGTGCTCGGGAATTATTCCCCTATATTAACTGCCAATATAAAGTGATCTCATTGGAGACTGTATTATTGTACGAGCACTTGAACATCTGCATGATGCAATGTATTCCAGGCCCTTAGAGAGGTAAATAATTGATAGGAAATGACTCATTTTTCATCTTCGCAGCTTTTTTTAATCCTTTTTTAATGTACATCAGAGTATTCCTAGGACACCACAGTGCTAAAGGAGGCAAGGTTTGTTCAGGCAACTCACTAATCAGCGCTAGGGCAAAAACCATCGCACACTGGATATTTTGATGGGTGCTTAGCAACGTGGGCAAAGCTAGCTTTATTATTATTATTATTATTATTACGGCAATTTCCAGAATGACTATGTACGTTAACAAAGCAGGAAATTGAATTTTAGGTACACTTGCCAAATCAGGAAATTACTCGCAAAGCTCCTTGATGAGAGCAAGTCTACCAACAACGAGGACACAGCAGGAGTACCGCGGTACAACATGCAGCAAAAGCAGGTCCTCTGCTTTGGGGCAATATTGGGGTTCTGGAAGACACTGAAAAACTTGCAGATAATGGCAAAAAAAATAAATCAAAACATTGTAAAGTTTTCTTCTCCTGCTTCCCCATTGCCTTTCTCCTTTGATGGTCTAATCTCTGGTTAGTATGTAGTAAGTATTTGGGGGGGGGAGGGGGGGGGAAACAAACACAAAAAGCACAAAATAACAAACAACAAACCACCAAAACCCCCCACCGATGGAAAAAGTAAAGAAAAATAAGTTAGAAAGGTAAAAGAAGAGTGAAGGCCACACGAGAGAGAAACAGAAGAGACTGATCAGGTTTCCTTTACAGTAGTTATAGGGAGGAAAGAATAAAAAATAAAAAATAGTGTTGTCCAAAGGATCAACCAGACTATCTGCACTTGTGATCAACCTGCCCTTCAGAGAGACTACAGAAAAAATCACGCCATTAGCAATTCACTCTGTGCTCCGTAGGAAACCTAATTACATAGGCTGCTCCAAAGCAAGCTCGCTCTCCACCCATCCCAGCCCACGAGCACTGAATCTCCTCCTCGCGCGCAGCACTTCTTCTAGAAATTGGTGCATGTGGCATGATTTACTCTCCATCCACAGTGACTCCCTGCGGCCCTTTGAAACGCACATAAATCAGTTCAGCTCTTTCCTGTTTTCTTGCTTCAAGAGTAATAATTTAACTCCTATAAAGTTCATAAAATCTAATTGTGGGGGGAGGAAAGGGCACCCACATCACCAAAACGCTGGCTTCTTGAATTATACTTATCGACCGTGCATTAAAGTCCCATCTTATTTGCATCCTAACACCCATCTTTGCCAATTAACTCGATCCGAAACGGCTTTTTCATTCCGGTTTCACAGGACCCTCCTTCTGGTTCTGTTTCCGTTTCTCTCCCATTTCCATTTTTTTTGCTGAGTCTTCCCTGCTGCTGCGCAGCACATCACGGGCCACCGAAGAGCCCCACGCCTCCCGCCGACAGGAGGAACATCGCCTCCGTAGTGCCGCTGCCGTGCCGGGGCTTTGAATTGCTGAGGGTCTGACGCACCACCGTAACACCACTCTTGCCCAAGAGCTGCTCCGCTCTCCCCCAAGCACCGACAGTCCCGCGGGAATTTCCCGGCGCACACACTTCCCCCTGCCCTTTGCTGGGTGTTTCTGAGCAGACTGGACGCAGAAGAGTCAAACCCCCCCCGAGACGTCCCCATCCCCTCCAGGCTGGTCCTACGGTCCCACAGCCCTTCCCGAGCCCCTGCTGAGAGGGATGAGGGGGGACGTACAGATGAGGACAACTATGGTCCTGCTTACTCTGCCCTTCTCCATCCCAGTAAGTAAAATGCCTTATCCCGAAAGCCCCTGGGGGATCTTCAGAAGTCCCCCAAGGGCACACGCAGAGCTGTAATGAGTGAGCAGAGGTTGAATACCAAAGAGCTCTGAACTCACTGCTACGTGATTTTTTCATCATTTGTATCTGACACTCAGTTCCTTCACTTATCTATTCCCAGTCCTATATCAGGAATTAAGTGCATTTGCACGGAATTGAAGGAGCTCCCTACGTCGCTCTTCCTCGACACAGAAGCTATGTAATTCTTCACTAGAAATTAAAATCAACTGAGGGACAGTAGAGCGTGAGGTATTTGTGTGTTTTCTTGAAGTCAGAGGGCTCAGTCCCTCTGAGCAGAAATGAAGTATAGATACAACCGGAATTAAATCTCTCAGCCTATCGGACAAATGAAGTTTCCTCCTCTGCTGTCAGCTCCTCTGGCCGTTCACCAGCACTGCCAAACACAGCAGCACACCCCGCACCCCCGATGCCAAGCGCCCGCGGCTCACAAGGAACCTGAAGCAGAGGAGAGGGGAAGCCGGGCAGGGAGGCTGGTCAGGTCGAGCTGCCACATTCCTTGGACTTCGGTACTCGCCCATGAGGTCTAATCGCGTGTTTTCAACCCAAACGAGAAATTATACATTTGTCAGCTTTATGAATCAGAGCTACCATAGATAATCTATTTTGTTCCCACAATACATCTTTCTTCTAAATAAGAAACTGTTCATCAGCCTACCTCTAAAATCAGATCTGCTTCTCTCTGTAGTGGAGAAAGAAGACAGATTACTCATAATGGTGTCTTGTATCCTATTACAAAAGCCCCGGGAGATGTGAAATGAACAGAGCTATATGTAACCAAAGAACGCGTGGAGTAGGTTCACTAAGTTGAAAAGAATTATAGAGAGACTTCATGATTTATAAAGTGATATGAGTGTAAGGCAAAAGAAGAAAGTTAAGTCATGAAATGAAGACATATCGAGTTAAGATAAATTTAATTTTCCTGTCTTGTGATGATTGGGAATACCTAAAGAGTCTTTGATACAGATGACAAGTCCCTCCATCTAAGAAAAAAGGATGGGAAGGAAATGCAAAACAGGAGAGCGCTGAAATCCAAACACACTGGGGTCCAGCACCCAGTGACAAGACATCACCTGCCCCAGAGGGAACTCCCAGATCAACCAGTGGTACCACGTTGGCACTCACATCTCTGGATGCCTTTATTCACTCACCTATACAGCATGAATACAACCAAAGGTGAACTCACGGCCCTTCAAAAGCCCGTGGTAAACCAACTTATTTTAGTAACTATTCCAACCTACAACTCCATCACCCTACATTTGTACCATGTTCAGACATGAGGAGATTTGGATACTTTCTAGATATTTTTTATTTTTTTTTGCTACAGCTTGTCCTTTGTTCTACTTTATTTTGCTCGCAGATGAAAACAAACTATTGCCTCTGTTCATTCCTGCAAGGTAAAAAATACTTTTGAATCCCACCTGGGCGTGAAACTGCGAACAGCAGCCGGGCTCCGTGCCGAGTCGCGGGTCGCTCTGCATGAGCAGGACGCAGCAAAGTAAGGCTGCATCTCAAGAGAGCAACAATTAAGAGCAAAAATAAAAGGGAACAGAATCAAAGCCAGCCCATAGGAACCTGGCCTGAACGGGTTATATATATCGTGCGGAATGGAAAAAAAGTAGGTGGCTTTCAAGCTTGACTAAAAATAGTTTGCTCAAATTTCTTTCTAATGCCTTTAAGGTTAGGAAGGGACAGCGGAAATGAGACATCAGGCTGTCCGTGCCCAAACCACAGAGCGGGTGAGGTTGGAAGGGACCCGCGGAGACCACCTCGTCCAAACCACAGCATCACAGCGATATTTTCTTCTACATCTCAGGTGAAAATGTTTTTTCTCTTTCCACACCACTTTCAGTTTTGGACTGTAACTGCAAACTGATTATTTCCCTCCCTTTATCCCCAATCTGGGCACAAGCTGACTCTTCTTTACATGTTCCCCACAGGTGATTCGATCGATGCTTGCTATGGCAATTTAACATCTTAAGTTCTATTTAAAGTTTAAAAACATCTATTTTAACTGTCTCCTTCCTCTCATTGACTATCCTTTGTTGTTCATTTATTATTGCAGGTAAAGCCTTCTCATATACATCTTATATTCACCTATTGAATAAAGTTTTGATTATGCCATTGTATCTTATAACTCCCACCCCCGCCCATATTCGAGAAAACTGCATTTTGGAGAGCTTCCTCAAACGTCCTCAATCGCAAATGGAGAGTAGACAGGCAGTCTTCCGATATCATTGTCCAGAATTTGGGATAACTCCCACAGCACCTCCAGCTCCACTCACAGAGGTGACAGATCCTTCTTAGCGCCACGCAGGTGTGCCGGGGAGTCCCGGAGGTAAGTGGATTACAGCGGATGCCATAATCCCTATCGTGTATTAACGCAGTGTTTTGTCACTAGAAAGACGAGAGAGAACTCCGGCTGTTTATGCGTTGCTTATCTCTAGAGCACTGCCTTGCAATATGTCAATTTTTGTGCCAGTATAACAAATCATTGAACCGCGGAAGAGAATTCTGCGTCCAGGAACAACACAAATCCTCTTTGGTAGTCCCCCTTCAGCCCCAGCACAAGGACAGTTAATTCTCGCCGACTGTATCCGGCGCAGATAAAACAGCTCTTTCTTACAGAGGTGATCTACATAGTCTACATCTAAAGGGTTGACAGCAGTTGTCCTAAAAAGTACAACCACCTCAGAAATGCTCTCCGTAGTCCCAACATTACCTCTGACTCCAGCTGCCTCTACATTTTGGAGGGGGGAAAAAAAACCCGCTTGTATTTACCTCTGTGTTTCCAAAAGTACTGTCTTCAGTTCCTTGTGGCCTGATCTCAACAACGACCACACACAAAGCCCCGCAGCCACGCTCGCCGTGACCCTCACCGTGACCCTCACCGCTCCGTGCCCAAAGGAGAAGGGAACGGTGCGTTTCTGCAAAACACACAGCAAGCTTGCAAGGGGGACCTTCTCTCTCCTACCTCATTTTTAGGGAGATTTTGTGTCTTGCTTGTTCAAACGGTAGGCGACCGCCTTTGTTTCGTGGGAAGAGAGGAGTTTCTCAAAATAAGGAAGCTAAATTTTGGAGGTGGGTCTTGCCAGCTGCAAAACTAAAAAGCTTTCTGTTGCTTCTATTGCTGTCAATGAGGGATTACTTCTTCATTGATTTCAGCAGAACACCTAGAAACTTGAACGCTGCCTGAAACTGAAGACCATGACCTCTGCTAGGGTCCTGGTGCAGCTGCGAGGCACCCAGCCCTGCAGACGGACAGGGGGTCAAGGCTGGCCTTCAGAAAGGCTCGCCCTTCCTCCCTGCTCACCTTGCCCACCACAACCGAAGCCAAGCGCTCGTGGCTTGGATTTTGCTTTACCGTAGGATTTTTATCTCAGCAAACATTAAGAAGTATCCACTCACAGAATTCACAGAATTCACAGAATTGTTAGGGTTGGAAGGGACCTCTGGAGATCATCTAGTCCAACCCTCCTGCCAGAGCAGGGTCACCTACAGCACGTTACACAGGACAGCGTCCAGGCGGGTTTGGAATGTCTCCAGAGTGGGAGACTCCACCACCTCTCTGGGCAGCCTGTGCCAGTGCTCCACTACCCTCAAAGTAAAGAAGTTCCTTCTCATGTTAAGATGGAACTTCCTATGTTAGTTCAGTTTCCTTCTGCGGACAAAAACCCCTTAATGCCCAATATAATTTCCGTACAATATCTTCTGTTTACTTCCACTACAAGTATTAACTCAACGCAACTACAAATCCGCAGCAACACAAATGTGCTGAGAATCATTTAACCTTCCGGGCTAGTTTCAGCGAGTCGCCTACATTGTTTCTCCTTTATACATCTTTATGTGTTGGTACGCTGATAAAACTCCCCTTCGCTTATTCAGTCATGTCGCATACATTCTGCTTTGTGCACTTCTGCATATTTGCAACTGCGCTAATCATCTCAGTCTATTCTCCTTTAGGCTTGAACGAGATGTACTACATTAATCAGTTGATTGTTATTAACCCGGTTACATTGTATCTTTGCATAATGCTGCTCCATCTCTAAATCCATAGTCTAATCAGGTATTATGACATACATTTAATTATACTACTTGTGTACTTCATAATAATCCTCTTATTAAGTGATCGGGGTTTTATGGTTTAAGCCTTATGAAATTTCAGCAAAGCAACGGACAGGAAGGCTGGTTTGCGGGTCGGGATCGGGTCCTAACAGATAAGGCTGCTCTGTATTGCAAAAACCCCTCATGCAGCATATTCCCAGAGGGCAGTAAAACACCACTGCCTCCATCGCTTCTGCAGCCAGGCCAGAACAGGCAAAGGTCCACTTTGATTCTGCTGAAAACAAACATTTGGGGTGACTCGCCTGACCAGCAGCCCAACCAACACTGCCCATGGCCAAAGACAACGGCGAAACCTACACATTCACCTCCTCGGTCTACCCCTGAAGCAAAAGGCACCGCGTGGCAGCACGTCTGCACTGCTCCCGGGAAAACACATTGGCTTTGGAGACAGAGAGAAATCCCCGGGGGAGAAAGTGGGCGAGAGCCCAGAGCAAAGGCGTGCAAACCAGCAGGCTGTGAACTGGAAAGGGAGCGAACGCAACAAAAGATCACAGAATCATAGAATGGTTTAGGTTGGAAAGGACCTTGAAGATCATCGAGTTCCACCCCCCCTGCCCTGGGCAGGGACACCTCCCACCAGCCCAGGTTGCCCAAGGCCACCTCCAGCCTGGCCTTGAACACCTCCAGGGATGGGACCTCAACAACCTCTCTGGGCAACCTGTGCCAGTGCCGCACTACCCTCAAAGTGAAAAACTTCTTCCCAATGTTTAATCTAAACCTGCCCTCTTCCAGTTTATAGCCGTTCCCCCTCGTCCTGTCACTCCATGCCCCAGTAAACAGTCGTTCCCCAGCTCTCCTGGAGCCCCTTTAGGCACTGGAAGGCCACAATATTTCTTATCATCCTCTGGAAGTAGAGTAAGTGTATATTCATTTATCAACAGATGCACTTACTGTTGTCCAGAGAGGACATACCACTGCTGTGGGACCAGATGACAGAAGGCCTCCAAGGATGCTGAAGGAGCCAGGAGACACCATCAGGAGGCCACTCTCAGAAGTCTCTCCAAGCACACGGAGACCAGAGGAGAGACCCATGGCTGGAGAAAGGTGGACATTGCTCCATCCCCAAACAGGGCAAAGCCCAGCTCAGCCTCTGGGAAGACCACGGATCTTCAAAGCTTCACATGCCTGGAAATGGCATCTGTGAACAGCAAGAAGGGAAGTGGGATCATAGAATGGTTTGGTTTGGGACCTTAAAGACCATCCAGTTCAAACCCCCTGCCCTGGGCAGGGACACCTCCCACTAGACCAGGTTGCTCCAAGCCCTGTCCAACCTGGCCTTGGATCACCTTACCACGTACAAACTGTGCCAAATGCCCATCAGCTGCCGGGATGAGCTGACTGGACACGTGCGCAAGGGAAAAGCAAGGATGTCATTCACTTTGAGCACTTTCAAAACAGTTTGGAGGAAAGGAGGTGAAGGAAGGCTCCAACAGCCGCCTATAGAAGAGGGTCGTGGAGAAGATTCATGCAAAGGCGCTCAGCAAAAGAGCGGGCGGGCGCAATGCCAGGGCACTGCGAGGAAAGCTCCACTGAGACAGGAGGGGAGAAAGAATTTTAGTGAGGTTGGAAAAGCGCCGGACCGGATTCCCCCTTGCAACACCCTGTGAAATCCCCGCGCTTGAACATGTCCATGGCTCGAGGAGGCAAGACCCCAAGGATCTGGTGACTCCGGCCACCTCCCGGACTACAAACACAGCCTGTAGATCACGTCGCTGTGGGTGCTGCTGCCCCTACCCCTTTTGGTGGCAAAGGAAACAAATCTGGGTTAATTTTGCTCAGGCAGTAGAAAATCAGGTTTCTCTCTTCCAGGGGAAATCACTTAATGAGAGATGTATCCACTAAAAGCAGCGTCTGCACTAAGGCAAACTGGAACATAAATAACCAGTGCTAAAACAAATCCACGGCAAACGGGGAAGATAAGCCACGCTGTCCACCAGCACGCAACGCCCTCCGGAAAGTGGTGTGCACTGGAAATTAATAAACAACAAGAAGAAAAAAATAATACAAACTGCAACTAAATCCTAAAGGAAGGATAAAAAGGTTCAGCCCCAGATCAAAGCACCGTGTTCCCACCGCTGAAGCCTGGCCATGAACTCCCCATTAACAGAGCCCTGGGTAACGCAGGAGACCGCGCACGTACTGGAAGAGACGCGGTTGCCAAACTGCAGCCAAGATCCCTTCTTTCATCTGCATTTTGATCTAATTATGGAAATTTCGAAGCACATGTGCAACTTCAGACAAATAAACGCCCCTGTTGATTTGGACGGTTATTCCTCAGCACACAGTCACGCATCCGAATACGAGTTTCTGAGGTCACAGTCTTAAATAATAGATTATTTGAACCAAATAAACCTCTTCCTGTGCATCCTTCCGCAGTATTCAGGCAGACTCGTGAAAAGCCCAAATTAAATTTGTAGTATGTTCACTTGTTTACAAGAGCATAGCTTAAAATATGCACAGCTGTTTGCAGGATTTTGGCATATACAGACAGTCATAATGTAGTGATGTATTGTTGGATTTTATTCCTCATACCACAGGGTAAAGTGGAAATATATTTAAACTGTCATCCCAATATTTTCCCATTTTTTTTCCCCACTGTAGACATCCCACAAAGATCATTTACAGAAGCAGACTATTTGGTTAGTGTGTGCTTTAAATATTTTATTTTTCATTTTATTACCTGCAGGTCTAATCAGACTTTTCACAGCGTAGAATCTGATAACAAATAATTTAGCTACCAGACATCTTTAGTCCCACTAAATTATTTTAAGAACGTGCGCAGTAAGCGACACATTAAAAACATAGTTTAAAGAAAAATTATTGTTACATGCTTTTTTGTAAAACACGCAGTTACTGTGAATACACAAAAAATACACTATACTTGGAAAAACGATTTGCAGTATCTACATGAACTTTCTTGGAATCATTACTGTATTTTAATACATTAATTATTTAACCACAAGCACACTATACGATGTCGATACTGCTTAATTACTAACGTGTTTACAACGATTTTGCAAACAATGAGCTAATTACTACAATTATGTATTTCTCAATCACCTGCAACTACTCAGCTCCAGGTTGGGCACGGAGGGACGCCGTGCTCTCGCCGGCTGCGTGCTCCGCACCGTGAGGGCGGGTTGGGTGATGGGACCCGAGGTGACACCCAGCCCCAGGGACCACCAGCAAGGCCAGGCTGATGGGCAGGGGGTGCCACGTGCTGGGGTGACCGGTACGGCTGGCGGGAGCTGGCCCAGACGCCGGGACAGTGGGCAGCTCCACGGCACATCGGGAGCAGCTCTGTGCGCACGTGCCATCCCGGCAAAAGCGGTGTCAAAGCCTCCGCTTCCCGCGCTGCGGTTTATTTTTGATGGCTATCGATTTTATGCCAGAATTTAATAGGATTCCATTGTAACTGATGGTCTACTCATTCATCCCGGCTTTAAATTATTAATGAGCGTCATGTCTCAGTCACCTGTTCGCAGTACTCCAACGCCTCAGAAGTGACTGCCTTCACCACACAAACACCTGCATAGCTGCACGCAGAAAGTGGAGTAATTAGGGAGGGGATTGTGCCCCTCTGCTCCACTCTGGGGAGACCCCCCTGCAGTGCTGCCTCCCGCTCGGGGGGTCCCAACGTAAGAAGGACATGGAGCTGCTGGAGCGTGTCCAGAGGAGAGCCACGAGGATGATCCGAGGGCTGGAGCACCTCTCCCATGAGGAGAGGCTGAGAGAGTTGGGGCTGTTCAGCCTGGAGAAGAGAAGGCTCCGGGGAGACCTTATTGCCGCCTTCCAGTGCCTAAAGGGGCTCCAGGAGAGCTGGGGAGGGACTTTTTACTGGGGCATGTAGGGACTGGACGAGGGGGAACGGTTTCAAACTGGAAGAGGGGAGATTGAGATGAGATATGAGGAAGAAATGTTTCCCTGTGAGGGCGGTGATCCCCTGGGGCAGGTTGCCCCGAGAAGCTGTGGCTGCCCCATCCCTGGAGGTGTTCAAGGCCAGGTTGGACGGGGCTTGGAGCAACCTGGGCTGGGGGGAGGTGGCCCTGCCCGGGGCAGGGGGGTTGGACTAATGATCTTCAACATCCCTTCCAACCTCAAACATTCTGCGATTCTATGATTCGCTGTGGCAGCTGACTATGAAAGTTCTGCTACACCTGGACTGCTGCAGGATGCAGCGACCCTGGGCTGCTATAAATAAGCAAGATACCGCAAAGGTAGAGGTGGGTTTCCCACCCTTTAGACTGTTGTTTTGTCCTGCAGGCTCCTACGAAAAGGAGAGCAGTCACTATTTCTTTGCACGGACTTAAAAAGAGTAACAATAGTATAAGGCCAGCCTGCAGGCGAGCCAGGTGTAAGAGATCCTCAGCGATCTTAAAGAGAAGTAGAACAGACAGAGATTTTATTCACAAATGATCATGTTTACTCACTATTTACTGTTCCTTTTGCAGCAGGGGAAAAGGATGTTAAGTCAAACTGCTTTAGTTTAACAGCATTTACTGTCAAACCAAGCAGGAAAAATAAGCCTCAGGGGTTTAGCAGTGAATTTGGAATTACACATAATTAAGATCACGTGCTTAAGTTGATTATAACCAATTGACTTTGTCCAAGTTAACGTCTGCTTCATACTATATCCACTATGTGTACATACTACTGACTACTATATACATGTATACACCCCCATATGATCAGTGAAGATACTCGTCTAAAAGTCCAAGTCTAAAAGTCCAAGTCTAAAAGTCCAAGTCTAAAAGTCCAAGTCAAGAACCAGAAGAGAGAGCTCTCCCAGCCTGAGGTGCTAGAGACACAATCTCCTCCAGCTTTGGTGTTTATTTCTTCAAAGCAATCTGTTCTACTACACATTTGCTTTTTTTTCTTTTTCTTTTTTTGCTTAGGAATAAAGAAAAAAATTCACTGTTCATTAGAGACTGGAAGCCCCGCTGCGTCACTGAAAAAAGGGACTAGTGCCCACCCCTCATAGGGTTAATGCAATTTTAACACAGGTTCCTCATTCATTTTAGAGCTTCCTTTAGGTGTTATCACTTGTCAGGAACTCCTCTAACACAAGTCAAACAAAACAGAAAGAAAGAGACGTGACAACACCCACTAAATGCTGCAAGTGGACCTTTCTCCATCCTGAAGCACCCCAAGCCCAGACCCCCACAGGTGCCCAAACCAGGCAGAGGGGCGAAAAAAATATGAATCAGAAAGACAATGGAAAGAACAATGGCATCTTCCTTTAGGAAGAAATGCTCATTTAATCCCAGTGAAGAAGAGCACACCAGCACAGAAACCTGGCTGTGGCTGTTGGGCTCAGATGACCAAGGCGGTGATGCTGGAAGAGCACACCGCATCCAGTTGTAGTTGAAATGCAATACGGATCTCAACTGAGAAGGTCCAGAGCTTCCAAAAACATCAACATCGAGCCTGTTGTAAAAACTAACAAGCATAAAATGAAATCCAGAGAAGTGAGAGAACTATCACAGGCTATTTCTCAGGAGCAGAGAGCAGAAACAAGTCAGACTCAGTAAGTGCCAACACCTGGTGAGGACACTGCCCAACACTGCACACAACCCGAGTGAGCTGACACGAGGAGCCTGAGCAGAAGACAAAAATCCCAGTAGAAAAGCATTAGTGAGACAGCCATTAGGATTTGTTCTCAGGCTATTTCAAACTGATCCACTGAAGGAGACGCACATAAAAAACCCTGCAGTAGATGACTCTGCTGTAAACAGCGGTCGTGGTTTGGGCCAGATTGGCCGCTGAGATGAATGACAGATCCCAGTAATGTTTTATCATCTAGAATAAAACTTATCAATTAAAAAACTGCAGAAACGTAGAAGACAAGGACTGTTTGAAAGCATTGCCATTAATGTTAAGTAGCACAAGAGACCTCTTGGACTGAGGAACCTCAAAAGATATGGAAGATGTAAGGAGGTGACATTGGCCCGCTGGGGATTAAAAGACACTCTCTTGTTTAACTTATTCCCATCAAGCATTTTCCAAAGAAAAGGAATAATGAGGTAGAATACAGCACACAAGGACAATTTATTCATGTGGCCCCATAAAAATCTTGTAGTAAAGTGCCTTTATCTTCGTAGACCACATGAGACACAAAGAAACCCTCAGGTCTAAAACCGATATTTCCTTCTCACCACCAAGATCAGTCCAGACTGACAACTTGATTTTGTCACATCCCATTCTGGATAACTAAAGGGCCAGAAATCTTATTATAGAGATAATGACCAGGATTTTGCAAAGCTCTTGGGAAGAAAAAGGCTGGTAGATGCTGTAACTTCAAATACTGTTCATAAGAGAGGAAAAAAAAAAACCTTTTGTGACATCAGGGTAGATCCGAATTACAGCTTACTCTTTTGAGGAAAGTAAGTAAATAGAAAGCTGGAAGTAATAAGCAACTTTTGTTCGCAGCGCACATAATCAACTTTAGAAAAGTGAGCATGGATGAGTCCAGAGGTTACTTACGTTTTCCTGTGAAACATCTGGCAACAGCTGCTGCTGAGGAAGGGCAGAGGGCTCAGGAGTCTGGTCGGGCAGCGTGGGACGTAGATTCTCACCTTCCCTTTTTCGTGCTTCTACATCTCAGTAAGGTGATGCTCTGGGAAAAAAAAAAAAAAAATCATTTATTGAAAAAATCAGGTCTTTACATACCACTTATAAAAGACAGTTTTCCACAAGAACTGGGACAGTGGGACATGTGGCACCCCCAAAGCAGCATTTAACGCCAGGGGACTTTCTACTATTGGGAAGCTTATCGTGACTCACAAAGAAACAAAACTATCTGTTAGGGAAACTGAATGTGACACATTTTCATTTCAACACAAGATCTTAAAAACTTGGGGGCAAAAAAAAAAAAGTATCATTTTTGTCCCTCATGAAACAGAGACACTGAATTAAAAGGGAGAACTGCTCTGGGACGTGGCCGTGTCAGCTCCTGTCGCCGGGGCTGTTTGTTAGAATACAGAATATTTAGCGGAACAGGAATTTCGGTCTCCTCGTGGCACTGCAACTTTCATAGCAACAGTTTGTGTCCAAAAAGAAAAAAAAAAAAAAAAGCAGTAAACTGACTCGAGTTCAGGAGCAGTCCTTAGGAGCAGAAGGCGAGGCAGTGAAAGACTGGGGGTTTGCACGAAGAATATCCCTACCCACACGTTGAAGGTAATAACGATACCAAAACGCAAGAACTGGGACGTGGGGGGATGCCTAAGTAATTTTCTTATTATTCTTAGTGTTTTTATTACGATATCCTTGGAAAAAATATAGTTCAATCTAAAAATAGGATTTTCATTACATTCCCTGGTTCAATTCTTTTTAACGTTTAGGGCTACATTCAGCAAACAGCCGGTAAGTAGAGGTTTTTTTGTCCTGTTTAAAGCCATTAAATACCCTTTCATAAATTCCGCGGAAATCTCTAGATTTTGCTTTCAGACGAAAAAACAAAAGCTGCTGCCACACAACTACATTCCGTCTGGGCAGGCAAGTCGGGAAAACAGCGGAACCCTGAAGGCTGTGGGGGAGAGAGGCAGACGGAGGAGTCCATGCTCGTGCCGGCTGCCGGCAGCGCGGTGCCCGTGAGCCGGACTTCGCTGGGCGGGACGCTTTCTACGCTTTTAATATATTTTCATTTCAGCTTTTCAGAAATTCTTCCTCCTATGCTCGTCCAGAGCACGGAAACAAGACTTTGCTTACCGAGCGACGGCAGTGCCAGGTTTGCAAAGCGCCAACAAAGCTTCCTTCGCCCTCCCCGTCTGTGTTGACACAGCCAACAGCACCACAGGGTGACGCCAAATCCCAGCTCTCGCGGAGAGGAGTAAACTGGCCGCTCTCATCTCTCCTAACAGACTACAGGTGAAGAACCCCATTGCCCAGACAACTTATAAGAAACCTTCTTTCCTACAGCGTTCCTATATAGGAATGAAACAGGATTTGTAGGGCTCCATCAAGCAACGGCAACACGCACCGTCGAATCTCTGACTTTTCATAACAGGTTTCCTGCTAAACGCCAAGGAAACCGATCCTTTCGTTCACTTGTTTCCCTAAAACGTCAAACGTATAAGCTCAAAGGGCTCTGGTGACCGCAGAAGATATTGAGACGCCTCCGGGGTCCATCAGGGATTGGCACAGACGCGGCGCTGCTGTGTGGCGGCAGGAAGGCGGTGGGCAGCATCCAGGGCAACCAGCGGAGCAGCGGCTCCCCAGATTGTAAAGGGGACTATTTCCATAGCAAACATTAAGATTACCGGATATTGAATTTTAATACTAGTACTGTGGGTAAGAGCACTTAATCCCAATTCTTCATTGATGAAAGACGAAGACGCCCTGTTTCCCAGGACGGTCCATCAGCAGGCGGGCGGCAGATCTGCAGACGGGTTCTGACAGACCCTGTAGGAATAGCGGGGCCCGAAATAAATGTCACCGAGCATTTTGCAAGCGTCATGTTTATTACGGGCCCTGTAATTTTCTGGGATATTGTATTTTCCTCTGGCCAGAGAGAGTCCTAGTACATGAAACAATTTGTCCCTAGGACCATTAATTGTTTAACATCAGATTTTAATGAGCTTTCAGCATCAAAACCAGAAAAATTCTGCCCCTAGCAGAAATAACTTTCTATTTACAGGAAATACACAGTGCCAGAAGAGAGCTCTGAAGACTGAAATCGTATTTCCTTAAGCCAGTAATTTCCTGAACTTTCTGAGCACAGCGCATGAGGGGATTTCTGTTGCCGCCTGCTATTTTGGTTTTGTGTCTGGCCGAAGCACTGACACCTACCACCCAAAGGCAGAGACTCTCCTCGCCAACGCATCGGCCCTCCTCCCCGCACAGGGCACACACCACCAGCAGGGACTCGGGCTCCAGCACCGTAATTAGATCACAACTATTTTGTTGCATACGGACCAATTTATTTTTTTAAGTATTCCAAATAATCTAAAATCTGAATTAATTCCTGCATTTCATCCGAAAGCCCCAGATGCGGCTGCAGCGCTGTACACATCTGCAAGTGCAGTGGGCACCATCACATTTCAGCCAAGCGGTGGGTTAGTGATATCCAGATGTCTATCACTTAGAGGAAAGCCAAACAATACCGAGCAACATCTTTTTGACTTGAGATAGCAAGGGACTAAAATAGCAGCTTTCCAACTGAAAGCACTGAAAAACCTAAGGTAATACAGAAGTCACCATTGGCCATTAGGGTCTGTGATACTTAACTGTCTCATTAAATAGGTGCACTATGCACAGATAGAAAAACATGATTTAATCTGAGATTTGAAAAGAACAGATGAAATAACCGTGCTGGTAACGCACAGCGGTGATTAAACCTGATGTTCCTATTTCACATTTTGCTTCTCCCAAATGCCTATTGTGTTTTATTTATGTTTTAAAAATTAAGGTGAAGGTTCCACCAATGTGAAACCACATTTTTCCCCTCCCATGGTGTTGGTTTTCTATTTCCCTGTCCTACTTCAGAAAGCCACATCCCCCAGTTCCAGACACAGACCCCCGGCGTAGAACACACCGCCCATCAAACGCTTCCACACGTGGATCCAGCTCGTCCCCAGAGCTGGGAAAAACTTTTCGGGTGAAGAACTTCCATTTGGCAAAAGTCATCTGGGGCAGGCAAGCCTGTTGAAAAAAATCTAATTTGATTTTCAAATATTTTTTAGATAAAAAATTTGAAAACATTTCCTGAAAGATGGAAATTTTCATTCTTGTTCCAAAGTGACTGGAAACGAAGTCTGGATAAAAGTTAAGTGAGGAAAAAAAGACACCTTTTAAGACAAAACTCTTTTTTTTTTTTTTTTTAATTACCATTTCAGGGTATGAAATTGCATTGCATTTGATCTGAAACTAAGGGGGTTTGCTCAGATATTCGGCTGTCCTCCTGAACCAAACCAACAGCTTCTTCACCAAGTTTTGTCCTTGCACCATCTTCCCTGACCAGCTACGTTCGCGTAGCAAGGTAAGGCCAAGAGAGATGTCAAAAAGCTTCTCACTCTATTTACCCCAACGACACGTCAACCACTGCAAGCCCAAAACAGCCGTTCTCTCTCAGAAAGAGAAATGGACACTGCACGCAATGCTACTGCCTTTTTCTCTATTAGCGCTTTTGATACACTCCAAAAAAAGACCCCCCAAAAATGTATTACAGGTTCACGCTCCCACCCCCAGGTAGAGAGAGCACAGGACTGGCACACCATCTAAAGATCCATATAGTTTTAGATGATTCCTGCACAGTTCAAAACCAGGAATATTGCCAAAATTTCTACTCAATTCTTTCAGCCATCTTCCCCGATTCGGACGGGACTTTCCAAAGCACTGCCGCTCCTGGTCCCGAATTCCTTGCTAAGCAGCAAAGGAGCTTTTGTCACGGTCTAAACTTATGACGTGTTTCATACGGAGGAGTAACTCATCTGTTGAACTAAGAGACATCACAGTAACCCTTCCCCGTCCACAAGCCAACTGCTCTTCTGTTGTACTTCAAATTTGTGAAACAATTATATGCAAATGCAGCGTTTTATAAAATAAAGGAACTTCATTATCAAATATGTTGGATATTTGAAAGCAAACCATGACTTACCAGTCTGTAATCTGCACTGATTTCAGCCGCGCTTTGTCATACTCCTTATGACTAAGGTAAACGGGGACTTCCATCACCCCCTGTATGCAGCTTCCACATACACAATCCCACACTTGCTCCTCTTTTCCCTTCCCTGCATCCATCATGTCAGGAAGAGGCTTTCTGTGCTCCCATTCCCAAAGCCGTTTAACGGAGAACAGCAGCCCTTCTTTCCCCATTTTATTCTAAGCCACTTCCTCCTTCCTAAGTTTTCTTGTAAGAGGTCTCCACATCTATTGCTGTCCCAACACAGACGACTCACAATTCCAGGAAAACCCATGGATTTTTAATCACAAGAGATATGAACCAATTAATGGATGTGATTTCTTCAGTTCCTCAGCATCCTTAATAAATTAGCAGGATTTTGTATGATACCAGAACCAAGCAAAAACCCTGGACGAATAACACAAGCTGATACAGCTTGTGAAAAGTTGGGAATTAAAGAAAAAAAAAAAAAATATGAAAAAGGCAGGGAACACTCTGAAATTCTACATGTGTAACTCAACCCAGCCAAGACCGCAGCATACCCCCCCTGGCTGGCAGCAAGCCATACCCAGCATTTCACCCCCTCAACGCAGCTGATGTTACGGACATTCAGAATGCGAACGAGGGAGAAGTGGACTTTTAGGATCACACGGTCTCTCCAAAACCACAATTTTCCCGGCAATGCTTTAAAAGCAGTACCTTGTTGGAGCTTCCCCAACACAGAATTCTCAAATGATAGCCCAAAACCAGCAACGACGGGGATCTGCACCTCCTTTGCTTGTTGGGAGCCTTTCACAGGGCAAAAGAGAGGTAATCTAAAGGAGGGCTGGGAGGTGTGACCTGCTCATGTACTCCCCAAAGGCATTTGATAAAGTTCCTGCCTTGCTAGAGGCTGTAAAGCAAACACGGTTACCACCGGGTTAACGATAAAGTCTTGTCATGGATTAAAACAAGTTAAGAGATAGGAAGGAGAATAGAAATAAATGGCCAATTCTCAGTGTGGAGAAAGGTTAATAGTGTAGTGCCCTGGGGATCAGTCTTCGGGCCGGTGTTTTTCAATATATTCATTAAGAGCCTGCGAGCGGTGGTGAATAGCAAGGCGGCAAGAGGGCTTGACAAAATTGGTTTAGGTCAGTGGCGAGGAGGGGAGGCTGGGAAGGAGCGACCCACACCGAGCAGCCCGGGCTCTGCTCCCCACACGCCGCCGTGGGGAAACGGCACGGAGACATCAGAGCGCCTGGGGTTGCCAGATCACTGCCAACACCCATGAGAAAGAGCCAACGGTCCTGCAAGAACTCTCCTAATGCCGTATCTGATATACTGTCCTCTGTCTGCTAAGGTCTGGCAATCATCAGGACAGTGTAAAGAAAAACCTCTAGAGACACGAAAAACACTATAGAAAACATCTCCCCAACCTGTTAGCATTCAGCTTTCTTTTTAATAAGATGACAAAATCAATCTAGCAGAAACAAAACCATTTTGAAATATCACGAAACCCTTAGAATCCATCATCCCTTCCACACCCCTTTGACCTTTTGGCTCTCTCCGTGCTCTCTGGTCCCCACAAGCGTCTTACAGCGTATCCAAAAGCCATCCTTGGAAGTCACCTACGTTTCCAGCGTTTAGAGCTCATGGCATTGTCTCCTTTATCTGCATTAGCAGCACCGCTGAGGAAAGAAAGGCAGAACATTACTCATAGGCACAGAAAGCACAAGGAACATTTGATGACAAAACACTATGGTTTGATCTGAGGTTCACTGCTGCTCCCCAAGCCTGAGGAAGGGAAGAAGCTTCTTCCCATGTGGAAACAAACAGCGGGACCAAAAATATCCCAAGAGACTAGTGAGAATTAGAGGAGGAATGGGCATACATCCAGGGAGGGAACCTGCAGCAAGAGCCTCTTCGGTCTTGGCAGCAGAGGAGCTCAGTTCACCCTCAATAAATCTTCATTCCAAAGAAAGAAAGAGTGCAAAAAAGTATGCAAGCACGTGGCCAGACCAAGGAACTGTGGCTAGTAATACCCACGGGGTGACTGAGCTCTTCAAAACGCTCGCACACTCACTGCCAAAGTATTATCAGAGAACCTCGGTACACGCAGGAGGAAGAACAAAACTCGATCACCGCAGAGAAGAACGAGAGAGATGCGGATTTTGAAAGGAAGAAGGTGCCTGAAGAAAGGTGTGGGCTGCCCAGACACAGGCAGGAGAGGAGCACCGCGCAGCTCATGCCGTTCACAGAGGTGCCCAAGCCCACTGCCAATAAACCAGGACGGGGCACTGGGGGTGCAGTACCCAGATCTGCGCTTCATCCTTACAGCGATGCCGCTCCATCTCATAGCGCCGGCCGGGGTCACCCGCATCCCGCAGCGCATCCCTGGGCCCTGCAGGGACAGTAAGGGACAGGTCCCTCCGAGCCAACGCCACCGCTGCTGTGGGCTGACAGCCCGGCACCCCGACAACGAGGGATTTCGAGCGAAGAACCTCGAAATGACAAATTAAGATGCCACAAGGAACTCCCCATCCGCAGCTTGTAGATGGCGTAAAACTGCTCTCCCCACAGCCCCAGGTGGGAACAGCCACATATCAGCTCCACCACGACTCCCTCGCTCCCCCGGCGCGGCGCACCCGAGCGTTACCGCAGCACAGTGGAGACAGCAATATTGCCGTTATTAACACCACAATCACGGGAAACAGTGGTTTTAACACAAAGATAAAGTACGTTTTACGAGCTGCCCCTACGAACACCTCTCCATTTCGGTCCGCAGCACACCCACTCGCGGCTGAAGTAGAAAGCGATGGCAATTTAGGGGAGAGAGGATGAATGTCAGCTCTGACGGATTACTTTCTCAATTGGCTGTAGTAATCTTTTAAAAGGCCACTGACAAACTCCGAGGAGCATATAAAAACCACGTGCAGCAGAAAATCAAGGGAAAGGGAGCCAATATGAGGCGCCCGTGTATCTGATGATGCAACGCGCCCAAAGGCACAGGCTCACGCCGGTGGTTCAGGAGAGGTATCACTGTTCTGAACTACAGAAATTCGCTGAAACTTTAACATCCTGTCGGCACTGCGTTTCATTTAGAAGACAAAATATCATACTGCGGATGATTCTGTTGTTGTTTTCAACTCATTGGTGTTACTTTACTAGATTGAATCCATCAACCACCACCTTACAAAGTCTCTCTCGGTCGGTTGGCGAGAGGGGGATTACAGGAGGTGATTATTTCTCACCGAAAAGAGACCATCAGCCCATTTCATAGACCGATTGGAAAGCCAACGGCAGCCTCTCCCGCTCCGTCCCTTACAGCAGTAACACAATTAAACAAGCGTCCCACACCTGCACAGCAGGTAGCAAAGAACTCTTAATTCTAAACACGTCATTTTTTTTCTTTGTTTAAACAATTAAGCAGCACACGCCCATTTGCTTAAACATCAAAATTCAAAAATACGTCCTTACATATAGGAGTACGAAAGATGTAACTATCTTTCTGGTTTTTCCACTATAATGAATCGATTCTAGTAAATTCACTGGGAACTATTCAGGTGAGCCCAAAATTAAAGCAGTACGCATAAATATTTGCGGAACGAGGTCATTCACCCATCGGGGATCCCCTTCTGCAAAGTTTGAAAATTGCTGGCAGTCTTCTGGTTCCGCGGACCTGGCCTTTGCGTGGCACCGCGCACGCAGCTCAGTCTTCTGCAACAACTCCTCTGACAGTCATCATTCTCAGTGCAAATATACGTGATTTGCCCAAAATTGGTTTTATATTTGCACTTTCTCAGTACCCTATAATCATTCTGGATGTCAGCGAGATGTACCAGTTGTTTATATGCAGCCTAAAATTTGCGAAGAATAATTAAGACGACATGGTTCGTTTCATAATGATGTTGCAATTTCGTCTTCTTGGAAACCAGTGTTGTGCAATCTCCTCCCCGGGTCGCCTTCGGAGGCTGCGTATGTGCCCAGAATGCTGACGCCGCTCTGCTGCTGCAAGAGTAACATCGGAGAGAGCTCCCCAACGCAACCACCACCGCGTTGCGTCACGCACAAAGCTGAGCAGCCAGTGCGCTACAGCACTGCCACCAAAGCCGCAATACAAAATAATAATCAACTTTACTAAAAAAGTGTCAAAACTCATCATAATTGGAATGATTTTCCTAAGAAAGATAGCTGCAAATGGCTGTGGAAAGCCAGACAGCTGAAGGACAGAAACAATTCTATGCATATGCGGATGCAGGGATGTGTTCTCGAAGCCACAAACACAACCCTTCCTCCGCATATACTTCAAAAATGACTTTAAAAATGACGCGCACATGATCTTTAATGCCATAATCATTCTAATTCTTAACTCTGATGTATTTTTCATGCAAAAGGGAAACACCATATGATTTTTGCCCTCTGTAGGTATAAGAGAGAATTTCCCACCAGGTTTTTCCCGTAGAACGGCAGTGTTACTGCCAGCGATCCCGGCGCTAACACAGTGTGGAGACACTGCTGGAGGTGAAGAACACTGCTCCTCCCGCGCACAGAAGGCTCCATCTAGTGTTACAGACACAGAATCCCAGGGAAAAGGAGGAGAGGGGAAAAAAGCCAGTTGATAATAATGGCTATAGATTTTTACGTTCTTCTAGCGAAATAACTGGACATTCCTGCCTGCGCTTTCCCACGTTTGCTTCACTGTCCACCTGGAGGCTGAGTCCAGGCTGAAAGGCAATGAAAGCAAGAATATCACAGAATGGTTTGGGTTGGAAGGGACCTTGAAGACCATCCAGTTCCCCCCCCTGCCCTGGGCAGGGACACCTCCCACCAGCCCAGGTTGCTCCAAGCCCCGTCCAACCTGGCCTTGAACACCTCCAGGGATGGGGCAGCCACAGCTTCTCGGGGCAACCTGCCCCAGGGAATCACCGCCCGCACAGGGAAACATTTCTTCCTCATATCTCATATAAATCTCCCCTCTTCCAGTTTAAAAATGTTCCCTCTCGCCCTTCGGCTCCCCTCCCTGATCAGGAGTCCCTCCCCAGCTCTCCTGGAGCCCCTTTAGGCACTGGAAGGGGCTCTGAGCTCTCCCCTTTTTGGCCTTCTCTTCTCCAGGCTGAACCCCCCCAACTCTCCCAGCCTGTCCTCCCAGCAGAGGGGCTCCAGCCCTCCCAGCATCTCCGGGGCCTCCTCTGGCCCCGCTCCAACAGCTCCGTGTCCTTCTGCTGGTGGGACCCCCCGAGCTGGAGGCAGCACTGAGGGGGGTCTCGCAGCCCGGGGAGCCCGGGGCTCACTGGGCTGCCAGCGCACATTGCCGGCTCATGGTGAGCATCTCACCCACCAACACCCCCAAGTCCTTTCTCCTCAGGGCTGCTCTCCAGCCATTCTCTGCCCAGCCTGGAGTTGTGCTTGGGATTGCCCCCACCCACATGCAGAACCCTGCCCTTGGCCTTGCTGAGGTTTGCACGGGGCCACCTCACGAACCCCCGAGCGCCATCACCCCCAGCCCCTGCGCAACAAGCGCCCTCAAGCTGTGCTTCAGCAGCGCGTCACGCCGCACTTCATTATCTCCCACCACCACCTGCAGAGCCCCCCAACACAACCCCCGGCTCCCGGAGCACACCCCCCCACACCCCACTCCATGACTGCCCCCGTTGGGGTTTTTTCCCCCCAAAGTCTGTGTGGTCTGTGACCAGACCGCCCAGCGTTTGCATTCACTGCTAGAATCACCTTTACCAACTGGTGTTGCTCGACACTTACACGGTGGTGTTCTTTCCGGAGCTCTGGGGAAGCACATCCATGTCCAAATTACATTTAGCTATTCACCGTTTTACTAGTTTTAACTATTCATCTCCAGATGATCATGCTGCAGAAGAACATGCTGACCGAAGGCGTACCCTCCCTCAGATCACAAAACCAGCAGCATGTGGCAGTTGCTTCTAAAGATTTTGTCTTTGGGGCAAATCTTGACTATTGCTAAAAATAACACTGCGAACTAATCCCCAGCTAGGCACAGCACTGGCAAGGAAAGGCACTGTACTACCATAGGTTCTATTCAATGAAATGACTTGAAAGAAGCAAAAGTTTGCATTTTTTTAAAAAAATTCATCTCAAGAAACCATCTAGTGCCTGCGGAAGTCGTCACATCTCCCACAGACACGGCAGCACAGGGGCAGGGACCAGCGCCAAGGCGATGGTGAACCAGCCCTGCAGTCTGGCCCCGAGCCCGCTCCACCACGTGCCCCATCCTCACACCTCGCCGGGGTCAGCTTTGGCATTTGGGCCACCGTAAAGCAGACCTGGGGACTCCAGCAAGCTGACCACACAACCAGAGCTGCTGCTGTCCCACCTTACGGGCAGTGTTCATGCGAGACATGGAGGAAGCATCTTCCCTGGGAAACATGGTTTTCTTTCACGTAGGAGAACCGAAGGAGTTAGAACTGGTCACCCCACAGCCTTTCACCATGTGAACTCAGGCTGCACCTTCCTCTTCCACTTTTACAGGACACCTTTGTAGGTTTGCAGAAAAAAGGCTGCAACTGTCTGTGATCCATATTTCCCCCTCCCTTCACATCTTCGAAGACAAGAGCTTAAACAGATCTCAATTTAAGATAGGAAATACAATAGGAAATGGGTCAGTGGGAGAAGCGTTTTGAGAGCAGAAGGCTATGAAGCGCAGCAACCTGCTTATCTGCTCTGATGAACCATGAACCACGTCCTCCCGGCCCCTGCTCGTCTCGGATCAAGAGTTCTAGCAATGCCTTCACCTCTCGCTCACACTTCTCTGAGGCTCCTGTGCCCAGAGCAACCAGCCAAAGCTGCTTCTGCACCTCGGCCACGTGTGCCAAGGCCCAGGAGCCCACCTGAACCCGGGCTGCCCACCAGGCACAGCCAGGCGCTGGGCACCCAAAGAGCCTTTATAGGGACAGTGTCTGGTGGAACCCAAGGTGAGGGGGCACTGCCAGCATTTCTTTTAATAAGCCCAAGGCAGAATTTCACATGCTGGATGTCATCCCTCCCTGTTTAGGCTTTTAGGAAACTAGAAGCTCAGCTGGACCTCAGAGTCCCACCAAAGCATTGGTCCTGTTACACCCCGAGGTCTTCAGCACATGCAGAAAGGAAAGGTCTTTTCTTTCTCCAGTACACACCAGGAACCCCTTTATTCAAGTTTTTAACCATTTCTGTGCACAAGCAATAAAGTCAGTAGAAATCCGTGTGCGACTGCAGGTATGGCTGGGCACAAACAGCTCTCGTACAGGGGGAAATACTTCATAGACACGCAGATCCCAACCACACTGCGACAGAGTAACCACCACACGGCCGAAGGACTCTCAGACCCTCAACTAACAGTGGGATGCAAGTTTTCCTACGAAGGAGGAGGGAAGGGCTGTACCAACATCTCTCCTCTCCCTTTAATTCCAAGCGTTTCCCTAGCTTGGAAAGGGACTCTGCTCCCCCTCACCATACCGCCAGGAGAAAAGGAAGACCGTGACCAGGCTCTTTACACCCATGTTCATCGACCGTGCTTTGAATAGCTCCATAGTCTCATCCGGATCAGCTGCCCAGAACTACAACTTGAAGTAAAAAAGTCACCACTTTCCTCCACTTCTGCCTTAGTACTGTGAAATGAGATACTGTATCTTTTTGATTACTTTCCATGAAATACTCCCCTAATTAAAATCACTAACTGCATCAAATTTCTCTTTGGACTGTCAGAAGCCTTTAACCAATGTTCACGTATTGCCAGATTAATTTTTAATTTAAAAACGATATTACATTACCTATCTCAGCTATATGACACTTGCCTTTAAAAAATGGAATACTTCACAGTGTTTTGAAAGTACTTCTTCTTTGGGCAGAGACGGGGTGACAGGAGGTGGCAGTTATCTGTTAGGCAAAGTTATTAAATATAGTTAATATCATACAGCAGTTAATCACTGCAGTGGGACTCTTCATTCTGGTGACTCAAAGGTACCATAGGTGCTGCTCCGCAATCTATTCACTAACACTGTCACTTACTGCATCATTTAAAAGCAGAGACTAATTCAGGTCAGGACAGACCTCTGCATGTCATCTCGTCCAACCTGTTGCTAACAGTAGACCAAATCAGATCAGGTTTCCCTGAGATTAATCCAGCTGAGTCCTGAACAGCCGTGAGGACACAGAGCCCCAACCTCCCCAGGTAACCGTGAGGTTTGACCATCCTCATGTTCCTTTTTTTTTTTCCCCCCTTATACCCTAATATTAAAGCGTAGGAAAAAAAGAATCTAACTGAAATCTTGGGACAAGCAAGGAAAAGAAAGCAAAAGAAAAATACAAGCAGAATATAAGTTACCTTATGTTAATTGCACCCAAATACCGACATCAAATACTTCTCCACCAGCAAAAAGCAACACTCCATCCTTAGCAGCCATAAAAGCTCAAGCCCTCACTTACCTCTTCACCTGGAGGACTGCAGCTCCTTCATTGCCTTTTTTCCCTTCTGGGCAAAACACGCATTTTTCCCTTGGATGTCCCCCAGCACAGCACCCCAGGCCCCTCCGTCAGCTTTCGAGGTCTGCGAACACCATCTAACCGTATTGCCCAAAGCATTCTACTTCAGAGAAAACCAGTTCAGGAACTCAGTCTGCACTTTTCTACTGGTAGGCAAGAGGAGTGATTTCAGGAAGAGTTCCAAGAAATGCATTTGTAGAAGGCAATGTGTGTGTGTGTGTGAGTGCGCATGTGGAAAGCTGAAACAAGAACCAGTCCCCCTCCCCTTTATCCAGCGAGGACGTACCAAGCCGTAGCCCTGTGTGTAATACCCAATCGGTACTACAGCCACGTAACTTCCCCCAGCACCTCTCACCCCTCGATGCATTAATCTATCTCACCTTCACTTCGTTATGAGAGCTGACAAACTACACACCCACTGCCTCTTCCATTCCATGTAAAGCCAAACTATTTCCCCCCCCCCTCAGGCAGCAGCAGCCTATTCCAGAGGCAGAAGGATCACTTATCGTTCCTGCAGAAGGGCGGGAGTGATCCCTGCGAGGCAGCAGCAGCGCACAAGCCACGCTCCCCAGCAGTCCCTTGAATTAAGGTTTCGGCCATATGGCTGGAATGGTTTCCAGGCGTGTTTTAGGCAGCTGAGCCAGGAGGGGAGGGCAGGCCAGCCGCGCTCCAGCACTGTTCGCTCTCCTGCCACGGAGAGGCAGCCTCCACCCACACATCCCTCCCTTCGCCAAGGCAGCTCCCAACTAACTAACGGTTCTGCAGCTCCACAGACACACACCTAACCAAAATTACAGCTACAGGACAGTAAAGCCCATATACATACTCGGTACAAATTCTTCAATCCCTCAGCTGCCGGGGGGGTCCCTCCACCACGCCGCGGTGCAAGCCCTGCGCAGAAATGCGCCACTTCCAACAGCATTTTACCAGCACCGGCCTGAAATTCAGGTGCGACGCCCCGTTCACACCAGTGCACTGCTGGAGGCCGATGTTCGGGTTGCCATGTTGAACAGCCCGGTCCGGAGGGGCCTCCCCAGGTCGTGCTCCCCCGGCACCCCCCCAGCACCCCGCAGCCAGCCACAGGCTGCGCTCACGGCCACCGCCACAACCGGTCGGACACACGCTCCTCAAACCCCTGCTTTGAGAAGGGCTCGTTCCCACAACATCTGGGTTCGTCCAAAGAAACCCCACAGTGCCATCTTAACGTAGAGTGGGTTTACAAGGAATTCTGACAAAAGAGTAAGTACCGAGTATACCAGATGTTGCTAATTACCAAAGCTGGAGACCCTCAGACGAGCACGGTGAAAAGGTAAGGGAACGGTCACCCAACACGAACAGCAGCACAGGAGCTTCACTTCAAGAACAAATTCTGCACTGGCATAAAAAGTGTAGCACTGGAGTATATGGAATATAAAAATGTAAGTTGTGAGAGAAACAACTGTTACTCAGCAGTGGTATGTTGCACTTCTGTAATTCTATTAGCAGCACTCTATAAACCTCGAGTAGTTAAACTCCACTACAGTGAATTCTGAAGGAAAACTATTGCAGAAGGAATAGCATTTCGTATTTACTTTTGTTTTAATTAAAGCTTGTAACTCCTAATTTCACCACAGGGATGTTACTCCTTGATTTTTGTTTTGTTTTGGGTGGTGAGGGGGTTGTGTTTGGTGGGGTTTTTTTTAAATGAAGTAGGTTACGATTACTACTGACAAGTGCCTGGGTGCATTTCAGGTCACTTTGAGACTAATTATGGCTTGTTTTCATGAGAGGGAGATTTTTTTGTAGCAGTTAAAATTGGTTTGAAGTTATAACATATGCCATTTAATAGTAATTATTAAAATTATTCCTAGAAAATACTTGGATTGAATTAAATATCAGTCACTAAGAATTCTGTAACATACGTAAGTACTTTTTTCTCTGCAGTCAACCTTTACTAGTTTGGGACTAAGTCCAGTAACAGTCTTACTTCAGGTCCCAGTCTATTTAGATGATATTTAGAATTTAAGCAACGATGCCCCAAACTCCCTTCCAAAACCTTACTTCTCACTTACTGCCTAAAACTTCGCACCACCTAACTCATCGGGCATCTCTTCTTCCAGGCACGTTTTGAAGAGCACACGGTCAGTCCTGACCCCTCCTGACCAGGAAGGAACTCCTCCGAAGGGTTTCTGGCCATGAACCTTGAGCGGACACAGGCGTTTCTCTGCAAGCACAACCAACACAAAAATCAGTAGGAAAAGGCTTTCAGCAATACCTCTGCTCAAAATGTATTACCGGTGAGGTTCAGGCACCTTTCTGCTCACCAGTGCTTTATTTGCTGGGTTTCTGAAAGGGAGCTGGCTCCTCTTCAGGCTCTAGACCTCCCTAAGAATACGGTGTCCTCTTTACTGTGTATAGCCAATGCGCTCAAAACAGTTTAAACCAGTATTTCACGGGTAGAAGTCAGCAGCTGATATTGCTGGCACACCCAGCAGCCTATACGTAATTAACCAGAACTATTTCAGTTATTTCACAGACAAAAAACCACCTGCCAAAATAAAAACCTGATCAGTCTCTGCACAGATGCTAAGAACTTAAATGAAATGAAAGCAAAAAATGTTACTCTTGAAGAGAGATACCCTCCTGCACATACTTGCCAGTACACCGGTGTTGTAGCTGCTTTGATGGTCGGCCCATTATTAGAGCCCATTATACTTCAGAGCATTACTGGTATCGAGAGAAGGATTAACAGCAAATTAAATCTTCTGAATACAGAAGTGAAGGATTCGTATACTAACACAATGATTTACACTGACAAAGTCATAGCCCAGAAAGTAAACCTCTCCATCTCACTGAAGGAGCACTGACGATACACCAACAGACTGGCCTAATCATGGTGTTTATTTGGCTCATTTCCACCGTAATTTAAATATGTCCAAAAAGCTACGTTAAAATAGGTTGAACATCTGAAATTAACAATTACTGTACCTACTTAGATAATGAAGATGCATAGTGTACAGCTGAAACTCATTAATAACAACTTCCTAATGGTGCACTGGATTAAGGTTTCGATAGTATTTTTCTCGCTCACTAGACATGAAAACAATTATTAACAGGGACAGAAAATTATTCTGCTCCATACCACAGAGGTATACCCATTAATATTCTCCTAATGAGAGCTGAGCCCAAAAAAAAAAAAAAGATGCAATTTAGTCCTATATAATACTGCAATGGACAGTGGTGCCATTACTCAAATCTTAAACATCTAAATGCAATGAAGACACAGAAAGAGAAAATAACAAACCCAAAGTTCTTTAGCATTGTATTTTAATTGAATTTGAAGACCTTGACATTTTTGTATCTTCAGTGGAAACACATTTTCATACGTAGCATGGTCTTGTGAAATACACAGTACATAAACTGTCTTTATTTAATCCTGATCAGTTCCACAGGGCTAAATTGTATATTGCTCCAATATAATCTATAAACGCATAACTGTTCAAAGTATTTCTGTTCCATTGATGTCCTCTTCCATTAATTTTCTCCCTTCAGAATAGGCAACAATTCACCACTTTCCTTTAGTTCCTGTAAAGAAATAGAGAGCGCCATTATTCTCTATGCACACTTTGTGATCACGCTACCGAGATCTCAGCCGGCGCGGTTCACGGGGAAGGAAATCAATCCACTGGCTGTTAAGGGAATGCACGGGATGACCCACTAGAGGTCCCTCTTGACCAAGACACTGAAGTTCAAAACGTATTTCAATTCTATTTTGTGTCTATTTAGTTAGAGAGGGAACTTATTCAGTGAAAAGATAACCAATTTTTTGAAGGTGCATCATCAACTTTACCAGGTAAATCCCCTGGTATATCTCCTTCCAGGTGTAATTCAAAATTTTGTGTACGCCTGAAATATATCTTACAACATCCCAAATGCCTCCCATAAAACAAAAAAAATGACTGTCTGTAGGTAGACCTTGTTAGTATCACACAACATAAAAACACAAGATGGTAAGAGATTTGTAAGAGTTCTAAATAAGAGGTGCTTGCTCCTATTATCTTGATGATCTAAATCCAAATTATAAAGCCGTTAACTTACTAAAGAGACGGATAAGACCAGAAATGGTTTTAAAACAACATGTTGCGGAGTATATATTCTTTTCCCCCATCTCAAGAGAAACAACTGTCTCGATCTTATTCCGTATCATGCTGTATTACAGAATGCACTTTAAAATACTGACAACATTCATCTACCCATAAAGTTAGTCAGTGTGAACTGAATACAGTCCAACAGTGCAAACGGACATATTTAAATACCGGTGAGAGAATTCTTTTGCAGCATCTCCGCCATGCCTAAGACTATACTTACTGATCACTGAAATAACCCACACGCTTGTTAAATAAATAAAATTAAAGTAATCTATATAATTTAAGTAATACCAGTATTTTTAGAACTAAATGAGATTTATTGATTGTATCTTCCCAGGAGTTCCAACGTCTGAGGAATTGGCTATAAAACATTCAGACAAGAATGGGCTCGAGAGTATTTGGGGTTTAGAACACTGTGCCTGCTCTGTTACAAAAATCAAAAACCGCAGTAACAGATGCAGATCTATTTTTGTTGCTTCAGGGTCTGTTCAAACAACTACAATAAACCTTCCTTTCTTCCAGGAATGAGACTGTTCGCCAGGAAAAAATGTCTCGCCCACCTTATTTGAGAAAAGCAATGTCAGAAGTAAAACCAGGAAGAGAAACCTGTAAAAATGCACCCATGGGGTAAAAATGGTCTTTACAGTAACAGTAACTGACTGCTGTCAAGAAAATACATTTCGCTGCTAAATCTTGGCGTATGAGAATGGTAGAGATTTAGAGCTCCTTTCAACTGTATGTTGAGCTAATACAAGTCACAGTAAAAGTAACCAAGTCATTCGGTTTCAAGATCTGGGGCCACTACACGGGAATTTCTGTATGTTACGGGTAGAAAACATTCCTCCAGTTTTAAACAAACGGACAATTTACATGTCAAACAAGATTCTCCCATTCCTACCTTAATAATATCCAGCCCTCCAACAAGTTCACCTTTCACATATAATTGAGGATACGTCGGCCAGTTTGAATAGGTTTTTAATCCTTGCCGCACCTACAAAAAATAATCTGAAATGTAAACTTCAACGTCAGTGAAAGCAACAATGAAATCGCTAATGATGGAAAAACTTAATTACCTCTTCATCTTCCAGTATGTCAAATGTTTCATAATCAACACTAGAAAAAACAACAACAAAGTCATCTACTGTGGAGCTTTGCAATGCAAGACCCTCAAAAATTCAAAATGGCTATGTTTACTGCAATGTAAAAAATGTCTAGTTTCGTGGGAAACACATGATGACGGCATAACGCGGTAAAAAAATCGAGCCGTGTAGCTTAGGCTCTAATTGGCAAAAATGTGTTCACAGTAATTCTGTTCACTATTAGTTTAAAAAAAGGAAAAAAAAAAAAGACAGACCCATATACTTTGGAGGTCTTTATTAAGGAATCAACCAGCTGCAGCTATTTCACCATCTCCACATACTACTTGTGGAAAAACACAAAAATTTACACACCCCTCTGTAAATTTGATTTCTGATCGATTCATGTACGAGTTTTGGTACGCAACTCCTAGTATTGCAAGAACCAGGACTCTTCAATAACCAGCAAGAATGTAGATTCCTGCAGCCGGACGTGGGTTAGTGGCAAGGAACAATGACTTGACTAACCGCTATTTATTTCCAAGTTGTATATTGATATACAGTTATCCATTATCTCAAAAAGCCCATTCTAACCTCTAGTAATCAAGAGAACTGCTTAACCTCTAAGTAGCACTACAAAGGAAACAGGAGTTTATTCAAAGGCAGAGGCTACTAATCTCTCTCGCTACGGAAAGAACTGCTTTGAAGAGGCAAACTGAGGCTAGGTAACATGAGAGGCTCCAAGATTAAGGAAACAGATCAAGAGGGACCTCTCTAAGAAGAGTTGCTTATCTGAGTGGAAGGGTTCCTTTCATGTCAACAATCACAGCAATATCAGAACAAGTTCACTGTTGCAATAGACTCCTCAATCCAAGCAAGACAAGCACGACATAGCAGCGCTAAAGCAGCGCGATATCTGACACACCACATTTGACTTGGTATCAAATGAGCGTAGGTAGTGATTTACACCATGGGCTTTTAAAAAAAGATAGTTTAAAATACCCTTAAACAAAGAAAATTGTATTTGGGGAAGGATTCTACCAATATTTTCCAAACTCTTTATTTATCAAATGCAGTTTTTAAAACAGAACTGGCTTCCCAAATTAAATTAAAAGAAAAAGAAAAAAACACTTACGTACCCAGTATTATTTAAGATTTCTATAATCTGCTTGCTGAATCCACATCTTGCCACCTAGAATGCAAAACACACGTGTTAAAACATCCATCTACTATATTTAATCCACAAAATTCCAGGTCCTCAAGCTACACTAAAGCTATTACCAATTTATTGCTAGTGATGACCTCACTGGAAAAGCAATACTGCTAATCTCCTTTTAATTCTTCGATCTTTAAACAGTACTGAATGTCTCTTTCTTCACATACTCTGCTGAAATAAATCACAGAATCACCGAATCCCAGACTGGTGGGGGTCAGAAGGGCCCTCTGGAGCTCCCCCATCCCACCCCCCGCCAGAGCAGGGGCACCTCCAGCAGTGGCACAGGACGGCGTCCAGGCGGGTTTGGGATG
>NW_009650176.1:1701266-1710722 GCF_000708025.1 Charadrius vociferus
CCTCCCTTGAAGGATTGATCAGCGTTGATGAGATCCCCCTCAGTCTTCTCCTCTCCAGACTGAACAGCCCCACGTCCCTCAGCCTTTCCTCAGCAGAGAGATGCTCCAGTCCCCTCCTCACCTCCGTAGCCCTTTGCTGGACACTCTCCAGCAGTTCCCTGTCCTTCTTGACCCGGGGAGCCCCGAACTGGACACAGTGCTCCAGATGTGGCCTCACTGGGGCAGAGCAGAGGGGGAGGATGACCTCCCTCCACCTGCTGGCCACACTCTGCTTGATGCCCCCCAGGATGCCATTGGCCTTCTTGGCCACCAGGGCACATTGCTGCCTCATGGGCATCCTGTTGGCCACCAGGACTCCCAGGTCCCTTCCCACAGCGCTGCTCCCCAGCAGGTCAGCCCCCAACCTGTACTGGTGCAGGGGGTTATCCCTCCCCAGATGCAGTACCCTACACTTGCTCTTGGTGAACTTCATTAGGTTTCTGTCTGCCCAACTCTCCAGCCTGACCAGGTCACACTGAATGGCGGCACAGCCTTCTGGCGTGTCAGCCACTCCTCCCAGTTACATGAAAACATTGAGAATATTAAATGCTTTCCTCAGTTGTGGTGTGGAATGATACAAGGTGAATCTCTTTCCCAGGTTTGACAATACTATCTTGAAAACTAGTTAGGCTTCGTTATTTTCTGAACATTCAAAAAGCCAAAGCTATAGGTAGGATGGGTGTAAATGCCTTATATGCGTTCGTGAAATAGACAGGGTTTATTTTGAGACACACAATACCCCTACTTTCCCTTCTGGTCAGAGTAGCAACCTATGAACAACTGACAAACAGGCTGCACGTACAGCAACTCCCAACTGAAATTAATGAATTGAAAGTATCTGCTGCAAGCTCTTCATATTGACAGTATAAGGACATAGAAGACCCATCGCTTTTTTAGAGATTGAAATTTTAATCCAGACTTTCCCTTCTTATTGGTGATTTCAGTCCATCAGTAGCTCAAGCAAAATCAAAACATCTTAAGCAACTTGCCCAAACTCTTGCTTTCTTCAGGCAAGACACAGGTTTTACTGGAGACAGAAGCGCACCTGTTTGGAAGACCTACAGCCAACCAGCTCACCACCTCTGTGTCCGTGAGCCAGCACAACCCACAGGGTTCCAGTGGCTACGAAACGACTTCGTAAAACAGCCTATTACACTCTTAAAAGTATCCGTTGTTAATACACAGAGAAGGCTCAGGGAACAAATGAGAAAATTAACTGGAAAGACAGGACACATGCGTGAGCTCCATCCCCCTACCTCTGTATCCCTTTAAAAAAATACCATCTGGGCGACTCTCACAGCACGCGATCACCAGCTGCAATTACTGTTTAGGGTACACCACTCTAACGACAAGTCCGAGTCAGGCGCCACTCAAGTAATTTTGACAGGAAGAACTGCAGTGTCCCGATGTTCAAAAGGGAACAATTTATCCCCCGCTTACTTTGCGTATGCAACACAAAGCAACAGACTGACCTTTCGGCTTACAGTCATTTGTTATTATCTTAATCCTAACTGTTAGCAGTTGTCTGTCTTCAGTCACTGTCTTAATTTCAGTGAGCAGGATAATTAAGTGCAGCTTAGAGACACCTGGCATAGACCATGTGAGAAAAAGAGTGGATCACTTATGGTACGTGGCATTATACTTTAGCCTTAAAAACATCTAGCAGCTTTTTTCAAATGCAGCCGTGAAAGCATAATAAAATCAGAGAAATTAAAAATAATAGGGGATAGGACACCCAGCCCAATTAGGTCAACAGAGGGAAGTTTCAAGAAACATGCGTCCAGAGAGAAAGTTTTGGGCAACAGTCAAAGTGTACACCTCAAGCCGGAGAGCCATCAGGGGCAAGCGCTCAGAACATCAGAAGAAAATCCATTATCAGCAAAGACAATCAATAACTAAGACCAAAAGGACATGCACAATCCTTCCAGTCATTTCTGAATTGTAGATCAATTAACAGACATCACTGCAGGGCATCAAATTCCCCGATTTTACTGTAAACACAGCTAGCAGCATTTTAGCAATATATTTCCATCAGGTAAAATAGGGATTATAGAAGCACCAAATAAAAAGACAAAGAACTAACTTCCCAGCACCATTAATTGTCATTAAGCAAGGAAAGCAAGAAAAAGAAAGTAATTGTCACTGTTTAAAAAACTATTTAAATATAAAATAATATAACTTAATCTTACCTGTTTGCTTCCCTTCATAAAAAGCATCACAGGAGCTTTGTTGATCAAGTTTTTAAGCCTCCAGAAGGCAGGAAACAGAAAGACATAAAACAGCTCAGTTATTACCCCAAGCTTTGTTTCAACAGGAAAACAAAAAGTGGAAAGACAGCAACTTACAACTTTACCAAATGTATTTAAAGCTTTATTATAAGCAAGGCTATTCATTTAAATTGCTTACAGTAACTCTACTGAAAGAAGTTGAACCTTCCTGTTACTTTTAGAGCAACGATCTAGATTTACCCCTAAGTACCAAGCAGCAATACATTTTAGGGGAAACACAATTTTAGGATTATTTTAAATACAATGTGTATTTTTACTCACATACTGCTTTTTTTCACATACTGAATATAATACTTGGCATTTTTTTGAATATAATACTCAGCATTTTTCATTCTCCATGAGAGAATGTCTTTTGCAGAGTAAGAGCCATCCCTATTGTCCATCAGCCCTAAGATCTATGGATTTATGGCTTAAGGACTTAACACTACTGAAATTCAGGAACAGGTCTGTCTTGCCCCATTGTGCCTTGTCCACTTCTGGTCTATCCACACAACCCTCAGACACTCCCCTCCTTTCCCTCTCCTTTTAGGAAAGGTTTTCTGCGCCAATTGATGACAAAAGTTAGCAAAGATTCCCGTCCAACAGTTTCCTGGTGTTCTGTAAAAGGTCACTTTGCACGACTCACACAACGCAAAAAGATTCCAGCCTGGAGAACCCAGGCTATTTGCAAAATCAAACTAAATGAAGTTTTGTTGGTGACTTACAGTCTTTGCACTTGTAAACCTCAAACCAGTTTTTCCAACCAAGTTGTCTCAAGGTTAAAAAGCAACAGCGACGCTAACAGCTCCAGCAAGGGTGAGCTACGGTAATCTGAGCTGGTTCCCCGGCTGCCAGATCCGTTTTGTGAAACCAAGCTGGCTTCCAGGGTCCATTTTCAAGGGTATTTAAGAACATGCAGTTATTTGATGGGAAGAGATCAAACATGGGGTAAAGGAACATAATTTAGCATTAAATAGTCTACTACTGATATTCCTTCATTTGATTAAGTCTTAACATGTTGGAATAACTACCGCATAGGGTTTTCCTAGTGAGTGACTGCGAGAATGAATGCAGTTCGAAAGAGGCGTCAGTTGCTCAAAAGTCAATATGAGATTAGCTACAAAGAAAAACTAATCTGTGTCATGGAAAAAGAACTTTCCAATTGTCATCAGAAAAGAAACCTCAGCTAATAAAGGAACAAACTCCCACTAAAAGACGAAGAACAAACCAGGCAGTAGCAGCTGCATGTGACTTGCCCGGTGGATTTTTAGCCAGTCTGCCTTCAGGCCGCTTCTACATCGAAATTTGATACAATTGATAAAAACTTCACACAGCTATTCCAAAGATGCTGCTGTTGCTCCTTTAGGGAGACCTTTAGCTATACCAACAATTTTCATCTATTAAAACACATTAGGTAAGCATTTCACATTACCTTCTTTCCCAAAAGAAGACTAAGCAAAGCAAAAAAAACCAAACAACCCTGTGTATGAATTCAATAAAGTTGCAGCTTATGCAAGTTAGCAAAAAGGAAGGAATAGACTAAAGGAAACTTTCTTAAATAAGTTTTTAAAAGGCCACACTGAGGCAATCTCTTCTCTGCCTGTAATTTAATCTCAAACTGCAAAATGTAGTGACTGTTTTTTGCAGCCTTGGTGAAACCATTTACAAATTACCCTACTAGAGGAACAGAAGGTAAACCTCAGCCATAGAACAAATTAAAAAGGGAATTAATAAACACAGCTGTGAAAGTAAGTATACTTTATCACCATATCAAAACAGCTTGCATTAAATTATTTCTCCACTGTGCAGAGAAGGCAAAAGAACCAGTCCCATCTAAAGCACTGCAAAACTTGCTCTTAGCATCCTCAGACAGCAAGAGGCAATCTGCGCTAAAATATTTGCCTTCGAGGTACAAGCCACCTTCTTGGTAAGCCAGCCCCCCTTTGCATGTCTTAATGGCACTATTCACATGAAAACTAGGGAAAAAAAAAAAAAAAGCTGCAACTACTGGCAACTTCTCAAGCTGAATGACTCCTCAGATATCTGGAGCTTGACTGCCTGGGGCACCTCAGAATTTCAAACAAGAGCGAATCTTCAAATGGGAAGGTTAGAGGAGGACAAATTGGTTTCTAGATATTACATCCGATTCAGGAAGCAACACACTTCCTACCGATGCAGCATACATTCACGTTGCCAAGGTGAAAGAAAATAGGAACTGAAGGACATGAGTAATCAAGAAAAATGAGGAGACAAGCCTAGGTACGTTCTCCAGTGACACTGTAGTTATGAAGTCTATATCAAATAAAGCTAACAAAGCGACTAATGTTTAAAAGATGATTTTTTTTTTCAGTTATCTTTAAAGAATAAATTCTTAAGAGAGAGACAAGAAGGAATCTATATACTCTTGCTATAATTAAAAATTAACAAGATACAAATATAATAAGTAAAGCCTATTGGAACAGTATAGCTTAATACATATACAACAGTATAACTCTGTATTAAGTGATGCTTACTGTATAGAAAATGGAACATATTAAACAACTGCAGGAGTTGTGTAATTAAAAAAATCTTGATGTACTTCTGATAAAGTCAAAGAAGAGAAATTGATATAGGGGTGTCCCCCTATATAAATGGACATACAGGAAACCTCAAAACTAGATACCCTTAAAATAACGACATAATACATCACACCTGTCCTCCAACTTCTGTGCCTTCGGACAGACTGTGTCCAGTTCTCCAGACGCCTCAAGTTCCTAGGGAGATTGGGGAGAAGAAAAATCAGATGCAAAAAGCAAGAAAAACATGCTTCTGACAACTAACAAGATTAAGAATTTCTGTTTCTAACCTTGACAATATCAAGTCCACCTATAAGCTCTCCAGCTACATACAACTGTGGATAAGTTGGCCAATTAGAGTATGTTTTCAGCCCCTGACGAACTTCTTCATCAGAAAAAATATCAAAACTGCTAAAAGAAATACCATGTTTGTTCAATATCTCCACCATTTGTTTGCTGAAACCTGCAAACACAAAAAGAGGAATTACATATAACTTTAAACAAAGCGTTCCCATGTCTGTACTAAATCTTTTTCATTTAAAAAATGCAATTCTGCTAGATAGTAAGTTCAAAACAGCTCTAGCATGTTATTCTTTGCTCTATCAATATCCTCTAATATTATAAAGGGGCAAAGCCCATACGTATTACTGGGATTACAAAACCAAAGTACATGGACAGCTTGCTAAGTCTGCTGCTCCTCTGTTCACACAGCTACACAGTGACCAACCTTCATACCCGTGTCCCTGTTGTTCCAACATACAGTTAAAGCAAAGATAAATGCATTCCCTTTTTGTCTTTTCCAGCTCTTCTTCATTTAGCATTCGTAAAGAAGAAAAGCTTCTCGATGACCGTAACAGCGCCCTCAACAGCCGCCTTCTCATTCCTCTGACTGCACATCACTTCCCCTGCCCCTGTCATTTCTTCCTCCAGCTACTGCTGAACTTCTCCTACACCAAACCTGCAGGAAGCGGACACACAAAGCGGGAACCAGGACTTAAACCCACTACGGCGTCGCTAGTTTAACTTAGAAACTTGGCGTTCATAATGGTTTCTACTACTTTTGGTTTTAGAGCGTGCCCTTTCCTACTTCATGGTAAAAGGCACATTCCTTTTTTCTTTTTCAACTCGTTACGTTCACATGTGTACTTAATATTATTTTAGCGCCCTTGTGACACATTCACAGCATGTTTTGTTTACCTTCATGACAGATCTCCATGATGTCCTACTCTTGACAACACTATCTCAGCAGGATATTAAGCACTGAATATTACGATGTAAACATCCAGATTTTGTAAGTTTATTAAGTGGTCGACCTTAGGGGAAAAAATAAGTTTCTCCCTTCTCTAACTAAGCATCTTTTTCCTAAGAAAATCATCACATTATTTGTAAAAAGTTCTATGTATAAAAACTGTAGTACTATAGAATTTACAATCTATAATCACCTAAATCTTCTCACACGAGGGGGAAACCCCCACAAAATTTCACTTTCAAACAATTCTTCTACTCCATTATAAATTCACCATTCTCATTAAAGCGAAACATTAAATTGATTTTAAAAAAAAAGATGACAAATTGGTTTTTAAAGCATTAGTCTCTACAGAAAGTCTTCAAAATCACTTTGAAAACCAAACCACCCACACTGCGGCTGCACCCTTTATGCCAACAAGTCCACTTGCGTTGCCACAGAAGCCCAAATGGTCCCCCAGAGAAGACATCAGCCTACGGGAGGTGTCACAGCGTACTGCAGGCATTTACTCCGTTAGAAAATGGAAGAGAAGAGGTCTGCTGGACTTTACAACGCGAAGAAGGCACCAACTTGATCTTTAGGACCATTGATCAACCCTTGATTCGCAACTCCACTATTCCTCCACAACCTACTCGCTCTGCTATGAAAATTAAGCTAATCAGGAAAAAATGCTAAGTGCGTTGCAACACATTGAAAGATTTTGGAGTTTTGCTTCATTTCTAACACGTGGTCTTTATCCTAAAGTATTTCAACACCTGCCACTGGCTTTTACGCACATCCCTTCTAAGGACATAGAAGCCTCCTAGACAGCACCATCACACGGTTTGCAAAAAGGCTCCATGAGAATTTGGCCATAAATCAATGTGATAATAATGTATGATTTATAACTTTGCCAACTCATTCTGGTTTGGATTCAAACGCCCTTGCAATCCTACCAATTCCCTCAAAGAATCCCAACAAAAGCTGTGCAGACAAATGAAAACCTCTATACAAATATTAAAAAAAAAAAAAAAGACAGACAATGCTTAAAGGCTTTAATAAAGGAATAAAAAAATAAAGCAGCTTTAAATGGGAAAAAGAATCAAAGTGCCATAGAAAAATAACCTTTGATTTCAGCTTGCAAGACCACCTATTAGTTTTTGAAATATGGATTTTTACTACAGCGTTCTGCAGTTTTCATGATCTGCTATTTATTGAGATACGAAGTAGCTGTATTTATATGTATGGCATCTTAGTTGCTTTTCTTTCTACAACTGAAGTGTTAAGTTCATGTACAGCCTGAAGTAAAACACAGATTCTGAAATTTTTCATACATCTGGGAGTTCATTAGTAAACAGCTAAAGGCTGATTGCTGATGGTTATTCCATCGCCAATATATTAACTCATTTCTACTGTAAGGAACTGGGGGGGGGAGCTTTATTTTAGCTGTAGGCAGTTACATGCAAACTAGAAAGATTGATTGGTTGTGTTTCATTTTGAAGGGCTACGGTAGCAGTCTGGAAGTGTTATGCTTAGGGATAAAGTGCCAGAACAGCTTTACTTTCATAACAAAAGATTTAAGTTGAATTTCTGAAGAAATGCCATACATGCATTACCAGGAATAATTAAACTGCTAACAAAATGTTTTAAGCGGTTATCTAGACTATCACAAATGCCACTCCAGATTGTACACAATAAAAAACACCCTAAATAAATTACGGTATTGATGAAGCAAATAAACAAACACTACCACAGTCCAAATGAATCCACCGAAATTATACAACGTATACAGCAACCACATACAATTTCCAGTAAACACACAGCTGAGGGGACAAACCTTCCTTTGCACGATGCTGGCTTTTCCAATGAAGAAATTACAAACTACAAGATCCCAAAATACACACGCTGGTGGATAGGGTTCCCTCTACTTGCCAACTGCACTGGAGACTCCAGTGCACGTTCATTATTTGTATCAAAATAGACACAATTAAAAAATATCCTCACCTTTAAACAAGCATGGCTTGCTTAAATTCTATTTTTATTATTCCTACTACTGTCATAAAAGATCCATATAATCTTTGACAAAATGGCAAATTACCTTCATCTTGAAAAAGATTTTTGTCTATTCTAGGAAGTTCAATGGACGCAATTTACTAACATTTCTCAACTACTGCCAAAACTGCCACAGCAGTCTAAAGCAGGCACGGTATTTAACTGCAAAATTAAAAGCTGTAAGTTCAGATGATTTCATTTCACTACCTTTTAATACCTCCAATTTTAATACATACATCTATTTAGGTGAGTACCTCCTGTACACTTTTCATGGGGTACCAGGGATCAAATGTAAGAACTGAAAGCTTGAAGAAATATCTACTTTATCATAGTAAGATATGCAAATCAACCCGTGTTATACTCCTAAGTCGCTTTCCATATTGAGTTATGGCGAAGTACCTAACTAACCTTAACCTTGATGCCTCAACATCATTTTGGGTTTTGGTGAGGTTTTCTTAAAGAGCCTCACGCTTCTCTCCCATCAAAGATTCAAACACAGGAAAAACAGTTAATGGTCTTTTTCTCCACCCAACTTTAAGATCTGCCTAGCGTTCTGCTCAACGCCCTTTCGAAAGGCAGCTCTCTGCTGGGCACCCACAGAAATCCAAAGGAGAAACGGTGTGCCAGCACTATCAGGCTGAGGCAGAGGCTGGCTCGGGCGTAACGGAGAGCCGGGGCGCAGGAGCAGTTTGGGGGAGACTCACACTGCCTTCACACCGCCTGTGCTCACCACCGACACGGCAAGAACCACGCTCCACGCTGACAGCTAGCCACAAACCTGCTCGCAGCAGGTGAGCTAAACAACTCACAGCGCAAGCACAGCAGGTTCACCTACAGCAGTGCTACATTACCATCCAATACAGCCTGACTTAAAGCACTCATATCCCAGTGACCTGAACTGTAGACACCCCAAATGTACTCGTAAATCTATCAGCAGCTCATCAGAGCAGGGCTCTGTTGCGTACAGAATTATAGGACGTATCAATGGATGCACTTCACAAGTCTACTTGAGAATAAGCCAGAATTTCCATTCCTAGAAAATGACATATAAATCCCTATGACAATATGTAACTTTCTCGCACCTATAACTGTATTGTTACATTACAAACAAATACAGAATTATCTTTACATAAATAGCTGGAACTTCATCAGCTCTACAGAGGAGCAAATGCCTATGCACAAACTGCTAGAATCCCAAGTTAATACACAATAGCGCAATCAAAGTTCTGAAATCTGCGGTTATTTCTGAAACTGCTTCTACTGAAGAGGTTCTGGAGCCCATTAATGCATTGAAATGAAACAGCAGCCTTGAAACTAC
>NW_009650176.1:1710741-1722826 GCF_000708025.1 Charadrius vociferus
AAGCCCAACACAGTATGGGAAGCCTCAGTACATACAGGATCTTCCACCTCCCCTCATATTTCTATAACCCTTTTACAGCAACATCTGAAAAAGCAGATTGTAAAATAGCATACAAACATTTTAAAAGCAGCTGAAAGCACACTTTGGGGCAGAGGCAGTAAGAAAAGCTGCACACAAGCCGCAAGTGCTTCAACCACCCGAAGTAGCCTGGACCAAGCTGGAAGACTCCTCTCGCTGCCAGGGCAGGACTACCCTCTGCTGAGCACGGCCCAGACTGACACGCATGTTTGACATGCTTTAACCACGACTTCTCTTTCAAACACTGTTTCATGACTTTTAGATACAAGCCCTCCTCCTCAAAAAGGGCAGCACGCACTATACTACGCTCCCTCTAATTAACAGTGCTCGACAGACAGACTCTCCCTCCTTTCCTGCCCAACATACACCGTATCAGGCCAAAGCTTCTCTCTGTGCTCCAGCCCAGCTGGGTCCACCCTGCAGCTTCACCGCTGTTGCACTCTGCTCAGCTCCCGCATCTGTCAAGTGTCGGTCCCGACTCAAAACTACCTGGAGTTAATGAAAAGGTTCTTATTTACACTACGGACCCAATCCTCCATTTCAGTAACTGGAACTAGACAGAATGACATAAATAGCTCTCCTGTCGTACAATGCCTTCACAGATACACTGCAAAACAGGAGAGGCCGTTTGGCAGGTCACGTATCACAAACCTGCATTATTCTCACTTCACCAAATCAACCCATCGCATATCGTTATCCTTCCCTGTCCCCCTTTTAACAGTACGTGGTGATACTACAGTTTGAGTCCTTCCAGATTGAGATAAATAGACAGAATGTGTAAGATCAGTTTCTTTTAGGTCCTTTTACACTATTTTATCCATTTTCCTTTACATAGCTCACCACTCAGTTTCTTTTGGAAACTTCCTGGACACACTCCAACAGAAAGCACAAGCAGCAGCTACACGGCGATGTCTGCACTTGAAACTTAACTGAATTTAATACTTCAAACCGTGGCGAGATCTTCCACAGCTGGAACATTAGCAGTGCATGCACACCGCAAGGATATTTGGCAATTATGTGAATATAGCATCAACAAATCACCACAGCATGCCAACAGCTCGACTCACGGACTGCTGACCACACACGAGCAGCACTGCTCCGTCTCTAGGCTGCATCTGCTGAGCTCATACCACAAGGGGGTCAAGAAGAATAGTTCCTTAAGTCCTCATTTCCCTCCTCAAAGTGTTTTAAACTCATTTAGTTCACATGCACATCTGCCATGATATAGAACAATTTATGAGGAATCTTTCAAACCTGCGCATGTTACTGTAACTCATACACAGATGGACAAAACAAGTATCTCATTATTTGGTTTTAGACACAAACAACTGAGGTTTTGCGTAACAATTTAGCTTATTAAGTAGTTATCATCTCTTTGTTGGTTCCATAAAGATATGCCACAGGCCTTTCCTTCAGGAGCTTGGCTGCAAGGAGCGGGCTACTGCTAACCCTTTTCTTATCCTCCTGCTATGTTTCACAATCCTTTCATCTCTCTGGCCCGGCAATGGAGTCCATATGATCTGCCCCCCAGGATACGCATTTGCTTAGCAAAGTAATCTAATGTTAGTCATCTCCTGCAGAGAAGTAACTGTAGAAGTCGCAACATTTGATCTCTAGACCAATTTGGGGAGAGAAAGGAGGTAAAAAGTCAATGCAACTTGTTTCCCCATTGCCTTTCCCTCCCCTCAGTTTTAGAATTTTGTAATTATATCTTATTGCCACCGTCCTCAGAATAAGACATTTTCAATCTTCTCATCTTAAGTGAAGCCCTGGAGATGAGGAATGGTTGGTTTTCCACGCTGCTTTTTGGTCCTGGTTTTTTCAAGATGGAATATGGGCCTTGGGGAACAAGCGTATGTGAAAAAAATCAGCACAAAAACTAGCAGCTAATAATCACTTCCGTAAGATATCAGTAGAAGACGACCGTGGGTGGGTTAAAAGCAGACTGACAACTGAAGATAAACTCTACCAAAGGCAGGCAAGGATTACACTCAAAGGAGACAACCTGGAAAGTGTTGTGTTGTTAATTGCCAAAACGATGTCCTCAGAGCTACACTGGAACAAGAGGGAGCCATACCCAAATAAGAGCTGCCAGGAGTGCGGTTTGGTCAAGCAATCCCCATCCTACATCACTGTTACTCTTTTGTTGACCTCCTGCAGCTCACTACAGAAGACCCGGCAAGATTAGTTCCGCAATGCAACCTCCTGAGGCTGCCTAAGTAGAAGGATGGCAGCTTCACACTACTGAAAAATTTTGGGCTTTAACATTTGTTCATGTGGTTTCCATATAGATCAACACTTCAAGTTAGGTGGGAACCAAGCACTCTAAACAGCGAGCAAGGGTTAAGAGTGCTAGGTTTAAGAAAAGGCATATCCACTGTACCAGAAACATGCTTTCAATTTTACCAGCTAGGGTAGTTTTATTTTCTTTTTCCAAATGGCAACAGGAATCCCAGATATTAGTCAATTCTTGCTATGCCTTGAATTGAAACGTTCTCTTCAGACTGTTTTACATTTTCAGCATGTAACTTGATGCGCAAAGTGTGTAATGAATAAACACTGAGCTACCTCAGGAACACTGTCCTACTTCAAGGATGGCATTGCACATCACATACTCTTCAGAAAGCCCCTAATCTCCCGGATTCCGTTTTCAAAATTTAACTAAGGGAATAGCAACTCTCTAACTGCACATAAGCAATGTGAAAATACTTTCATTAATGTTTCTAGGTGTACAAGACACTGTTGGGATGTATCTCCCCAAAACTGAGTAAATCTGACAAGTAGCCCAAAGCAAGTGCTGTCACACTGAACGCGAACTTCAGAAAATCCTTACCACAGCGAGGTTCTTTTGGCGACCCTTTCATAAACAGCATGCAAGGGGCAGCATTGATGAGTTTCTTTAGACGCACATTAAGATCTTCTTTTGCACTCTCATTAGAGGCAGCAGAAACAGAACTGCTGGACGCATGGCGCTGCACTTTTTTGGTCAGCTCTGGGGCATGCGCACCATCTAATCTGTCAACTTTCTGAGAATTCTAAGGAAACCAAAACACAGGCTCGTGTTAAAGGATTAAATTCAGAATCTGTACTGTAATAAAAAAAAATAGTAAAACCACCATATAAAGTATAGATTTTCAGATGCAGGATGGATTAGTGTATCGATCTTTTAGCCATACTTTAGTTCCAAGACTCACATCATTCTGCTGGCTGGCTACTGCTAATGCTAGCGAATTTGCTATCAGAAGAATTTATTAAAGAAAATATTTTGAATTATATTATCGCAGGCAAGTGTGACCCAAACAGACTTGTCATTTCTATCAAAAGATTATTTACTTGGTTTCTGCCATGTTGTAGAACTATAGCTAGAAAAGTAAACACTACTGAAAATTTTTTGGCCCAATATGAGGTACGACAACTAAAATAAGAACTATATAAGAATCCCAAAGCAATTAAGGAAGCTCTGAAATATTACATATCGAGTGCAAGAACAATTCCTATCTACTTTTTTAGGCTTCACTGGACAGATGTAAATCAGATACATAAGAACTTTCTCAGTGACAAAACACTTAAGTTTCTGCTTTTCTGGTAGTAGTATTAAAAAAGTATACATATTAACAGCCCACATGGAATCCATTTTCTTTTAAATCCATCTTCTCTTACCTTAAAGAATAAGAACGTTGGAACAGAACTAATTCCATATTTTTCAGATACTTCAGGCACAGCTTCAGCTTCCAGCTAAAAAAAAAAAAAAAACCAAACAAAAAAAACAAAACAAAAGATGATTTTCATAATCTTCTTTAAAGTTTGACAGTGGATGTCAATCCTGTCTAGAATGTTCTTCTAGGCATTTTATACATTTAAAAAGGATTTGATGCAGAAGTTTGTGACACATTTGCATTTAAATGAGACTCACTGGGTTGGCGTGTCATCCACTGAGCCTACACAGTGTCAAAACAGGTTCAGAGGTTTTTATTTTGTTGCACATTTCAAAAGATGCCTGAAGGCTACGAATAAAATTTTTGGTGCACTAGTGACCTAGTAAATTTTCAATCATATGCAGCTACTACTATATTGAAATCCATAAATCATTGACCCCAGTTATGTCATGATTACAGTGCTTATTTTCTGCCCACAGCAATTCTTGCTGTTTGCTCTATTGACTAATTTCAAGGGGCAGTACATCACGACTGACATTTGCAGCCTTCTGCAAATTATGAAGAAAAAAAAAAAAAAGAGTGTTTCTTCAATAAGCTATTGATGTCTACTAAATTTTATTTTTAACTCCTGCAAGGCTGCCGAGTATTGAGTGGCAAGCTTGTTGAGATTATTGGTTCTGAATTTATTCAGCATTCAAACGCGTACCTTGAAATTATATAATGTAGCGATTTGCCAAGAAAATATATCCTCTAATTAACTCAAATTGTTGATTTTCCACGCATAGGCTAAAAGCTTACTTGAGTGACAGAAGATCTAGTACAAGATTGTTTAAGACACTAGTTCTGTAACAGCTGCAGAGTTAATGGTTAAAGAAGCGGTGATAGATCTAAATGTTTCAAGCAAACCTGCAATCCAGTGTACAGAAGAAAAAGCCTCAAATTCTTATTCAACAAACCATACAGCGACATTTCATGAACAAGCATCAGGAGAACTACTGAACAGTTTGCTCCTGCCTGCCCCGTCCATCCTTACACATTTTAGAAAATACTGTTTTCACTATTAACCAAAACATAGTAAACCTCTAGAATATTTTAGTATTACACCATGTTTTGATTTGCTCCAACTATCTACGCTCTTAATGAACTCAGTAAATTCAGAAGCAACCCAGAAGAATAAGTCAAAAGAGTTCAAGCTCCACCTCTATTTTTGTAAATCAATGCTCCAACAGGATCAACTGAGAAACTAAAGCTATAAATTGAAAACTGTAAATATATCCCAATTATCTATCCTCTTTCAAGTGGCAAATCATTAAATGACTTCTACCTATAATATTAATTTTCTTTTCCAGTAAAATTTCCTAGTTACTTGGATACTTATGTTCCACTCTGGTGAGGTTCACACATACAGAACAGATTTAATTTCACACTTCAGTAACTTGCTCTCATTGGTATAACTTTCAAAAAAAATGTTTCTGATTCTGGACATAGACACACTTTCATTGTAACCACGCCAAGGATCTCAGAGTTAGGCTATGCAACAACTAAAATGAGAAACTGAATTTAGAAAGACTTCAAGATTTCTGGACAATTTTGAAGTTCATTTTGTTATTACTTAGCTCTTTTCTAGAATGTACATTCTTATGATTTGCAAGGCGGTACACTACTCTTGGTCGGTCATCTGTAACCATCGATGAGGTCTTGCCAATTAAAAGGCAGACTCTGGCTATTCTGGAATACAGAACAAAATCCCACAAAGAACCTCCAAAAATCAAATACACTCCCCATGAGAAGCCCCTCCCAAAAAAAACATATCAAGAAAATCCACCCAAGTCTTTCAGCAGCTTATTTTCTCTAAACAAGTACACCAGTAATATTGGGGCGGGGGGGGAGGGGAGGTGCCATTATCTTAGTTTTGCAAAACTCGATCACTTCAGAACCTTGTTATTAAAAAATAAATTACATCTGGATAATAAGGGTTATAAATAAATAATACATGAATATGAATAATAAAGAGGCAACTGAGAATTTTCAAATTTTCTTGGGCCTACCAAAAGCTATAGCAGCTCTATGTAAATTTAAGCATCTTGAATTTTCAAAACATTGAAAATTAGTCTTTTGAAGCTCTACGCAATAAAATACTACCATTCAAATAGCTCTGTCCTTCTGTTTCACAGAGAGAAATACCAACTGAAAGAGGAATCATTAAAAAAACCCCACAAAACCTAAAGGCTGTAAGAAATCAAATTAAAACACTCACACACAGCTGGCTGCTCCATTACTCCCTGCCCTCATAATCACAGAAGTGTCTCATTAACAAGAGAAAGTTGTTCTAAAACGAACAGCATGTTGATGAAGTGCATTCATTTTTCCCTCCACACTGGTTCTCTAACTAGGAGGTGTGGACGATCTCACAAAAATATAGCATCTCATTTGTGTTTATCCCATCCAGCACTATATGACTGTCACCTTAAGAGTGACAATGTCGCACTGACTTAAATTTACCTTCCTTTAAACTTCATGAAGATTACTGCTCATCTTAAGTATCAGAAAGAAAACCTCTATGAATTCTGCGATCTATTTAGCTAAGCAATAACATCACGGGAACAAATGAGACCTCCAGCACACATGAAGAGAACAGTGTTGCCAAATTAGTCTCAAATCCATGCACAAAAATCATGCTTTAAAAAGGTGGTTATCTACAGAACTGAAGGACTGAGACATTGCAGGCACAGAGACATTTAAAAGCGTATTTGTTAGATGGAGTAGCTAGCGAAAAAACTCCATCATTGTATCTTAGTAGACCAATTTTTAATTTTTTTTTTTCTTTAAGCAGCACAATAAAGTGAAGGTGTCATTTATGCTTGCAGTATCAAGTTTGGAAAGATGAATCTAGACCTTTCATCCCACGGATTTTCAATGCATCTCTTTCATATGTTCAACCCACAGCTTTAAACGGGAAGCCATAAAGGAACTTCAGAACCAACTTTACCCATATTTTGTAATACTTTACTCACACTTTGTAATAATGGCTCTCCTCTATTTAAAACAAGCTCAACTGCCTGACTTACCTTCACAAATGTAACCTGCGTGTGTTCCTTTGCTAGTGCCACCATAACCTCATTCATCTGAGCACACTGAGGAGCCCATGGTGCCCAAAAGTGGACAACTACAAGGGACCTATTAAAAAAACAAAAGTGACAGCAATTATTTTTTAAACAGAATCATGCAATGTAAAAGTTTGATATGCCATGCCAAAAAAACCACAAACAAAAAACAAATAAACAAATAAACAAAAAACCCCACCATCTTCCAGAAACAAAAGAAAATCAAAACCAGGAATGTTTTCTATGACTTGCACAGAGGAGGACTTCAATGATTTTTCTGGAAACATTCCCAAACCCAACCAGCACCGTTAATGTAATGCAATACAAAGAAAAACGTCATCCTGTATTATGACAGTAAGAGATCATTCCATAAGAATGCCAGCCAGGAAGGAAAAAAAAGCAGAAACACTAAAGATGAAGTCATACACTACAGGACACAGATTGTGAAGCAGGGCAAACACTCAGAAAGGCTCTTGGGCACCCCACATCTCTTCCCAGGCAAGCGTTCCGTCTTCAGAACCTCTCAGCAGCTTCATGCTAGAGGCTGCACCATTGCTTTTCTCCTCTCAGTGCCACTATTGCCTCTTTACTGCTTATCCAGGAAATAAGGTAGTAACTTTTCAAGTCTGCGCAGACTTTTCTAAAGATACAGTATTCTTATGCCGAAATACTATTTTCTGCTTTTATTAACTCCAACTTCTCATTCCTCTTCCAGCTTCACTAAGGTTTCCTTGAATGTTTGGTATTAATTATACACAGCATTTAAAGATGTGAAGTCATATGTGTGAACAGAAATCCCATCAAATTGGGTACGACAAGGTAGTCCTCATGAGCTTAAACAAACCCGCTTCGATGATAACAGCAACAAGATATTTGTATCCAATTTTCAATTCTGTTTTCCAGGTTTGCTGAAGCCAAAACCACTACATAATAGGGGTAAAGAATAAAAGACATATAATGTACTACTTTTAATCTACTTAGAAAGAGATATAGAAATCAACGCAACCACACTGTAGAAGCTATTTAGGGTCTTTTATTACTAAATAATGGAACCTCAGTACACATTTTTAATAGCTATGCAGGTAGCACGACATTCATACTGAAACAGAAGCTGTGTTATCTGACCACATACTCTGAATACAGCGCTAAACTCAATTCAGACACAGAACTTTAAAATTCATAAACTTGATTTCCCAAAGCAATTCTAAGAAGTTTTAGTAAAAATATAATGGGATAGCCTTTTTTTTTTTTCATCATGCCATCAGTCATAGCATGGTTCTGCTTTGAAAACAGCTTGAAACTGGCAGAGTTTACAGACCAGTAAAAACTGAAATGGCAGAAAAAAAAAAAAAAAGTTGCCTTGTTCTGCAAGTGTCAGCCTTGCAAATTCAGACCTGAGCTCAGGAACAGTTCAAGACACCTTCTCCAGGGCTGTCATCTGTATAGATTCTTCCAAGACTTGTATACAAGTCACCAAGAGCAATGATCCCAAAGGCAAACCATCTCTTTTTAATTACAACAAAGTAGCTGCATGCTTCTTTGAACTTATTTCACTGCTCATAGCTGACACTAGTAAAGGCTCATTTAAGTGATTTACTCTTTACTTATAAATGGGATTAGATATGGACTTCTTGAGAAAGCTGAGACTACATCTCACTGCTCAGAGTAAAACCCTAACTGCAGAACTGCTTCAGCATGTAAACTTATAGCAGTGCTCTTTGTGGAGCCCAGCTACAGAGCAAATGCAGAGGCAGGTAACAGCACAGGTAGCTCATGCAGGAGCTTTATCCCTTCCGAACGTTACTACAGCTGTCACCTCATCCAGACACATTTTAAATAAGACTTTTGAGCCAATGGCAACAAGCACTTGGAAGTGCTGTCCCCATGCTGCAACCAACATTTTCTTCCCCACAAAGGGACAAGGTGAAAATAATTAAGTACGCTGGGAGACAGGAGGGAGTTATTTATATATATGAGAATATCCAGTCACAACAGACAGAAAATTTTAAAATTAAAAAAGCAGCAGTTCAACATTTTAGAAGACAGACCAAGTTCTGATGCAGCCAATTCTCAAGAGCTTTGCTCCAGATTGGTCACCACATCCATCATTTGAAATACCAATTTTGAGACCTCCTCCAATATCATTCTTAACGTATGCACTGTTCACTGACAACGTTAAGAGCTCAGAGAAGTCGTTTAAAACAGATCAAGGATGAACAAAAATACTTTTTTGTTTAAATCAAGTTTTATGACAAAGGCTAATCTACTTAGATCTTCTACTGCTTTTACAATTAGAGAGAATGAAGTTGTGAAGCCGTCACTGCAACTGCACAATACCTGTACATTTACAAATATAACTTTTACATCTGTTAGAAAGCAAGTAGGACAAGAGAATACTTCCACTGGCTAAAAACAAGTAGTTGAAGAAAGAGAACAGAGAACATAAAAGTAGCATAGTGGCTACGCATCAGGCCAAAGCCCTAATAAATAACTTGATGCATTTTCCTTCCACTAACAGGAATGCATACCCTTCCCCTACTACCAAGAAGTATTTCACAAGTGCTCAAGTTAATTTAGTATGCATAGTGGGACACATCTGACCACATGAATGTCAGCTCATGACAAGTAGAAGAGGAATGATCACATGGTTATTTAATACGCATTCCATCAGAGCCTCTTCTTTGCTTAGCAGCATATAGTTGCAATTTTTATCTTCGTGAAGGACATACTTTAAATTAATTTGCAACAAGGGTTTGGGCTTTTGGGTTTGGGTTTTTTTGACAGTTGCATTCACAGAACAAGTCTAATTCTGCAATTAGACTGCCCTCTTAGTATTTCAGTACTTTAAATTAAACTTGAAAACTAGCGAGAGTAATTCAAAACATTAAGAAAGGAAGAAAACAGTTAGCAAAATGAAGCACATAAGTGATTCTACACAAAGTATTTCTTACATTCAACCAAGATATCTCTAAACACTCTACCATTATATATAAAACAGGATTGTAACAAAAAGCTTATGACAAGTCCCGAAGTTTCTCTTCCTGTATGATTTTATATTTCACATTTTGGGGGAAAAGCTGTGGGCCCCAAAATAAAACTAACTTTAATATAACATTTTTTTAAACTTTAGTAGCAGAAGAAAAATCAGAAGGACATATCACACATTTTCCATGACAAAACAAAAAGCCCGAAGTCTTGTTTCTATTGTATATAGTGTAGTATTTTGTAAGTATTCATAATCTTTCTGACAGGCAGTCCAACTTACTTGGTTTTATAAGCTGACCTTCCCAAAACATAGTCTAAGTAACACAACAGATTACAGAACAATAGAAGCGGTTCAATAATTTTGAAGACATTGGCCCAGTTCATCTTTTGCAACCATAAAATCTAGACGCATTTTGAAAAAAATTAAACCCTGAAATTTACACTTATTCCGTAACACAAAGCTTCGTAATACCTTGATGTCAGAAAGATTAATTTTCCAAAACAGGAACTGCTATGAAATTAAGTGTCAACATAAAATGCTGGCAGTTGCAGTGATAATTCTATTAGTTTGAAAAAATAAGGAATTCCATTTGAAAAAAAAAAAAAGCAGTAAAACAGAATTAGGCCTAGCCTTAAAATTTCAGCACATTTTTGTTGTAAGCTTTATCTTTATCTATCTTACTTCCTTGAAGAAACTTTCTCCTTTCCTACTTTATTAAGTGAATGTTTAAAACTACTTTTTTTTTTTACACCATTAATTTTCAAATTCACTTGATAATCTAAATATAGAAGGTACCTTAAGTCAGCCAATGTATATTTTTAAAGTTCTGTCACCATCCAGAAATGGGGAGATCATTAAAAAAAAAAAAAAATCTATGATTTGAGGGATTTGTTATGCTCTGTGAGTGCAGGTTTGTTTGGTTTCTTAGCAGTAACAGAAAACAAAGCCAAATATTTTGAAATTAAGCAGAGGAAAAAAGTTATCACTACCATCAATTCCTCTTAGGACCAAACACATAAAATATACAAAACATACAAAAGAAATTAATTACTCAAGAGTTTTGTTGAAAATAACTTCAAAATATTGTATTTGTTCCTGAAGCCCTTTTCATTTCAGTATGTCCCAGTGAGTGTGAGAGTGTGACTTTCTGCTGGGATGTCCCCACACAACAATTCAGTTGAAGAATAATTCCAGAAAAGACGACTGAAAGTCATCCAGCAAGTTTCAAAGAAACTAGTTTCTTCTTCCCATAATCAAAACTTTCCCGTGTTTCCTTATGCTGCCTTTAAGAATGTGATGCTGGTAGTTCCATCATCCTTTTTAAACTACTCATTTAAATCAGTCTTCTCTCCATATTTGTTTAAAGGCTACTTGCTAATGCAGCTGCCAAATGACATGGAAATGTTTTTCATACACCACCTTATTTCAATGTGCCTTACAGGACCTAGTTAAATACATACTCAGCTAGTGGATTAAAAGATATAATACTAGTTACCACACCTTTGATTCAACAAGACAAACAAGCAAAGCTCATAACCAAACCTGTCTTTCTTCAGTAAGGCACCCAAGTACTTGTTCATCTTTAATTGCAGTGGTAGTTACTGTGACTTTCCTACCAAAGCAAAGCATACGAAGGCTTTTCTCCCAAAGGAACAGTGCCCAAGACTTCCACCACCAGGCCAAGAGCCACTGCCCAGTAGCTGCAGAGAATCAGTGGTCCATGCTGACACACCAATGGGAAGAGAGCCCTGTTACTCACTACTAGAGCAGAAAACCAGATTAATGAGAAACCAGCCCTGTTACATAGGAGCTGAATAACGTAGTTTGGCATTGGTTCTCAGTAAACTGCTGCTGTTTTCATTGAAAATGTTGTACAGTCATTGTTTGTTTTGCTGACACCTCATGGCTCCGGAAAAAAAAAATCTTCGTTTGCATGAAAGTTCTGTTTTGCCTAATTTTCCTGCCAATCCGCCCATGGAGGCTTCCCGTCCCCCGCAGCAGGTTTTGCAGCTGCAGCAGCCCCCCCCGCCCCCGCCGGGCGCCTGAGCCCTCCGAGAGACTCTCAAACTCCGCCTAAGGAAACGGGTGCTTAAAAATAATCTGCCGAAACAAAAGAAAAACACCCCTAAGCCCTTCTCAGATCTATGGGTTTGGTGTTTCTTACTTCCCCGCGAAGGTTTTATTCAGCTCTGAGGCAGCACCGGGCCCACTCCCCTCAGCGGGCACCGGCCCTTCACAGAGCTCGGGCCAAACGCGCGGCG
>NW_009650176.1:1723019-1732582 GCF_000708025.1 Charadrius vociferus
GGTCCGGCGGGGGAGGTGGCGGCCATCTTGGGCCGGGCCGGGCCGGGCAGGGTGGGCTGTGGGCTGTCCCGGAGCCCGCCGGACCCCGGTTGCCGTGGGACGCGGCAAGCAGGGACTCGCCGTCCAGTTTTACTCCAATATCGGGTCGATATTCAGCCCGCTGAAGGGAGGGTATTCCGCGGGCTGTGATTTGTGGGTGCCGCTTCCCTGCCCCCTCACAGCCTGCGGTGGCACCGAGAAATTCAGGAATATAAACCTGAAGATGATACACTTGTATACAGTAGTGAAGGCGTTTTGTTCATGGGTCCGGTGTTTCGTTATCCGCACCTTGCGGCAGGTGTTAATGGCTCTGCATGGCCATGATCTACTGGTAACAGCAGCTGAAAGCAAAACCTTTATCGTTTGTCCTGTGTGTTTCATGGCTGAGGTGTACCTTTAACTAAAACCAAAAAGCTTAGCCAGTGTTCCGTTCAAATTTAAAGCTTAATCCAATACTCAAAAGGTTCCTGTTCATGATACAATTACCAAACCAAGACCACTTTAATTCTGGATGAAAATACCCATAAAAGAATTTACTGTCATCTAGAAAATGCACATCTTGAATAATTTTGTTAGTTTTGTAGAATCTAACAATTCAAACAACACCTCAGGTTTGTCTTCATTCAAAACTTACCATTAGTTAACCCTTTTGTTAACAAAATAATGCACCTTTTGTTTCTAGTGAAGAAAAGGCTTAAAGATTCCTATCCAACGTAAGTTGCATCATCAGGGAACCCAGAAGTTTATAGTATATAAAACTTCATGTATTAGCACATAAAGCTGGAAAAGAGACTAATCTGGATGTAAGAGGACTCTCGGCGCGTGGACTCGGCAGGCAGCGCGCTCTCTTCTTGCCACGTCATCTCCTGCTTGGAAAGCCACGTCAGGGCAGTAATTTGTCCAAGGACCGCGACAAAGGAACACTCACACCATAAGTAAGAGCAGGTCATTTAAACTGTACTCTTAAAAAAGAAACAAAAGATACGATAGGGCAGATTGGTTGTAGTTCTTACCATTCATATCAGGTTGCTCTTCAGGACTGACATATTACCATTTCCCTTCATATTTGCCAAGGTAGTCTATTGAAAAGAATCCGATATAATGTCAACCTGAAATTAGATTTTCACTCCTCGAGCTCACTGCCCATAAATATGCAGCTGTTACAATTCATGCCACTGGAACCAGGATTACCACTGGTGATGGGGAATCACATTGTGAAGAAATGGAACAGGATAAGAAGAGTGAATATTTTATTTTGGTTTGTCTAATAATACTTATGTCCTTTTGATGCAGAAAGAGAAAAAAGAATTTAATCCAAGATACAGTCTTATCTCTGTGCTGTTAAAAAGATGGTCGTAAGGGATCCTGAAGAATGTTTACTGTTCGTAGAAATTTAGTGTAAATTTTTGACACATCAATCAACAACATGTTATCTGGAATCTCAAAAAGCGCAGCAGAAACTAATCCAAAATAAAATACTAATAACTCCATTGAGTTACTTTCTTTTCTCAAAGAATATTTCTAAGAAAACAAAAGCATGTAAATACTTTTAAAGAAAACAAAGAAAAAGTAAGATGTAAAACTACATGCTTTCTATTAATGTCCATTGCTACCACGTTGCACAAACAGCCACTCCAGGGAAAGACCTGAAGTCAGTGTGTGACACCAGAGTACAGTAACAGGCCAACTAAAAATAGATACAACTTTAAGATCGTTCCCAGACCACCCTAAATCTTCATTGTTCAACAATACAGTTGTTTTTCAACTACTTTTGAAAAGCAGCAAGTGGAGCATGTATCTGAAAATTTTGATAAAGTTTTCTTCACTGTTTTATCTGTTCAATGCTCATTAAATGACTACATTACCAGGCAGGAAAAAAAAAAATCAAACAGTTTAGAAACAAACTTTTGGAATAAGTCAGAAGTATCTTAACAAAATTTAAACAAAGGGTATGGATCATGAAGCGAGATCACCACAATTTATTCGTCTTAAGTTATATGTTTGTCTTAATTGGTGTCATGATAAAAGCAGCAATTCAAAAAGATTTCATGGGCACGATAAGAAGTATGAGAACTTCAGCTCTGTTTACTGATTGCTACACCTCTCAGATGTTTTGGGATTAGTGGAGGGAAGAAAGTCTAATTCTACATATTTTCTCCGACGTTTTAACCTGACAGAAAATCAGTGGCATAATCAAATATTTATAAGAATAGAAAATCTTTGGGGAAAGCATATTTGGGATTTTATACCATATTTTGCTAAGTTTCAGAGCTTTTAAAAAAATTACTGTTCCTTCCAGTCACAAAACAAGGAAGAAACAGTATTTTTTCCCTATGAGGTATTTGTTTCAAAGAAAATAATTTTGCTTAAATTCCAAACTCTGGTGTTAGATAAATAAGTCCCACAGATCTCCCAATTTTATTTTAGATTTCAGACCATTAAAAAAAAATCCCATATTAAATAATCTAGAACATCGAGCAAATCGCATATAACGTCCTCCTGCAGCTCCTTCAAGACTAATGAAAAGCATTAGACTGTGTAGAGTGGCACAGGACACAGCGCTGTGCCATTAATAAGACTTAAATATGTAATTCCACACACAAGTCTACTTTCTAATGGTAAATTCTTTTGCCTTTTACACTCCCTAGTATGCCACAAATCACGCGTTCTGTTTGATCTAAGCATTTCTGCTGTATTCAAGACAGTCTTATATTGTGGGGAAAGACTGTAATTTTTGCTATAAGAAAACAGGCTGTTATAGTCTGATTGACTCTGGTTTGATTATTTATTGTCCATATCGTTGGTCCCGTTGCCTGACCCATTTTCAGCCGATGGAGCTACGTTTCTGCTGGGAAGGAGGTCAGAAGACGGCGTAGCCTGCACTCTGCTTGGGTCAGCGCAGTCCGGGATGGAGGGTGACAGCTCGGCAACACGGTGATGCTTTGGGAAGGACTCGTCCTGCTTCAGCTGTAGGACAGATGTAACTCCGGGAAATAAATGTCTTCCTCTGTAGCCTGTGTCAACTGCAGCTATGTCGCATAATTTAAAGCCTCGTTCTTCAGTAAGGTTCACAAGACCTTTTCAAGGTTCATTTGGAAGGTAAAAACAAGGATTGCTGTTAAAAATGTATAGGCCCATTGAGACGCAGGAGAACTAAATCTCCCTAACATTAGGCTATATTTCTGGGCATCCCATATGGAGTATTTGGCAGCACGGTCCCAGGGAAACCCGGGGCTTCAATGACTCCAGATTGAACAACAGGCAGCGGGCCAAATTACTCTGGCGAGGCTCCCAAAGTGCCCAGAGATCTACTGCTCACCTCAGGCTGCAAAGAACTTGACTGCAGAGGCGATACCCAAACCGGGGTGAAAGAAAACCCGAAGACGCGGCTCAGCGCGATGGCGTGGGCGGCCGCTCCCGCGTGCCACGCGTGTGTTCCAGCCCTGAGTGAAGGAGTCGGTTCACAAAAGGATTGTCTCTTGGCTTTACATGTGCTAATTACCATATTGTAGCGCCCTGCCGAAGTACTGAACTGGATGTTCCTCACAGCCACGGGTTTTACGCTGTTATACTCAAGCTGGGAATTCCCTGTAAAATACTGACGTGTTTTAGCATAATTCTTGTTCTAGCCAGTCCCTGATCCCACGACTTTACGTGTGGCAGAAAAGTTACGGGTGCTTAATACTATTTTCCTGAGCTGTGCTTAGACAAAGACATAACAGCAGAGAGACTGCATAATGCCACTTTGAAGAAATTACTGTAGCTGGAAGTTGTGATATATATATACAACTAATACACTGAGTGCAATATTTTGGCTTTAAAATAGTTAGCCCTTATACTCGACTTTCCTGGAATTCCCTATGCCACAATTATGCAACTGAAACAGCTAATATAACAGGAATATAAAACTGGAATTAAATTCGAAGGAAGACTAGCCAACAAACTGAACCTTTTAAAGAACTGTAGATAATTTCTAGATACTATAAAATATATATGTATGTGTTTGGACGGGGTGTGTGTAGATAAATACACATTAACCTGACCACTATTACTTTTGCTTATAAAAATATATATAAAAGTATATATATAAAGACATATATAAGCTATGTTTGGATGCAGAAATAGTATTCATTAGTATATGTGCAGTGTAAAATTAATACCTTTAGAATATGCCTAAGCAACACCTTTTCTTGTTTTATCTGGTCACATCCTTTCTCTGCTCTGATATATCATCGCCTATACTTTTGGGAATTTAGTCTGTCCTTTGCTACAAAAGACTTCTTATTACGCACTAATTTAGCATCTTATTTATACAAAGTGATTAAGAACAGCATATTTTTCTTGATTCTTGCAAAACCAGCCTCTTGGGCATCTGAACTGGTGAGATTTACTAGACTGTACAAATTAAGATTGATCCTAGAAAAACCTCTGGTTAAAAGAAATGATTGCATTCAAAGTCAAGTTAAAATGTATATTAAAACAGATTACTTTTATTGATAAAATTCTTTTATTTTTGAGTGTTGTTTTTTTGCCTAGGGGCCTTGACTGTGACTACTGATGATACGATTAACACATAAAGTGCTCTCCCTCCTTAAAAAATCGTTGTAAATCAAGGCAGAATTGTTTGCCGTGTAGCAAGGGATATCCAAGGGTGACAACCTGCTTCCACTGAAGCAAAGATGAGATTCAGTACCTGTGCACATCCACGTGTTCACACTGTTCTCGTTGGTTCGCAGAAGGAGTCTTTATTGTCCCCATTTATTCTACGGAGTTTGGAGAGCCTTGAACATGCAGAGAACAAAAAAAAGCTTGGATGTGATAAGAATGTGTGATATGATTATAACGGGTGAAAATGACAGATTCAGAAGATGAGCATAGAAAACTTTTAATAATAAGAGGGTAGGAGCCGGGAAGAGGGCACTGGCAAAAGTAGGAACGCATAATAGAGTTCTGAAAAAAACCTTTCGTGATAAGCAGACATGTGGTCCAGCATTATATTTTGACTTTTGGATGCATGACACAAGATAAAATGAAAAAACTTTGGTCTGGAAGAATGTATGGGTTTGGGAGGTGAAGAGATTGTGTAGCATGAACACCACAAAACAAAGAGCAAATATTCTGAAACAAGACAGGAATTCACTTTAAGACAGGCCGGATCTTAGTATAATAGCAGTGGGAAAAGGCTATGGCAGGTCACTAGTTTTCTTGATTAAATGTCAGTAGGAGTTGTATACACAGAGTAAAACAAAATGAGGGGAAATTTAACAGGGAATCAAATACAGCAAACATGGAAATACTGACATTTTCGTCTAGGAAAATGGTAAAATTAAGGTCCCAGTTGAAGACCTAAAGGTATCAGTTAGCTTTGGACCAAAGATGTGAAAAAGAACGAACGTGTCTATAATTGCAGAGTTCCTGCAGTCGTGAGTCTGTCTCTAACAGCACTCAACAAGGTGGGTGAAACAGGCTGGAAGGTGTGACATCCTGTGTAAATCTATTTACTAAGGGTAAACATGGACACAAGAAAACAGGTCTTTGAGTGCGAGGGTGGCCAAGCTCTGGAGCGGGCTGTCCAGAGAGGCTGTGGAGGCTCCAGCCTTGGAGAGACTCACAACCCCGCTGGACACAGCCCTGGGCAGCCCGCTCTAGGGACCCTGCTTGAGCGGGGACTCGGGCTAGATCATCCCAAGAGGTCCCTTCTAACCCAAATGATTCTGTGAAATTATTCTTCTAAATTGCCTGGTACTCCACAAAATGATGGAGTTAACAGCTGAGAAAGCACGGAGAAACAATTAGCAAATGAACTTAATGGAGGAAAGAGAAAAATTGAGTAAATGCAGAATGAGAAGACTTGTGAGTCCTCAGTTGCTCAGGATACAAGAACACCAAATCTAAGAATGGGATTTTGGGGTGGTACAAAGTAATTTCTCTGCAGAAAAAAGGGGCAAACTACTTGTGGTTTAACCCCAGCCGGCGACTAAGCACCACGCAGCCCCTTGCTCACTCTCCCCTGGGGAGAGAATCAGAAGCGTAAAAGTGAGAAAACTTGCGTGTTGATATAAAAGAGAGCTTAATAAGCAAAGCAAAAGCCATGCACAAAGCGAAACAAGGAATTCACTCACTGCTTCCCATGGGCAGGTGGTGTTCAGCCATCCCCAGGAAAGCCGGGCTCCATCGTGCGTGATGGTGACTCGGGAAGACAAACGCCAGCACTCCAAATGTCCCCCTCTTCCTTCTTCTTCCCCCAGCTTTATATGCTGAGCATGATGCCATACAATATGGAATATCCTCGTGGTCACTTGGGGTCAGCTGTCCCAGCTGCGTCTCCTTCCTTCTTGGGTGCCCCCCACCTTCTTGTTGGCAGGCCAGTACGAGAAGCTGAAAAGTCCCTGTCTGCTTTGCAACAAGTGAAATATTAGTGTGTTGTCAACATCATTCTCATCCTAAATCCAAAACAAAGCTGTTAGTAAGAAAATTAACTCCATCCCAGCTGAAACCAGGACATTCACTCAAATCATGAGATGCAACAATTAAAGGTAGTTCCATTCCAATGCCCGCCCCGGGTCCCTTTGGGCCAGGTTCCAGGCTTTAACGTTGCCATGAACGCCTCCCCTTGCTCCTGCCTGGCTAGAATGAGGGGCTCCTGCCGTAGCAGTGCCCGTAACATGTAACTCAAATCCCGGGTTTAACTTTACTCCCCATTTCTGTACCTCCTCCCCAGCACTTAGTCTATGGGCCATCCCTCTAAAACGTCTGTTGCACGATACGTAGAGGGGACCCTCTCCTTCTCAAAAACAACTGCTACTTCACTACTGCAAATGAAAGTCAGAAAAGCCCCAAGAGGCAAAATTCTATGAATTTAGCAAGTGCAAATATAGTTGATGGTCTGTGGATGGCAACAAGCTACCTCTGACCACCAAAGTAAATCTCCCTTCCTTTGCGGGAGGGCGGGTTTTTTTGGTCAGGTCTCATCTGCAGAAGACGGGGCGCATCCCTAACAGAAAACCTAAGCCACTGCATTTGGAGGTGTATTCATGGAAAGATCAGCATGGCTTTTGTTTCTTAGCCTCTTCGTTCTCAAGATGTCTTGAAAAGGTTTGTAAATTATATATGCTCTATCTTTGTTACTGAACTTTTAAAATCTGGTGATGGTAGCATTTGCATTTTTACTTCAGGCCACGCAGTCTTCACAGCATAAGCAATTAATTACTTCACAAGATCACCCCGTTGGAGTTGCATGGCTGTTCTTCGCAACTTACTGACGTGAGCTTTCATTCTCTTTACAAAGCTAAGCTTTCTCTTATTTCAAAAAATACCCATGGAGGGAGAGAGCTGATATTCGTTCAGTTCACACAGGTACCACTTAACTCCGCAGTTCGTGTGTCAGATGAGACTTTTCTAATGGAAGTGCCATTTCCCAACTTTGCACCTGCGGAAGAGGATCCCCTGCCACGCGCTGACACATTGAGACGGATGTGTCGCAAAATGCGTGGGTTTAATAGTGCATCCCATTGTTCTAAACATTTGAATGTAAACAGGAAGCCAGTCTGCAATGCTGGCTATACTGGCAAGGCACATAAATAGGCTCTGGGGGTGGAACTGGAAGGTGGCTTTGAAATAATTAAATAAATCTGCTTTGATGTGAATGGATTTGGGTTTGGTTCAAACTCTGAAATGACTTATGCTTCAGATGTTCTGCAAACTGGATTACCCAGATTTAGGGTTATTTTTCTATCAGGCATGTCAAATGCTAAATTAAAAAAAAAAAAAAAAAGAATCTCTGGATTATTTTTTTTGTGATACGCCCTCAGGCTCAAAGAATGTGACAGAGCATATACTGTAAGCACAACTGGATCCCTAGTGAAGAATAAGCTCTGGAAGGAATGAATGCCAGGGATAGCTTGACAATGCGTGCTCTCTCCTGCAAAACAGCTTGATTTAGCAGAGCAGAACAGACAAGCAGTGTATTACACCCTCCTGACTGAGGCTCGCGCCCCGCGCTGGCCTCAAGACCCACCGAAAGTGAAGTGAAGGACTCTGATTTTATCTGGGATGTACAGTGCCAGGGAGTGATGCGCGCTGTTGAATTCTGCTCAGTCACCTCCTCCCTCGCATTTTGTTTTCCCCTTTTTGGTAGGAGATAGAGGGTGCAGAAGACGCCTTGGCTTGGTTGAAGGAGGGAGTCATCCTCTGGGAAAGAATCTTCTGTTGATCTTTACAGAATGAATCTGACACGAGTATCTGCCCGTTCTGGATGGCCACGCAGTTTGTGCGGCCAGCTCACAGGTCCAAGCCTGTGCGAATGATTTTGGTCTTCTGCTGTCACGGCTGGGAATTTGCAGGTCATCCTTGGGAGGTTCTGAACGATTCTGTCTGGAAATGGGATTGAAACTCAGGTACTGTCCCATGACTTAATCTGAAGTAATGACGGGCGGCTCATCGCCTGTCATCCCAACAGGAGGGGTGGCGTGTACCAGGCGGCAGCAGGACACGGTGCAGCAGCCAGGGCAGGAGGACGCCGGGTCAGCGCAAGCCCCTGTGATGACCAGTCCCTTACCTGGATGTCTGCATGTAGACTGAGGTGCCCGGTTTGAGGTCCCCAGACTTAGAAGTCAAAATCATTACTCAGTGCTGCTCAAATTTACAGCTGCTCCCTAATGCAGAGGTCTTTGGTGCACCATCACATGGCATTTAGGTGTTTCTTTTAGAGAAGAACTTCTGCAAAACAAGCAGGAGCCAAGCCAAGGTGTTCCTGTGTGCTGTCCTCCCTCCCCGGCACCGCAGGTCGGCTTTCGGAAGAGAACCTCGTACTCCCTGGCTTTGGTAACGCACGCAACGCTGGGCACCTGTAGTCTTCTCTTGGTAATTTCCACATGGCTTCTGATCTTTCCCACATGGCTTCTAATCTTTCCTGGGACCCTAAAGGAGGTTTAGTTCTTTGAGAAAGATAGAATTACAAAATAAGCTGCAATCACTGATGGCAACAGCCTTGCTTGTGCTGTTACCTAAAGGGATGAAGCGTTACTGCTGTTCACAGGTCACCGACACAGCTAACAACAGGGCAAACCTTTTCACTCTTCCCTAGGAAATGTCTTTTTTTTTTTGTTTTCCCCCCATCTACAGTGTCAACTTTAAAAGTATTTCCAGCCCACACAGTAGCGCAGCCTCAGCCGCGCGTTCACGGGGGTTCTCTTCTCCGGTGCCTCGCCGTTCCCGCAGCCTGCAGGCACAAACACCGGCCCGGGAGTCCCTGGGAGTCACAGGCACAAAGGTCGGGGGAAATATTTTCGTGTTGTCTTTAACGCCACCAGAAACCCAAAGCGAAAAATAAAGCCTGCGCTGCATTCCGCACGAGGGCAGGATTTCGAGGAGAGGATTTCGGGGATGGAAGGTCACCGGGTATTTGAAAACCGCTTGAAATTGCTGCCCGGCTTTTAACCCTTCCCTCACCCAGCTCAGAAACACGAACAGAACGCGGATCCGCGGAGAGGCGGGCGGCGGCGACCCCGCTCGCTGTCGGACCG
>NW_009650176.1:1733484-1754078 GCF_000708025.1 Charadrius vociferus
TTATCGTCGGTTGATACCCTTTTTTACCCATTATGAGTGCAATCTGGGTTTTGCTGTCCCGGCTGCAGGATGTGCCTCACAGAACGCTGTGTTCAGCGCTCACATGTTGGGCTTCCGGAATAGTTTTCCGTTTCAGCCGAGCACGTGTGTGTGTATTTCTCCAGTCAGGTGCGTTCCAACAAGGTGTCTCGCATCCACCGCCTTGTAAGCGTCTTTCATCCTAGTAAGTGCCAAGTTGTTAACTTTGCAGTAACAGGAGTAAGGTTAACAGGAGTTCCGACACAAACTTACCATAAAATCACGGAAGGCTGGAAGGGACCTTTAAAGGCCATCTAGTCCAACCCTCTGCCGTGAGCAGGGACATCTTCAACCAGACCAGGTTGCTCAGAGCCCCGTCCAACCTGGTCTGGAATGTTTCCAGGGATGGGGCATCCACCACCTCTCTGGGCAACCTGGGCCAGTGTCTACCACCCTCAGCGTAAAAGATTTCTTCCTTAGATCTTGTCTGAATCTTCCGTCTTTCAGTTTCAAGCCGTTACCCCTCGTCCTATTGCAACAGGCCCTGCTGAAATGTTTGTCCCTATCTTTCTTATCCTCCTGTTCACACTCTGCCACTGTTACCTGATCATCCCCGTTTGTGTGTGACTTTAGCTAAAACTTGTGTAGTGAGGGGCTAGCCTCATTTATAAGAGAAACAGTCTTTGCAGAGAAGAGGAGGAATATCTGTTCAGTGAACTTTCTGACTGACTGACAAGGTTATATAGGAAAGAAGGAATTTCTCTTTCTCCTGTTTTTGAGGTTAGAGAGGTAAATAATAGCTTTCTTCTGGTTCATGAATTGCAGTTTGCCCGCTAAGGAAAGCATTAATGAGCTGGCTGCCTGGAGACCGGGTAAAATTCTTCTCAAAGTTCTATGACAGCAACTCAGAATTGCTGCCACCGCCTCTGTAGATAGCAGAATACATCAGTCAAGCTCTGCAAGGTAGTTTTAAAACGAGGACTTTTCTTATTACAGTTCAGAACGTCTTCTGTGTAGGGTAGCCTAGGCAAGATGTTAGAGGTTGGGTTTTCTTCTGTCGCAGCAGTTGTTATGGTCCAGATTACAACTGAGTCATCGTGGCTTAATGCGTTTAAGTGAACAGTTGGGCTGCTGCTGTCATGCTCGTTCACAGGCACAAGGTGAAACACCTACGCTTAACCTTTCTGACTGCTGAGGGGATGCATGCTAATTAAAGTGTGCTCGCCATCCTCTAGTACCTGCTCACTGCGGTGCAGGGATTTCTTAGCTAAATAATTGACAACTATTTTCGATTTTCGCTAATGGCATGGCCCAGGTGGCAATGCAGACAAGGTGCTTTACCTTGTAACTTGCACAGCTGTGATGCTGCACAGAGTTTTGCACGTTTTAGGTCTAATATCAGAACATTTGTCACTCTTCTCCTTGGGATTCTGTCCTTCTTGGGTATTAAGCCACTGCCAGTACTGGGGCTTAAAGTCATTATGAACGCTGTAGCTGGACTTTGCAGAGATGTTATCGCTGCATCAGCCATTCCGGGAGAGGAGCTTCAAACTCAGCTCTACAAAATGAACACTGATCCCTGGGTTTGGGGAGGCAACTGTTCTGAAGTCTTAATCATCCTCTTATTTTATGCTGCTATCATGCAGTGTGATGTGTTAGTGGCTGTTGTAACTGTGGGAGATTCCCTACATTTTTTTGTCTGCTCTCCTTCAGCTCCTACTATATGTTATAGGTATGAACATATGACTTCATTTTGCCTTTTATACCTTGATGTAGCTATTTACATAGAATCATAGAATCACAGAATGGTTTAGGTTGAAAGGGACCTTGAAGATCATCCAGTTCCAACCCCCCTGCCCTGGGCAGGGACACCTCCCACCAGCCCAGGTTGCTCCAAGCCCCGTCCAACCTGGCCTTGAACACCTCCAGGGATGGGGCAGCCACAGCTTCTCGGGGCAACCTGCCCCAGTGCCTCACCACCCTCATAGCGAGAATTTTTTTCCTTATATCTATTCTAAATCTCCCCTCTTCCAGTTTGAAGCCATTCCCCCTCATCCTATCGCTACATGACCTTGGAAATAGTCCCTCTCCAACCTTCTTGTAGGCGCCCTTCAGATACTGGAAGGGGCTCTAAGGTCTCCCCTTTTTGGCCTTCTCTTCTCCAGGCTGACCCCCCCCACCTCTCCCAGCCTGTCCTCCCAGCAGAGGGGCTCCAGCCCTCCCAGCATCTCCGGGGCCTCCTCTGGCCCCGCTCCAACAGGTCCATGTCCTTCTGATGTTGAGGGCTCCAGAGCTGGATGCGATATGCCAGGTGGGTTCTCCCCAGAGCAGAGCAGAGGAGCAGAATCCCCTCCCTCGCCCTGCTGGCCACACTTTTCCTGATGCAGCCCTGGATACGGTTGGCCTTCCAGGCTGCGATCATGCATTGCATGTATTTCAGAAACTTGCTTTAGGATGGAGTTCATTGATGTTGCCACTGGTTTTAAGGCATTTAGATTTAGAGGCCAGTAAAGAATAAAGATTTCCTAGGCCAGAACTATTCATGTGGCCTGCTTTGGTTTGGACTGGACTGCAAGCAGAGTTTCCCAGAACAAGGACCTGCGTGGACATCACATTCCGTCTGCTTTCCCAAACTGAGCCATCTGCACCTCTTCCGGTAGGGAGCTGGGCCCTAATAACAGGGAGCATCTACACACAGGCGTCATTGTCCTTTCCATAAAGGTATCCCGTGGAGCTAAACTAAGTAAAGCTGGGCTGGACAGAGAGCTGTTTTATACCTATAGAACAGCTGTTTATGAAACACAAAACAGAAGCTAGCCTGGCTTTTAAAAATATGGTAAACAAAACAGAAATTACATGTGAAGAACATAGTAAGATTATAGGAGATTTTTCAATCCTTACAGCTAAATTTAAAAAACCCAAAAAACCAAGTGGTAGTCCTTCTTAAAAATATTTTCTGTTGCATTTAGGTTAGTTACTTCGATGTAGCTAGTTTTTGCACCAATTTAGTTTCACTGTTTATGAAAAGCAGTGCCTGTGAGGCCTTTATTCTTTCAGCATCAGTGAAAACACATGTGTTTTTCCAGGACTTCCCAGCTGGAAAAGAAAGTTACAGAATATCTTCACTGCAGAGAGACTGGTTTCTGCCTGTTATAGGACAGTATGTGATTTGCTGTTGCTTGTCTTAAACTACGTTTCCAAGCTGGATGCAGCGTGATCGTTCCCTAACAAAAGTAGTCATTTTGATGAAATCCTTGCTTGCCTTTTGAATAGTGAGCTCGTTGATCCTTATTAATCACAGGCTCTTTGAATCCTGCACTACGTGCGTTCTGTGCACAGGCAGGATTGATGTATTGATCGTTTCTTTCCTAAGAGAGAGAATTCCAGAGAGTGAAGTCTTCCCTGAAGCCAGCCTCTGCTAGAAACTTCCACAAATTGTATTGGCATTGGTATGATAAGTTTGTCAGCCATCTGCTCTGTATGCTGAATTCCTGTCACTGATGCTAAGTATCTTAACCCCCCAAAAAAAACCAATGCCTTGAATTTATTTTTAATAAGCCATATTTCTTCTGATGTATGGCAGTAAACCATTTTTTCCCTTTTCTCCTTCATCTTACACATCTTGCTAGTTACGCTGCTGTACCACTATGCTGTACCTTTTAATAAAGGACGAGTTCTGCAGCAACAAAGGGAAGAGAATGTTTTCCCAGTGGAAGGCGGTTTATCTTTGGAGGACCTTCTCAGACTTTTTGTTATTATATTATTCACTTTCTTAGTACAATACATATTTCACTTTTTGATTTACTTCCCATCCAAATATCCTGTATTTCTTGACAGTGTTCTCGTTTCAACTGTTTCCGCTGAGGTTGCTGTTGTATTGATCCATTTTACTTTTGCATAACATATTCAAATTTTAAGTTTAGTTTCCATGCTTCAGTAGTCTGTTAGTTCTGTGGCAACACATCTGCTGCCTGTGAAATTATATGCTTGTGAAAGAGATCGAATATTGTTATTCCTTAAACAAAGTGTATTCAGAAAGGCATCAGAAAAAAAAATTCAAAAGCACGCGTATCTCTTTGGAATTCAGAGTCAGACCCTGAAACGTCTGTGTCAGTTTTGAAATTTCCCATTATTCCATTAGTTTGCTGTTACAATTTCAAGGACCCCCTGGGATTTAGGTAGTCCTCCTGTTGCACGGGATAGCAGTCATGGGCCAAGGATATTCTTCTTAAGGTTTCCAATCTTCCACTGACTCGTGTCTTAAACCTTACCAGTTCCTAACCCGATTCTCACAGAGGAGTAAAGCAGTATTTCTGGGGACCGCTGATCTTGCGTTGCGTTGCTGAGCACTATGAGAAAGACATCCCTGCTTACTCCAGCCCTTTCTCCGGAGGTGGGTGCCTTTGATTCGCAGGACACCCAAGCATCATTCAGTACTAGATAACAGCTCAGGTTAGAGCTGAGGGAAGTTAATTGGTGGCATAGCAATGGAAAGCTGTAGAAAGGTGACAGTATTCACAGAAAGATACAAAAATCATTACAAAACATGTCTTCATAGCTGTCTGACTTGGCTTCAGGGTTTTCCTTCTGTTTCCTTGATGTAATTAGTCATTTCACGCAACTTCCCCTGATCCGCTCCTTTGATAAACGCCATCCTAAAGTATACACTAATGGAGGGTGAAGTGTGCTCTTTTCCCAGTAGCGTTTTATCCCCAGTTTATGAAACTGAGGCACAGAGACATTTAGTGAGGTCTGCGGATTCCCCTGCTGCTCCAGCATGACACGCAGTGTTAAATAGAAAATTTTGCAGTTCTGGCCTAGGGTCTGGTAGTCTGCATTTTACTAACTTACTGTTCTTCCAAATGAATGCGAGATCCCTATCAGTCATGAACAATAAAATCCTGAAAGCCTGTATTCAATGGCCTGTGCCTTGCGAAGACATGTAAACGTTGCTTTTAATTCTTTCAGAAGCGAGCATACAAGCCATTAGAAACCATTCCAAATGAGGCTGATTCTCCCCTCGTTGATTGTGCCATGGAGCTGGATTCTAAACAGAAAATCTCCACTGACTGTTGTCCTTGGGCTACAAAGACGAAGCAAAATTCAATGGTATGTTTGCACTGTTAACAATAACTATTTTTCAGATGAACACTTTTAAAATACATTTTATAATAAAATTGCTAATAATTGCCCTTTTTTTTTCTTTTTGATGGCATTGCATGTGGTTTTGTTCATTAGATTTTTGAAAACCATGGAAGCAGAGGTACTGCCCAACCTTGCCCAAGATGTATTGCTGGAGAATCTGTAAGTATATTAAGCTTCTCTCTGTGACATAAAGGATAGACTTGTTCTTAAGTATTAGATCCATAAAACATAAAGTTAATAAAAACCGCAATTACACTTCTCAGGAATAAAGCATGTAAATAAAAGAAAGCAGATTGATTTAGCGTTTCTGAGGTACGCCAGCAGAGCACAAACTAATATGTTTCCAGCAGCACTTGGAAAATATGGAGACTGCAAACACATTTTTCAAATTCACTCTAAAAAGCAGAGTTTAGGAAGTAACTGAAGCAAACAGAAATGTACAACTTCCTTTGCCCCATTTTTATATCTTCCTTGATTTACTGGGTCATAAAAAAATATTCAGGAATCCCATTCTATCTCCTATTTTTTCCTCTATTTGGATACTTCCTTTCCACAGAGTGGACATAGCCTAAAAATACTATGCTGTGTACATACCAGAGCTAGTCTTAAATGAGCTAACTAAAGGGCCAGTGGCAATCAGAGCTCGGCACAGGCAACTTGGCTTTTCTGAAAAACAGTGCAAGTATTTGGACAGCTGAATAGTGCTGACTTCTGAGCTGATTCAAATCAGCTCTTCTTGGCATCCAAAGTCAGCTGTTTAAAACCTGTATTGCTTTATTTATGCAGGCTGTAGCCACAGCTATGATTTCGCACCATGTAGCATGCTGTAATACTGCAGCGGTAGCACTAGCATCTCCCACTAACAGATGACAGCGATCTTAACCACACTCTTTTTCTCCCCTGGATAGAAGGCCACATCCCTCAAGAGATAACAGCTGGTAATAGTGAAAGAGGTTATAGTACTCCTCCAGTTTCATTTTTCATGCAAATCGTCTAACCAAAGTTTAGGAAGTTTCATAAATATGTGGGAGCTACCCTCAACTTCTGTTTGTGTCCTCTGTATCCCTTTGAACCATCACACAGAATCCCTTAGAAAGCCAAAAATGAGGAGAGTTGTGAGGGAATGCCATGCATTTCTTCAGAAAGGATAAATGTTTATAGCAAAGTCTTTGATTTGATGGAATTAATGGCAAAATTTCCACTGAATGCTATGAGACTGAGGTTGCTGTCATCAGTCAGGAGCTGCGACTGAAAAGACATTTACTGTGTTAACTTATTTCTGCTCATCTTTAAAAATAAAATAGAAACCAGGTCCAGGGCTGGCTTAAGGAATATAGAAACCAGTGTGACCACCTGTGTGGATTACCGAGTTGGAACTTTCCAGACGTGTTACTGTCTTTGGTGGTATGGAGAACATCTCAGGGAATAAAACCCAAAAAAGAAAATAATATCTTGGGATTAAAACCCAAATTGGCACGTTGGAAAGTCAGTTTTGTTGTATTCCGGAATTACAGTGACAACATAAGAGTTTGTAAAATTCTTCTGTATCAGTGACCACTTAATTTTGGAAAATTATGACTGAGTACAAATACCATAATTCCAAATAACACCATTGCTATTTGAAGTCAGATTAGCCTGACAGGTTTTTTCCTATGGTCTAGTAATGAATTTGAGATGAAAGCCAGGTAAATTGAGAAGGTAACGTTCACCTCTTCATTCATTCATTCACCACAAACATCTATGTAGTGAAGTTTGGTTGTAAAGGATGACCTATTCACTTTCAAATGCTTTTCAGCTACAGCTGTAAGAAACAAGGAAAACAACTTGCTAACTTTACTTGGTGAGAACTGGAATCTCAAAACTAAAGAATTTTTCTACTTGACTGTCCTTCTCTGCTTTCAATATAGAAATTCAAGGCGTAAAAATACTCAAGGTTATAAAAATCTGGAGCCCTTGTACAGCTACTCGCTAGACATCTTGCTAAATTAGCCTCATGTTATTGAGTTGAAAAAGAGAACGCGTTGCTCAAAGCAGGGTGATTTTAAATATGACTGATTTTAAATATGATTCTGATTTCCATGACATACCGTGTAGTGGGGGAAAAAGTTGACCCATGTATGGTACAAAATGTCAAATATAAAGTCAGACTTTGAGGAGTAACATACAGTGTTTGGTAATGGAATAATGAAGTTAGCATATATAGTCAGTTCTCCATTATTTGAGTCATGGGGCTGGAACAATCTGAATAAAAGAAAAATATGACTGCTTTTGCACTGATAGCTTGCTCTTGCAGAGAGGAGGGACTCTTTTGCTCCCAGTTCCTGTTAGGAGAGTTTGCTGGTTTGGACATAATGCCACACAAAGGCAGCACTAGAGCAGCCAGTGTGTTCTGGTATGGCTGAATTGTTGTGTTGAGCTAACGTAACCACCCTGATACAAACTGGTTTGTGTGAGTGCCCGTGCGCTCACAGCACGATTCATCTAGAACCCCTCTACCGGTAGTATAGATTTATTAATTGTGTTCTCTTCAGATAACGAGCTATTTGTGGACAGTGAAATAACAGATAATACCGTTCTATTTCAATAAATTGAGTAGGAATTATAATAGTAAATTATCTTTGTTCTTAAAATAATAAAAAGCTTGTACTGAGAGTATAATGTCTAGTAAGCAAGTAAGAGCTCAGATAACTTTCTTCACAGTTGAAATTTCACTTCAGGGAGATTGGAGACTGTCACAGTGATTAACATGCATCATGGAAGTCCTTCAGAACAGCTGACATCAACGGAAGGGAGGAGCTTACAGATAGCAAGATAAAGAATGTTGTAATTTTGTTCATCATCATAATAATAATGTTAAAATCCTATAAGAAGCTTTATTCTACTGATGGTAAGGGCATTCAAATCCAAACTGGAACAAGTCAAACACAAAGCATATTGGGCTGAGACAGTTTTTCATTGTTGTGAGTACTGTTACCGGGATTGTATTTTGCATCAACAAATCCTAATACTTACTGAGCTAATCGGTCCTGTGCAGAACCTGACTAGCATCAGCCTTCCTGAACACTTAATTCTGTGTCACTACTCTAAGTGCTGTGAACTTCAACGTGTCTTTAAAGGCATTATCACTATTAGGCTTGCTCTCTTAACTTTTAGACCTCTTTTTCTATATTTAATGACTACCACATGTTTCAGAGGGAATAAGAGATGTGTATTAAACCGCAATTTAAGAAAATAATACTACTTTAGTTGCATTTATTTTTTTATAAGCTTTCTTTGGACTAAGATGTTACTGACTAAAGGCAGGAACTTAGAAGAAAAGGAAGTGGTCTAAACTAGAAGGCAGCTAGGTGGGATTTCAGGGTGGAGAGGACACCACCATCATTCTTGAGATTTTTCTGTGTTACTTGATAAGTAGAGCTAACACCTTTTTATTCTGAAAGCGTTACTGTGAATATATTCTTTAAACAAATAGTGTGATGTAAACAAATGCAGACTTCAGTTTAAAATAAAACTTGCCAACCAGAAAGTAAATTACTGTTCCATCCTCAAAATCTTTAAATATTTAATGGTAGGATAGAATAAGGTATATAAGTATGGTGATAAAATTGTCTATATTCTGTATGGGTATATTTTAACTTCATGTGCAAAACAAGTATCATAACTCAGTCGTGCTGCTTATACAGATTACACTGAACATTCCCTTTACTGTCCAGACTCTTTAGTTGTCCATGAGTCCCTCGCGGAAAAAAGGGAATATTTGTGAAGCTGTTAGTGGAACTGTCAGTTTCTTTTCAAATAAAGTTTTCTTTCATAGTTTGACAAAAAGACTTTGGTTTTTGATGAGATAATTTTTAGTGACATAAGATTTTGTCATTTCAGGGACACTTCAATCATATCCTGGGCTTCTAGAAGTTGAGAGACGGCGGATTGGCAACGCTGCTTTTCTTTTTGAATTCTAAAGATGCACCTGTGAACCCTGTACAGCTGGATATCTGTACCTTCGCTCACGGCCTGGATTTCTGCGTGGTATTCAGCATATAGCAGTTCGCTGTATGTGTTACTCTGTCAGTGCGCAATTACGGATATCATTGTCTTTACACTTGGAAAAATGCTTCTGCTTTTAAGGTAGCTCAGTCTATGTTAAAAAAAAAAAAAAAAGTTGATTTAAGGTTTTAGAGTAGTTAAGTTGATCTGGCCTTTGGCCCAGTCTTCACCTGGGACTGGGCCAAAGGTCATGTTGATACAAGAGATTTTCCTGTCTCTCTTGTTCACTTTCTCTGATACTGTTGGAAAGCAGTCCTTGCATTTACATGGGTACAGAGCCTGCACTTTTAGCCCAGCCTGTATATGCAGACAGAAATGAGAGGCCAGAAATGTCTCTATTTTTAGATGGCTATTGAGCTGTGAAGGCCGGTAAAAATCCTATTGAAACTTATGTTTAAATCCAAAATATGCATCCAATTTGGGTATCTTATATGCTGAACTTCTAGTTTGTTTATAACAAGCAGAGTTTGTGAATGTGGCAGGTAACTATCTAATAGAAAAAGGAGTATTATTTGAACAACCCTCCGCAAAGCAAAAGTGAATAGCAATTCAGCTCTGTGGAGTCCTCACAAAGGTGTTAAGATATCCTGACTCTGTCTTTCCAGTTATTGTGATATTAGAACAAACTTGTTTAAAAAGTCTTGAACTTGTCATCCAACATAATTTTGCTGGCTTGTCACGTAAGTGCATCTACCTTTTGCCAGTGTATAGGACTACATCATTTTTAAACACGTCCAGATTTTTAGACTCTGAGATAGCAGAGTTGTGCTGTTTGGGTGTGATGCTTCAGTGGATCCTCTGCTTTAGAAAGAAGGGTCCTGAAAGCTCAGAATGGAATGGCAGCGTGTTAGCCCTCTGCACTGGAGGGAAATTGCTCTGACCTGCCAAAGTTCGCAGGGGAAACAATCTTCACTGTCTGGAGAACTGCTGAGCTATAGCTGTGCCCTGCTGCCACTCAGCTTTTGGGCAGAGTTCAACCCAAAACAGATCCGGCAGGCATGACAGGGTTTGGCCTCTCCTGTTCTGAGAGCAGCCAGGAGCCAGTTTAAATTAAAATGGTAGCTCCAGAGTTGCAAAAACGTAGCGACAGGCTTTTAAAGGTTGGTTTCCCAGTGGGGTTTATAAGGCTGCAAAATTCTTAGACAAAGGTTTTTCAGAGTCCTAGAATGCTTCCCACATTGCGCGTGGAGTTGTAGCTAGCACTGAGTTGACCATTATTAAGGAGATATTCCTCCTAAATATACGAATATCATATAAATACTGAATTCGATTAAGTAATAGATGAGGAAATAAGTCTATAAAGCAGACCTGCACTAAATTGGCATACATACGGTTTGGTTAGAAAGAATAAGTTCCCTCCGAGACAATATAAATTTTAGTTACATTGAAAATAAATATTTACAAAGTGTGAAAATTTTCAGACTCTTCAAAATTTTCTTCAATCACAAGAACAGTACAATCTGTTAAAAGATCAAAACTCCAAGAAACCCAGTGGTTTTAGGAACTGCATTGTCCCTGCTGCCTTGAAGATCCAAAACTCATCTTGGATCCTCCCCCTCCCCATGCAGGTTGATGCAAGGCATAGTTCCTATCCAAGCTAGAAGGGAACGTATCCTTTCTTGAAACAATAGTATGATGAGTAAATTCCCATATGCTGATATCAGAGTTTATCAGCTCATGCAAAATAATAATACAAAATGTTTCCTAAAGACTGAAGTTACATATTTTTTACCAAGATAACTAGATCATATTTTGTGGGCAATTAATTTTTACATTTTTCAGCCCTTGTTTTTTAAAAATCCTGGTAATAATAGCAACCAAAAAAGATGGCTGTGGAAGTCGAAATAGCTGTTTGAAGGTAAAAGGCTAAAAGGTATTTGAAAGTTCTGTTACTGAAAAATTACTCAAAACCTGTTATACTTCATCAAGTGAAATGTATGACAAGTAACGATTAGTAGAACAGTGTATGGTCAAAATTTAGGGTATCCAAAGAAGACGATATCAAAAGTAGACTTGGACTCCACCACGGAACAGTTTTCTGCTAGAATATAGAGCAAAGAAGTACACCATCGTGTTTAAAACACAGGGGATACATCTATGGATTATCAAACCAAAAAGGCTGTTTTTCATTGAAGTAACTCAAATTTTATCATGTTAAGAATTCACAGCTACCAGCACACACATTTCTTCTGCTTGCTTTAAACGTAACTGCACCTTAATCTGACACAAAACATGGTAAAAACAAGAACCAACAGGTTTTCCTTACGGTCCTGGTAGGTCTTGTGCCATGTTCTTTTTAATTCTTCTCCTTTTAGAGTACCCATTACTTGGTTTTCGTAAATTCTTACTGTGCATAAATCACAGGACTGGCCATAGTTCGTGGCTGCATTACAGAGGCTGATGAAGTCACACTACTGTTCGATTTTAATGTAATTTTTTTGTACCAGTCTTCCCATTGTTACTGTACAGGTATTTTTTTATTACGCTATCCACCCTGACTCTCAAGACTGTCCTTGGAGATTACCGCATCTGTACAGCTGAACAAAATAGGAGAACTTTATCCTATTTTTCTTACTCAGTGACCTGCAGTGTGAACGTGGGCCTGTTGTACTTCCTTTACGCTGTTCAAAATGTAGTGCTGCAGTTTACATCAGTCTAACTGATCAGTAGTTATGTTACTCAGGTGAACTTTTTGAACATCTAAATTCTATGCTATAGGAAGTAAACTTGAGTAAAATGGTAGGGAATTTTTTAACTATAGCCTTCTGCATTCACAAGATAGGATGTAAGTCAGATCAACTCTATAATGATATGTAAATAACTCCCCCTGCTCTGTTCCACTACCAATTTCATCTGCTTTGAGAATGAACTCCAAAAAGGGCTGTAGAAGTAGATTAGCTAGTGGAAAGTTTAACTCTCCTCATTTTCAGCCTACCCCAATTACTGCTGTCACGTAGTTCTACGGAGTCTTGTCAGTAAAATACATTAGTATAGGAAAGGACTGAAAAGCGCTCGGCAGTTTCCATCCCTGCTGCACCGTAGCACAATTGGGAATGAAAGAGTACTAAAACCCAGGTTTTTGATACAGAACTGTGATGCCTTTCTTCCTTACCAAAGATTTCTGTGAAAACTCATCTGTATCTTTCTATTCCTTCAGAGTCGATCAAGCATTTTAGTTTTTGCATCCCCAACATTTCAGGTTCTGGGATAATCATCCCTAGTTATTTAACTGCAAAAGCACCAGACTGGGTCGACGGGGAACACCTCGTTCGATATCCTGTACGCTCCAGTGACTAGTAGCAGGCAGACGCGTGGGAAGAGTCCACGAAACGAGGCACGTATTGAAGGGAAAGACATTTCACAAACACCAAACCGGTATTTTGTATCAGGTTTTGTTGCGGGCATCCTTTCCTGCCTCATAGCTAAGCCTTGAACATCAAATACCACGAAAATTACAAAAACGTCGATAGTTTCCAACAGTATTTTTTTCTTTGCTATTGTTTGTTGATGTAAAAAATGTATTGGCTATCAGGAGAATGTGAAACTTGCCTTTGCTCTTTTTATTGAGCATTGGTATCTTCAATATTTAAGAAGTAGTTCCTGTATAACTTGAATTCAAGCGCGTGTGTATGCACACACTTCATTTGCACAGCGTAAGGATACTCTCCCTAGTATTTGTCAAAAATAGCAGCTCCCTCCTTTCTGTTTTTCTTGAGTTGGCTTATAATACTAATATTTAAAAAAAAAAAAAAGAAGAAGAAACCTTTGGGAGTTGCAGTTTGAGGCCGGCAGCAGAAGGGTAACTGTGCTGTACCTTTATATTAGTGTTCTACAGTCTTCCTTGTTGCGGGAATCCATAAGTCCTCACAAAAACTTGAACAGATTTTACTTACATTTCTGGGACTGCTACTGCTGGCAGATGAAGTATTCTGGCTGGGTGTTGCGGTGAGGTTCTGTGCGAAGCGCCCCGAAGTGAGCTAACTGGTGTTGCTCACTGGGGGAGCTGGCAGCGATGTCCAGGCGTTCGCCGCGTCACGGGGCCGAGCAGCGCCCGCGACATCGCTGTGCCCGCTCCCCCCGGGGCTTGCAGCGCCTGCCGCAGCGTCGGCTGACCTCTCCAGCCGCCTGCAGACACGCTGAGCTCTGCAGAAACATCCTCCGCGTCCCTGATTTTTCACAAGTGAGGATGCCCATGCGCTGGATAAAGTGAATCTTTCAGCTAGGACGTGATTCCTTACTCTGTGCTTTCTAACGGGGCGAGGGATGCTTTTATCGATCAGCCAGCAGGGAAACAAATCGTGGTTTGATGGCTTAGCCTATTGAAGGTTTCTAATCATTGTATTTCAAATAGATGTACTGTGTGTGTAACGAGTTTCAGCATTTGTCAGTCAGACTCATGAAGCTGTTGTGACAGGTACAGGTGAATGCTGTACAGGTTGGGACAGGTGAATATCGCTTTAAAGCAGATTTGTGTCAAATCTGCAGTAGAACCACAGATTTATTTTTGTAAGACTTCTCTTCACACTGTATAACTATAAAATTTTGTTTTATTGATAAAAATTATATACTCTTTATATTTCCTAATGCTGTGGTTTGTACACAAAATGACCTGAGTGATCCTTTATTTACATGTATATAGTAAAATAGGGACATGGTCTGGTTTTAATTCAGGTTAAAATGATATAATCTAATATTTTTAACTTTGTATTTTGTAAATTGTTACTTACAAAAGCAGAAGCATTAAACACCACTTTGCCTACAGTCTGGAATTGCCTGGGCTTGTTATTCCGGTAATAATAGAATTGCGCTCTGCAGACACCGAGGCGTGAAGGTAAATCAAAGCTGTTTGTCCTTTGTGTCGCAGCGGGTTTGGTGTGTGCGGTGCAGCCCGCGCAGCATTCCCCCTCCCGGGCCACCTGTATGAATGATATGCAGAATCAGTATTTTGAAACAAAGTAAATCCTCTGAAGTTTTGGTTTAATAGAGAGGGAAACGCCAATATTTTTTGACTGACCCTCTTTGTCTGTGTCTCCAGATCGGGTTTTTCCTCACCTGGTTGGGGCAGCTGAGGGTCAGACCCGAGTTCCTGTGGGTTTCGGTAGAAACGTGGGTGTCGGTACCTTCGTGACTCTAAGCTGTGATCTCCTTAGACTATTGCTTTAATTAGATGATCATTTTTCTTCGTAGCAGCGTGGGTTTTGGGCAGATCCCCTGCCTCTTGCCACTTGCAGTGCGGTGCTGCAGCTGATAACGCGGTCCCAAGCGCACGGCAAAGGGTTTCTTTCTGCAGGAACCCACCCTGGGACCTCGGCTCCAGCTGCCCCGCGGCTTCTCCCGGCATTGCTCCGTCGGGCATCTCCAGCTCGGCATGGCAGCCACAGGTTAGGAGCGTGGACCCTCCAACTGCTGCCCGGCGTGGGTGTCAGGGGCCTTGACCTGCTGCTGCCGCGCGCGGTGCCCATGTTCACCTCACCTCACCCGCAGCGCCCGTCCCCTCCAGCTCCCGAGGTGGCCAAGGCATCTGGGGACAGGGTGATGGTCCGCCCAAAGCCGTCCTGAGGAGCTGCCGGGGGCAGCGTGGCTCTTCCACCACATACAGGGCACATACTGCCCGTCAAAGCCCTTACCTTAACCTGCCATTTCTGCAAAACCCTTCAAAAAACCAAACCGAAACTTGTTTGGTAAACAAGTACGGCTTAATTTGCTCCCTTGCACTTTATTCCTTTCTGGAGAAAGCGGGTTTTAACTGTCTGCCTTGGAAGAGTCCAACCTTGGCCACGCGGGACAGTCCTGGAAAAGGAGCAGTTGTCCTCGGGAACGGCAATATTGAACCCATGGGAGGGAGGAGGAAGGAATAATTTTTTGCTTATGGGTTTTTTTTTTTTTTTTCTTCTTTTGCCATCTATTCTTGTATGCATTGAGGGTGAAGTAACGCTCTGTCAGAGATGAGGGTTTGGGCCGGTTGGCGTCGTACATACATTTTGTATAAAGGTAAGCAGCTGAAGCACGAGACGAGAATTAATCCTGGTTTGATGTCTGAAGCAGCAAGAAGCACAGGGGCGACTGTGAAAGGGGTAGGGAGGATAAATGTAATATTGATGAAAATAATAAATATATTATCTATGTTATGTAAAATTTTTGTACTAGGTTTAGTTGCTATAGACCACGGTACGAGCATCCGCTTAACTATTCATTTGATGATAACTGTGTGTCCACTTGCCATCTTGACAGCCAAAAAAAAGATGGAAACCCAAAATTTTGTGGTTAGCGTACGGGGTTTAAAGGCAGTCTGTGTATGGTTAGCGACAAAGACAAATTTATGCTTACACGATATATATGTTGAAAATAATACGTTAAAAATTAGTGGTGTTTATGTATAAATTAGTTGGGAAAACTGTATAAATATTAAAACCTCAGCAGCGGTCCTGAGGACGCCGTACGGTGGGTCCTGAGGACGCAGTGGCATAGCCTGTATGAGCGGGTTAATACTCACACAATAATGCTATTTTTGCCTTGATTACTGGCAGTAATTACGAAATGAAGAGTTACACCATGGCGTTTTGTCACACGTGAACCCTCCGTTCAGGACAACGGCACGTAAACACCGCGGATGTCCATATTGCTCAGAGACGCCCCGAGAGGTTCCGTTGGGGACAGTTATGTCACTGAAGTGACGGTCCCACGTCGAGGGGCATCGAGACCCATCCATTGCTCTGTCTGCCTGAGTTGTTCCCAACTCCGTCTCAAGTAAGCAAGAAAAACACTGGCCAGCTTGTTTTCTTTTTAAATACGCACTAAAAGAATTAAAAAAGAATCGCAGGGAGCTCAAACAGCCCTTCACTGATCTGCAGCTCACCCTCTGTCAAACAACACCTCCTCACCGCCTTCAACAAACCCATTTGCCGTTCCGGGGCCGTCTAGGTGCCGGGCTCCCACCCGTGACCGCCAGATGTGGACACATCGGGCATTGCTCCGTGCTGTAACGGCCCGACCCAAAAAAAGCTTTCAGAAACCTAAAGAACGACTGGTCGGGCGCTTGGCGGCCCCGTGGGACGTGGGCTCTGCCGACGCTAATGTGCGCGTGTTCAATAGGTGGTGGCTCTCGTTTAGCACTGGGTACATATCGTACGGGCTTCCGAAGTCCCTACGGTTTAATGCCGTTCGCTTTGCAGAATCCGGTGTGGCAATATTTGTGTACGATTATAGTGTTGTTACTGAAACAATATAGAAATCACCGCGTGATATTTGCTTGCAACACAGGGTGTCATTCATGAGTTATACATAAATGGCAGCTTTACATATTTAAAAGGAACATGGACTGCTTCATATCTGAAGTATGTTTCCCAGGAGATAACACCACCATTTGATCTATTTTTGATTAAAATGTAAAAATTAAAAATTAAATCAAATGGTAGTATAATTCCTTGGGGAAAACATACTTCAGTTATGAAGTATTCCCCATAGGAACCTTGAGAATCTTACAGCTGTATTGTCTCATCCGTAGGTGGTCTTTTTATGTCTCACATAATTAAAATGAATTGCTGTTAGAGAACCCATACTACTGCATACAGATTTATGAACCTTGAGGCACCTCCATTCGCAGACAAACAGCGGTATCAAACGCTAACCGTGCAGATGCACTGCGCCGAGGCAGGTACTGGTAATCGGGATGTTTACTGGGAGCCGTACTGGCCTCTGCCTCGAAAGGGTGAACGGGGAGCGCGCGGTGAACCACCTCGTGTTTCCAGTGAAGGATGGTGCCTAAAGAGCGAGCGTAGGTACGGTACGCGGTAGCTGAGATATTCCAGGACCATTTTCTATACTAAGGGACGGCTAATATGTCACCAGGAAAAGATTGTGAAATTGGATTTACCAGGAAAATGTGCTCTCCGGAATCTAATGCAACTTGTTTCTGGCAAGCTGCTTTATCAGTCTGACTCAGAATATGGGAATGTATATTTGATAAGATTAGAGAATAGTGGGGATCAGAAAAAAAATAAGACTATAGAATTTGCATTCACATTTTCACATATCTGAAGGACAAAAATGTCATTTATTTTTTTTGTTTAGTTTTGATTCTCTTGGTCCTGTTAATGCTATCCATAACAATGACTTGTGACTGCGCATTCTGTTCAGGCCGTAATTAAAACTTCCAAAACATACATTGCAGTAAAAAAAAAAAAAAAAAGGTGGCAGTGATGTAATGTTTAAGTAGAGAAAAGAATTCTAACAATGAACATATAAAGGCTGAGAGTTCCGTAGCGCCTGGTAGAAACATTTTGTAATAAGCAGCAGGAGTGTTCAAATTGCAATGTAACACTTAAAAGTAAATGTCTCTGATCTTTGAATGTCTTTATAGAGGGGAGTTTTTCATGTATAATCAGACTAAAATCCTCCTGTAATTGCACAGTGAGAGGCCTGTGAAGTTTCGGGGAGGCCGCAGATGGATACAGACCTACAGAAGAAGGGAGAAGACCTGTCCCCGCGCGCCCCTCCGGGCTGTCCCGGTGCCCGTTGGCCGCGGGCTCGCTCCCCGCCGGCGCTGTTGCCACCCAGTGATGGCCGGTAAAGGCGCCGGCCGGGCACGGCGGCCCCACGGGGAGCGCAATGGTGAGGGGATCCCCTCTCTCGGAACATTCGGACACGTTGTCCGTTCTTCCCCTGCCCAACTGTCCAAGCTCCGCAAGCCGCTCTGCGCTGGAGAGTCCGCCCGGCTCCCCCTCCCGGCTGAGCCCGGGCTATTAACCTTCACGTCTTAATTACATCAACGGCAGCACCCACACACAGCGACTGAAGCTTCGCCCCGCGTATAATCCCTCTCCTCTTGCGGTCTCGCACTTCACCCCTTCCTTCCACCGCTGCTGCTGCGGCCCTGAAGCAAATTGCCATCGCCCGCTGCGGTCCCCGGCCACCCCCCGCGTCCCCGGCACGTCCCCAGCATGTCCCCAGCATGTCCCCGGCACGTCCTCAGCCCCACCAGCACAGTGACACCCCTCTGAGCCGCCCGGGGCCCAGCACCAGTGAAGGGAGGGAGGAAGAACGCGCCTATGGAATCTGCGTATTTCCAAATTCAAACAGCAGCACTCAGAGCCCCTCTGCAGGATGGCAGCGGATAAAGATGCTGGGAGGGCTGGAGCCCCTCTGCTGGGGGGGCAGGCTGGGGGGGGGGGAGCCATAGGATGAGGGGGAATGGCTTTAAGGTGAAAGAGGGGAGATTTAGATGAGATATCAGGAAGAAATTGTTGCCTGTGTGGGCGGTGATCCCCTGGGGCAGGTTGCCCCGAGAAGCTGTGGCTGCCCCATCCCTGGAGGGGTTCAAGGCCAGGTTGGACGGGGCTTGGAGCAACCTGGGCTGGGGGGAGGTGACCCTGCCCAGGGCAGGGGGTGGCACTGGGTGGTCTTCAAGGTCCCTTCCAACCGAAAACGTTCTGTGATTCAGTGATTCTATAAAATCTAAGAAAATAAGGAAACCAATGGAAAGTTTGAGAGAGCGCTAAAGCAGAGGAATTAAAGCTGCAGGACTGGCTTTCATTTCCATGTCTATGAAGGACAAAATGCCAGTGACACCCTCTCAGCTGGAACTGTTAAAAAAAGATCACCCAAAATATTTAAGACCTCGATTCTGCAAGTGACGTCCCAAGCCTGAGATTTGGATCCACCAAGTTGTTGGTTAAGCACACACTGTTATAGAATCATAGAATCACAGAATGGTTTAGGTTGGAAAGGACCTTGAAGATCATCGAGTTCCAACCCCCTGCCCTGGGCAGGGACACCTCCCACCAGCCCAGGTTGCCCAAGGCCACCTCCAGCCTGGCCTTGAACACCTCCAGGGATGGGGCCTCAACAACCTCTCTGGGCAACCTGTGCCAGTGCCTCTCCACCCTCACAGGGAAAAACTCCTTCCTAATGTTTAATCTGTTATGGATTAGGCCATAATTAATACGGAGATGACAACACCATCTCTCCTGTTCTCACTCACGTCCCAGGCCAGGCTTGTCCGTGCCCGGGGAAAAACAAGACACGAGTTTAGTGGAGTGTGGGGATCCCGCTCTGTTTCACGGCAGCCTCAGTGCAACGCAGGGCACAGCTCAACCCCCACCGCGCCTCCGCCTTCATCCCCACCACCCTCATCCTCCCCTGTGAGAAGCGGAGCCAGGAACCCACCGCGATCCTCAGCGCTCGTCATGGCCGGGCTGCCCCCAGCACCCCACCAGATGCTGCCTTCTTCAGGGCTTCCACAAAGGTGGGTTTTGTCAATGTCATAAGAAGCCTTTAAAGAACAGAACGTTACCAGAACTCAGCAGCTCTGCCTGGACAGTGCCCAGGAAGCGCAAGATGCTCCGAGTCCATCGTTCAGAAGCTCGCAAAGGCGAGAGTCAGTGAAGCTTTTAAAATGTTGACTTCTGAGCAAAAGCCAAGAAGGAAAGGAATTCAGAAGAGTGATTTTAAAAAGAGCTTGTAAGAAACGGGAAGCAGCTATTTTGAGTTATTTGGTAAAGAGATGCTATTTCATCGAAGATTAGATAATTTAGAATAGTTAGTAAATAACATTCTGAATTTTCTGTCCATTACAACCACTTGACAGTTCTGCTGACGGTCGGGTTGAAGCCATTCCAATCCCTTTAACAGCCGAGTCACAAAATCCTGCCCTTTATGAACTGACTCTTGCTCAGTCTTTACGCGCAGCAAACCACTTTGCCACATCAGAGGCTGTGGCAGCTGTGTTAGAATAAGGGCTAAAAGTTTTTCTCTCCCATTTCTTGACAAAAATGTCGCTATCCAAGTTGAAAAGCGGTGGGGTGATTCAGTTTTAGCACTGACTGTTACGATGAGGAATTTGGGATTCTCACTGTTGCTGCTTTGGGGTTAAAGACCTGATTTACGGACCACCCCGACGCCCTGAACCCTCGCCGCCACCGAGGGCCACGCGTGCACAAGCCACCAGCGCGATGAAAATCCCTCCTCAGCATTGCAGGGATGGGAAAACGGCTGCACCTGGGAACGGGTAATCGGCTTTAAACGAAACCCTGATGTCTGAGAGATGCTTATTTCAAAAGGAGCAAAATAATGAGTTCATATGATGGGAACCGTTCAGGGCACTGCCACAACTACAGTACTGCAGTGGAAAGGGATCGGTATTTTCCATTACTTTATGCTGAAAATAGTAAAAAACTGGTTTTGCCATCACTAAGTCTTCAGTGATTCAGGTGTAGCACATGTCTAAACCTGAAGGGAACCCCAAACAACACAAGTCCTGTAGAATTCCAGAATAAATAGGTGCAAGCAAACCGATCTGTTTGGAGTTCGCCTCTTGATGTAGTTTGGAGTGACTCAAACACAGAGTTTAGCCTAACTTTCGGGTAGAATAGCATCGGCAGGTAAAGCAC